>NC_045542.1:130640149-130997649 GCF_009769535.1 Thamnophis elegans | reverse complement strand
CCTAGGAGAGGGGGTAGCTTCCCACAGGTCATAAATATGAACCAGTTGCCAAGCCTCTGAATTTTGATCACATGATCTTAGGGATGCTGCAAAAGTCATAACTGTGGAAAAACGGTCATCGGTCACTTTTCCCAGTGCCATTGTAACTTTGAATGGTCACTAAATGAACTGTTGTAAGTCAAGGACTACTTGTAGTTGGCTCATTGTTTTTCCATGCAGAAGCGGACTCCTGTTGCGACGGATTCATAATTCCCCACCCATAGCGACATGCTCTTTGAATCTCACAGTGTTTCTTCAAAAATAGGACAGCTCTGATAGTGTGCTTGTTAGACTGGCTAGTCAATTTTCCTTCATTAAGGAGATTGCTCGTTAATGGCTTGGAATGACTGCTAGATGTTTGCTTAATAGGAGCTAATGTGAGACATACAAGAGCTCTCTGTGATGTTTGGAAGGAGGGGAAATGAATATACAGCGCTTGGGAAATAAAGAGAGAGGAGGAGGAATTTATCAGTGTGTCAAGAACAAGAAAAAAACTACGAGTGAGACATAAGAGACAGGTTAAACACAAGGTTTCTGTCATGTTCCGGCATTCATGTTGCATACATACAGAGATTCAGTTTTTTTGGTGAAAAACTTTTATCTCTAAGAAACTATGTGATAACCAGCACTAAGTGACAATGATACAAAGGTAATCAAATCCAAGTCAGTTCTAACCAAGTTAACCATCACCCATATATATATACCATTACCCCACCCAGATCCACCCACAACTCCACCCAGACGACACCCACCCACCATCACCAATCATCATGACCCTCACCCTCAGCCACACCCCCACTCAGTGTCATCATAGCCTCTTTCCTGGTTAGCCACATCCGAGCAAAAGAGTTACATCAAAGTAGGCAGTTGCACCCGAGTAGAAGAGCCACATGCAGCTACAGGCTCAATCGACATCAGAGAGGCAGCATCAAAGTGGCAGCGTTAGTGGCGTGTAAGCATGGCTGAGCGGGCATGGTGATGGACAGGGTCCGCCTGGATGGCAGCCTGAGGGAGTGCAATGTGCCTCTGGCTGGACAAATTATAGAAAATGGTGGGTTTGCTGACAGGTAAGAGATTATAGGTAGTCCTCAATTTACTATCATTTGAAATTACAGTGGCACTGAAAAAAGTGACTTATTGTGGTCCTTGTCACCACTGCAGCGTTTCCACAGTCACATGATCAAAATTTGGATGCTTGGAAACTGGCATGTATTTATGACAGTTGCAGCATCCTAAATCATGTGATCAAGCTTTGTAATGTAGCCAGCCGGTTTCCAACAAATGAAGTAAATTTGGGAAGCCAGATTTGCTTAACAACTGCAGTAATGTGCTTAATGTCATGGCAAAAGTTCCTAAAATTGGGTGTGACTCATTTAACAACCTGCTTGTTAGCAACAGAAATTCTGGTCCCAATTGTGGTTTTAAGTCGATAATTGCCAGTATATGTTAGTTGGCACTACCTCTGTTGAATCTGTATATTTTATTCAGGGGTGAAATTCACTTACCTTCCCTACCGGCTTGGAAGTGCGCATGTGCGCCATCGGCACATCCCAGTTTTGTCCCTCTGTGCATGCACAGAAGGCCTTGTGCATGTGCAGAGGGTTAAAACTGGGACGTGATGATGTCTGGGCACATGGGCGGAGTCTCCCACCGCTCACGCTACCAGCTCACCGAACCACCCACCCAGAGGTGAGTTCCTACCGGTTCAGACCAGTTTGGCTGAGTAGGTAGTTACTCGGTTGGACACACATCTGAACCGGTCCTATTGATGCCACATTTTTTTTACTTTTGCACATGTGCGCATAGCACGCATCAAGCGTGTGCTTGCCCAAAGCGTGTGTTCACCCGAAGCACATGTGCGCCCAAAGCACCCCCCTGAGCAAACCAGCAATAAAAGAAGCCCAAACCCACCCCTGCTACTGCCAGTGGCACTACCAACTCATGCGAGCCAGATAGAGCCAGTGCATTTCACCCCTGATTCTGTTGCTACACACTTAGACCATGGATGGCCAGCAGCTAGCTCAAAGGTGCTTTGTACCAAGATATGATATGTACATCCAGGCAAGAGAAATCCAAACAATCCCAAGATGGCAGCAAGAGATTATTGTCTTCTGCATTTATTTGCTACTATCCTGTGGTTTTCTGGGTTTCTTTTTCAACCCAGCTGGCCTGGCCATTTGGTACTCTGCTGTGTTATGGGAAGCCCCTGCCCCCACTGCAGAAGAATGAAATGTTGTAGGAAATATTAAACAAAAAAGACAGGATTGAATATTTCCCCTAAAGAAGAAATAGGGGAAAAAATCTTAAGGGAAGCAGAAACCAGCACTAGTCTCCCTGCCCCCAAACAGAAACTGAGGAGGCCAGCTTTTAGAAATGCAGATTTGGAAATCCATTCAAAACAGGTATTTCAAAACTCCTCACAGCAAAGTTTGACAGATAACAAAGGCAGATTAGAAAGTAGCCCCTCACCCAAGATCCAACAAAGGATGAAAGCCATTAGCCAAAGTAGGAATTGCCCAACATCCTTTCAGAACACAATCCCCCTTCATTGTATCACCTCCAGAACAGTTCAAACTTCAAAGTCACAGAAACCTATAAAGATCCATCCCAGGGGTGAAATGCTTCTGGTTTGGACAGGTTTGCCCAAACCGGTAGCAAAAAATGCTACCGGTTCACCCAAACAGATAGTAAAAAAAATGCTACCAGTTTGCCCAAACTGGTAGCATTTTTTAATTATCAGTTTACTTCCGATGATCGGCTGTGTGACACATCAGCTATGCGATAATCAGCTGTGCTGCGCGATTTATGTTCACTAGATATCCTGCTTTCTAGCAAATCTAAACCATGTGGCACAGCTGTTCCCTCCCCCTCGCTATTCTACTTACCTTTGCAGACTCAGAAAAGACTTCTTAATCCTTCTTTTTTAGTGCTGCACATTAATGCCTGTGTTGCCCATGCGCGTGCGAAGCAAACTGGTGGCAAAGTGAACCACTAGCAGACTTCAGAGCATTTCACCCCTGATCCATCCACTCATCCAACCATTTCGTCAGCTGCACCAGAACCACAAACCCTGGTAGTTCTGATTCATCAATAAACCTTTCTTTCCAATCAGCCTCCATGTTGTTTCCAGCGTCTTTCTCCCAGCTTGGAACTGAATCAAATGGATATTTCTTCCAACAGTGTCTTAGTCTGAGAACCGTGTCCAGGAAAGACTAGAATTAGAGTTAGTGCCTTTATGGGAAGAAAAGAGGAGGCACAATCAGTTGGCTTGAGTGCCTTTCCCGTACAAATTGTGATTAATCTTCTTTGTGTTTTGTCTTTTAAATGGATGTTTGGATATGTGTGCCAATTTCTCAATATCTAGTCAAGTAGTAATTTGCTGCAAACCTCATAGAGTGTGAATGTATATGCTTTCTTGAGTCAAAAACAGAAGAACTGGCTACCATCGCACCTAAAAGTGCAGGAAGTAAGGGCAGCATCTTGATATGGAAGTCAGAATTGAAGAGATGGGGATAGAAAACAGGAATTGTCATGAACATTATAGCAGGCATTACAAATGAGGCTACAGCAAATCTCGTAGCCGCAAATGCTCCTATACATAATTTTGCAACTTTGTGCCATCTCCCTTTGTCTCCCAGTTTTCTAACCCTGTGTTGTGGCCTGCCAGTGGCCAGCGGAGCTGGCAGCAGATTCGGACACTGAAGAGGTTGGGGAGAAACATGGGCCAGTCCTGGAGTCTGGCGAAGGCTCTGATGAGGGCTCTGTGTCAGAGGCAGAGAGGGGGCCAGAGCCATATGCCAGTTGTCAGCTGCCTTTAGAATCAGACATCATTGAGGCAGACAAACAGCTGGAGCCTGTTCCAAGTGTGCGCATGTGCAGAGTTGCCAGATGAAGGGAACAGCTAAAGAACAGGAGTTGACTTGGGAGTAAGGCCACAGGTGGATGATGAATTAATTTAATTTAATTTAATTTATTAAATTTATAGGCCACCCAATCCCAGAAGACTCCGGGCGGCTTACACAGAACAAAAGAAAACAAACAAAATAAAAATAAAAAATTTAAAAATTCTCCAACATGCATACGTTCTGATTGTGGCTGGACCCTACATAATAAGGTCAACAGCCCCAGGCCTGCCGGAACAGCCAGGTCTTAACAGCTTTTCTGAAAGCCATGAGGGTGGGTGAGGTCCGGACCTCTGGGGGTAGCTGATTCCACAGGGTCGGACCAGCCACAGAGAAGGCTCTCCTCCGAGGCCCCACCAGCCGACACTGTCCGGCTGATGGTGTCCTAAGGAGGCCCACCCTGTGGGATCTTATTGGCCGTTGGGAGGTATGTGGCAGTAGGCGGTCTCGCAAATATGCTGATCCTGAGCCATGTAGGGCTTTAAAGGTAATGACCAACACCTTGAATTGCGTTCGGAGACCAATTGGCAGCCAGTGCAGCTCGCGGAGGATTGGTGTAATATGGGTGTATCTCGATACATCCAATATCGCTCGTGTGGCTGCATTCTGGACTAGCTGTAGTCTCCGAACACTTTTCAGGGGTAGCCCCATGTAGAGCGCATTGCAATAATCCAGCCTTGAGGTGACAAGGGCGTGAGTGACTGTTTGAAGTGCGCCCCAATCCAAGTAGGGCCTCAATTGATGCACCAGGCGAACCTGGGCAAAGGCCCCCCCTGGTCACAGCCGACAAGTGGTGTTCCAGTGTCAGCTGTGAATCCAGGAGGACCCCCAAATTGCGGGCCCTCTCTGAGGGGTGTGAATTGCTCCTCCCAGAGGAAATAAAAGAGGAGCAAAAGGGGAGTGGAGTTTGCAGGAGACAATTAGTTCACTTACTTGCTTTGTGACTCTCCAAGACTCCTTGCCAAGTTTTGCAGATATCAGCTTGTCAGTTTTCCAAGCCAGATAAGATCTGTGACTGTAAATCCTCCTTGAAAGACTTTGCTGGATGTTAATGAGCAGAATTCACAGTAAATTAATAAAATGAGTTTTTGTCGGGACAAGAAGTTTGCTTCATGCATTTTGGAAGCCTAGGTCAGAACACCCTGCCACTAATAGTTGAATAGCCCAGCCTGCGTTATTCCCCTGCCTTCACTTTCCAACAGAAGACAAAAAGGCTAGATTCACTCCTAATAGGGTTCTCTATCTGCTCTGATGAGTTAAGTAGCATCAGGAATGCTTTTGGTTTCTCATATGCTCAGCTTCCACATGCAGAAATAGGAAGACCTGATATCTTCTGGTTGTGCAGCAATTAGCAGGCTATTTTCTTTCTCAAGCAGGAGAAATGTGTTAAGAAGATTCTGCAAGATGAAAAGAAACTGCAGACAAGAAGTCTTTGTCATCTGATCCCATAGAGATAATAGCAGAATAGCGTATCTATGAGTATCTATGGAGATTCTCAGTCATCTAGTTCATGATTGTCCCAAATGTGCTTTTTCAAGAGGCAACTGGACTTTCTGGCTTTTCCTTGAAGCTTTTCATCCAAGAAGCTTTTCATTCAAGAAGCTTCTTCAGCTCTGCTGAACATTAGAGTTTTAGCTCCAGAGCTGAAAAAACTTCTTGGATGAGAAGTGAAAAGTCCTCAAAGAAAAACCAGAAAGTCCATTTGCCTCTTGAAAAAGCACCTTTGGGATAGAATAGCAGAGCTTTGAGGCTAAAGTCACAGCTTATTCTGCCAAAGAAAGAATGAGACTGGAAAGGAAAAAGGCAAGGCTTTATTTGAGAATTTATTGGCCAGATGGGACTATGTGGCTTTAGGAAGTTCTTCTCCTAAAAACCTTGATTTTTCTTAAGTCTACAGATTCCATTGCTCTTGTGTCTGGTTGGGAGTTTCAGTTATTGTTACTGAATGAATAAAGTGGAGTGAGAAAACTATCACAATCTAAATAACCAAGTCAAGACACCCAGATCCAAAAGCTCTCTGGAACAAGTCTATCTTGGGGTGGCGCAGTGATTAGAAACCAGTATTGCAGACTAACTCTCCAGACTGCCAGCAGTTCAATTTTGATCAGCTCAAGGTTAACTCAGCCTTCCATCCTTCTGAGGTTGGTAAAACGAAGCCCCAGATTGTTGGAGGCAATATGCTGATTCTGTAAATGGCTTAGAGAGCGCTGTAAAGTGGTATATAAGTCTAAATGCTAGTGCTATCCTCTCCAGCTTCTAGGTCAGGAGTGTCAAACTCAAGGCCCAGATGCCTAATCAGGATGTTTAGTTCTGGCCTGTGGGGCCACCCTGGAAACAGCAAAGGGTTGTCCCATGGTGCCTCTGCCAGCAGAGGTTTGCAGGAGGCCATCACAGCCGAAAAGGGAGCTCACAAGATTGGCAGCCTTCCTGAGCTCCGTTTTAGCTGGGAGGAAGCCAGCACAGCTGAAAATGAAGCTCGGGAGCCCATTTTCACTGTCAGAGTGCTTGAGCCACCACAAGCCCCCAACATGAGTGGCGTCAAGCTGGCCACGCTCACTGTGGCCCTCAAGCACAACCACTGCAGCCCCTCAATGAAATTGAGTTTGACACCTCTGTTCTAGGTACCTACTTGACCTTGAGGGAAAGTTATCCCATAGAGGAGGAATCATCAGCCAAACCACAGTTTCTGGGACTCTTTCCCCTCTCATTGTTTGGGAATGAAAGTGAGGCATAACTAGTTGTGTAAAGAGATTGTAAGATGGGCCATTTCACTTGGAAAGCACAGTCCTGAAGGTGCCTGGGAGCCAAGCCAAGATCTACAGGATGGATTCCCACTACTAATTGCTATTTGGACTGGCTGGTGTTAACTTAAATAGGGCCATGGACTCTTTGTAAATGATTTGAAAGAAGTGTTTTGAACCCAACAAGAATGCAGCATTTCTCTACTATTCATGAAAGCAGCCCAACCTTTTTTGGACTTCCCCCTGAGCCAAAAGAAAAGAAAAGAGCTGCGGCTTTAAAGAATGCACTTATTCTTTTGCTTTTCAGGGAAGCTTGAAAAAGGACAACGCTACAAGGCAATATGCTAAACACCTCTCAATAGAAAAATTTAAGAGATGGAAATTAAAGTGCTAACCTCCTTCTATGAGTGCTCTTTGAAGCCCTCCCTCCTACTGCCATTTGCTTTGCAAGGTCAGATGGTTGATAAATACAATAAAGACTAAACTTTCAACACACTGTAGATGTGATGTGACATGCTCGGTGACAATAGAACTCATATTTCTTATTAAGAGCCCGTCTTATTAAGAGCCTGTCTGTGTCCGGAACATACATTCTAGTTATGTTAACTTTGCTGGGCAAAACCATGAGATGGGATCATCTCAGAGGTAGCAGAAAATATTGCCCTTCCATGCCTGGCATGTGCATATTATGATGATCCAAGATTGTCCTGCTTACGCAATAAATTGTCTATGTTTCTATGATATGTCACTTTTGTGGGAAATAGAAGATGTTTGCTTTAGGACATGGACAGAATTAGGGTGTTAGGTTTCTCTTGGAGAGAAAAGAATGTAAGAAAGTTTATGGAGAATGATTCCTTCCTGTGCCCACCAAGGGTGGGTTTCTTCCGGCATTATTGCCAGTTGGGTGCGCACATGATTTTGGTGTTCCGTGTGCATGCACACTTGCCAATAAATAGGTCTGTGCATGTGCAAAACATTTTAAAAGGTGAAAAAAAGATCTCACGGTGACTGGGGAACCGGTTAGGGGGCATGGCGAGCATGCCATCCCTACTGGTTCAGAAATCCAATTGCCATTTTCACTACCGGTTCAACCAAACCAGTGAGAACCGGTAGGAACCCACCTCTGGTGCCCACCCATCTTTCTTTTTACTGCTCAGCATTGCTAGCATCATCAGAACTCTTCTGGAAGGAACTTTCCTCAAGATGCACCTTCCCTGAGTTAAAGGTTATTTATTTCCTAGGATAGCACAAGCTTGCATTGGGTGATAGAGCATCAGATTATGCAACCTGCAGGTTATTTTGGCCATATAGATCAAGGGAATTGACTCACAAAATTCAGTGGTACATTGATTTTCAGTGTGATTTCCCTTTCACACACACCTTTGTAAAGCAAGGGTGAATTTTAAGTGTGTGTTTTTCAATTTGTTTTTGTTTAAAGCAGACTAAAAATGGTACAAAGAAGGAAGTCCTACTCTTTTTGAAGACATCACCGAGCAAAGAACATGTTCCTCAGAGAAGAAAGAAAGAACTATGGATGAAAGAAAGGAAGGAAAGGAAGGGGGAGGGAGAGGGAAAGGGGGAAGGGAGGGAGGAAGGAAAAGAAGGGAGGAGGAGGAGGAAGGAAGGAAGGAAGGAAGGAAGGAAGGAAGGAAGGAAGGAAGGAAGGAAGGAAAAGAGGTGTGTCACACTATAGGTCTGCAAAAAAGACAGTTTGTGCTTGTCTTAATAGGCACTTTTCAGCTCACCTAAGAAGACCTGGGAAAAGAACCTTGCTTATGGCCAATTAAGTTCAGTAGTAGATGTTGGGAAAGAAAAGAAGAAGGATATTCTGCAAGGTTACATCAAATAATAACAAATGAAGAGGTTTTCTGCCACTTGCTTCTTCAACCTGCAAATTCCTTCCCCCTGTGTTTAAAAGAATGTGTTTGCCTGCACAGAAGCAGGTCACTATGGTAATAGGTGCCAATGTTTCTTGTCGTTCCTATGCACTTGATCACACATAAAATAGGTAATGGTTAGAGGTGCTTGTGTAGTGCACGGGAGCCTACAGGCACACCAGCTCCACAAAGCTATAGCTTTCATTTGCTTTTCAAATGTGACCTCCCCAACCTTTAGACAATGTGTTTTTTAGGTTTGGGGAAAGGGTTTTGATTCAAAATCCTCCAAGGTTTTATGAAAAGGCCAAGTTCTACATTAAATGAAAGGAGCATAAATTATAGCAGTCCCAGGACAGCTGTAACTTTTTTTCCTGCCAATGTTTATAGAGTGTGAGCTTTCTCTAGTGATTAATAAAACACTTAATGTGGCAACCTTTGCATCTTCAACAGCCCAGGGGTTCCAAAGCAGGACAGCATCACAGCTCATTAATGGGTCTCAAGTTGAGCAAAATACTGTCAGCAGGAGGATGTGAAAATACTGGGAAAACAGTCCTGCAAAACAAATGGAATGCACAGATAAGAGCTGTAAATGCCCTCTTAAATCAAACATTCACCAAATCTGTTTTTAAAATGCCATATTCTTGCTTTCATTTCCCAAATGCAGAACAGGCTTCCAGCTACAGTCCAGAGGAGAGACATAATTTCAGCATTATCTTTCAGAGGCAACCTATCCAAAGGGCTGCCAACATCATGTCTTCGCCACATATGCTGCTCAGAACTCTTTAGAAGAAGAATGAGTGATGGGAAAAAGGAAGTAGGCAACAAAGCAATAAGATAATAACGGCCTATTTGCATTATACAGATTGGAGCTAATGAAGACATGGAGCATTGATTTCCCATGTAGCAGAGATTGTTCAAAGTAGAAAACCTGTTGCCCTCCAGATGTTTTATGCTTTGACTTTCCCAAACTATATGATCAATAGTCCAGAATTATAAAAACGGTAGTATTAAAATTTTGGGAAGGCATCAGAGTACATATCCCCAAACCTTTGGGGGACAGGATAAGATTCATTATGTCTGAAGCATGACGTAGAGTAGGGATGTTAAACTTAAGGCCTGCGGGGAAGACCTGGAAAGAGCAAAGAACTGGCCCGCAGTGCCTCTGCTGGCAGAGGGCTGCAGGAGGTTGTTGCGGCTGAAAACGGGGCACAACACGGCCTCCCTGCGTTCCATTTTTGCTGGCAGAGGGCTAGCAAAACAAACTAAAAACAAAACGAAAGGAGGAGTGTTTCCTCTTTTGCATTTGAGCATGCAAGAAGGGACAGGAAAGGAGAAAGGGAAAGAGGGAAAAAAAAGAAGGAAAGATGGGAAAAGAGCAAGAAGAGAAAAACAAAAGAGAGAAAGGAAGAAGAAAGGAGAATGAAGAGGGAAGGGAAAAGAAGAATAGGAAGGAATGAAGGAGGGAGGGAGGGAAGGAAGGAGATTATGTTGATTGCAGGAGGGCCTGAGGGAAGTCCTGCCTTAGCACTTGGCCACCACAGGTGTCCCCCAACATGAGTGATGTCATGACTATTCTGGCCATGCCTCCCACATCAAACACAACCTTGATGCAGCCCTCAGGGAAATCGAGTTTGACATCCCTGACCTAGAGGAACGGGAGGGGAATCAGAGGTTCTCCAGATGCTTTGTACTACAATTGGGATTGTTTATACTGGCTAGGAGTTCTCAGGGAATCTGGTCATCTCCCCAGTCCATCGAGCCAGCAATGCTGGGTCACCGTTTCTCCTGCGGTATTAACATTGCTTCGCAAAGGTGGGTGGAGATGATAATGTTGTGGGGAAAGTTATCATTTCATGAGCTGTTTGGATGGATTAAACTCTGCCTATTATTAGGCAGGCAAAATAGTTTCCATTTTACAATCATGAATTGAAGCTGGGAGATAGTAATTTGTTCAAAGTAATTTAACAATCCTAGGGCACATTCAGATTTGTCCTTTGGAGTCGTTATGTATGTTTTATATTAATTTGCCCTGCGTTCTGGGTTTTGCCTGTGTCTGTCTCAGGGTAAAAAGGCATCTCTCAGGCCTGCTTTGGGTGTAGTTAGTAGCAAATCATCAGAAAATTTAGTCCTTCCAAACCCCCATTCCTTTAGACTCAAGGGCTTTTTACATTCCTTTGGAGTGTCTTATGTTTGCCTTGTTCATGTTTACTTAAAATGCTCCTGAGAGCCACTGGCTTGGTGATATAGCTGTCTCCACTTTCATCAATAGCTATTTTCATGGGGTCAGAAGTAGAAATATGCCTAATTTTACCTAAATGGATGAGTAACAGTTCTAATTGAAATTGTTTGATAATTAAGGCAACTTACAAGAACTGGCTCTGAAAAGATTAATAGGGTTTCTTGGGCATCTTTCATGGAACTTAAATGAAAGCATGGAAAGAATAATAGGAAACATACGGCCAAAGAATGTAGCATGCAGGGATGGCTTCTATGAAATACTTTTGGGGGTCAAAAACGTTCCACGTGGGATCTCCAATCTATCAATTCTCTGCTATGGAACAAAAAGCTCTCAATTTAGAAGAAATCTGTCTGTCTGTCTGTCTGTCTGTCTGTCTCTCTCCCTCTCCCTCTCCCTCTCCCTCTCTCTCTCATATCTATCTATCTATCTATCTATCTATCTGTCTGTCTGTCTGTCTGTCTGTCTGTCTGTCTGTCTATATCTATCTATCTATCTATCTATCTATCTATCTATCTATCTATCTATCTATCTATCTATCTATCTATCATCTATTTCATCCACTGAATGGGGAGTTTTTTGTTCCATGGCAGAGAGCGCGAGCAGGGAGGGGGGAGAGGGAGGGAGGGAGAGGGAGAGATTAACCTAGGAGAAGTGGTAAATTTCTACGGACAGGTAAATTAATCTGGAAAAAGAGTAATTTTAAAAGAATAGAAAACATATGAAGAACGATTGCAGGATTTGGGTTTGGCTAGTCTAGAGAAGAAGAAAAAAACTCGGAGAGCATGATAGCAGTATTTCAGTATTTAAGAGGCTGCCACAAAGAGGAGGGGGTCATCTTACTTTCCAAACACCAGAGGGCGGGACAAGAAACAATGGGTGGAAACTAATCAAGGAGAGAAGCAACCTGAAATTAAGGAGAAACTTCCTAACAATGAGAACAATTAACCAGTGGAACAGCTTGCCTTCAGAAGTTGTGAATGCTTCATCACTAGAGATTTTTAAGAAGAGACTGGACAGTCACTTGTTTGAAATGGTACAGGGTTTCCTGCTTGAGCATGGGAGTTGGACTAGATGACCCCCCAAGGTCCCTTCCAGTTCTATTCCTATTCATTGATTAATTGATCTCTTTCAGCTGAATGATTCAGCTATGTTATCTTAGAAGACAATACAAACTGTAAAATTGTCATATCTTGGAACTGGCATTAATGAACATTGTTAAACAACTTTAAGATAATCCCTATGATGGATTTCTCTTTCTTTGGCTTAATTCTACAGAGAATCAGAGCAAGTGGACATTTAACAGACTCTCTAACCCTTTGACATCCATCAAATTTAGGTAAATTGTGACAATAAAGTTTTAAAACTAGAAATCTAGAGATAGACGGCAACTGATGCAGGATCCAGATTTGCTGGCAAGCAAAATGCATTGCATGTGTAAATCCTGTGACATGATATGCTTATCTATAACAGTTTTAATTCAGAACCACATTCTTTGGAGGAGTAGAATGGAAAAATTGTGTAGGGCTAAGCATCTCTGGTGCTAATAAAACATTTAGCTCAATGTTAAGGGCACATCTCTGTGGTGGGAGGGAACAAGCGCGCACACACAGCATATGATAATTGAAATCCATGCTCTGTAGGGATGCATGTTCATCATGTGAGCAATCCATTAGCCCAAATAGTCTGCAGATGACTTGAGTGGGAAATCCTGTGAAGCAAATTTCTGATTTTCAAGCAGGCAGGAAAAAAAAGATATATGAAAGGGTGCTTTCACTCAGAGACACTTACTTATGTTTCCATTTCTGAGCCACAAACAAAGGTTAATCCTGCTGTGTGTGTGCGCGCGCGCGTGTGAGTGTGTGTGTTATAACTGAAGAGCTGTTAAGATGCTGTTCAGTTGAATGAGCTTGTTTGAAAGGCTATTCTGCCCAGGTCCAACTTAAAGGAAATATAAAAAGAAAGTTGGCATATGTTAATGTCCTTTCCATCAAAGTGAGGTGTACTATATCTTTATTAACTGTATAATGATTATGTCTTGCGATTTTACATTTATTGATTGTTTTATTACTTTATAAGTAACTCAAGGCAGGAAAATATTCCTAATACTCCTTCCTCCTCTTGTTTACCCCATAAAAACAACCTTGTGAGGTGGACTAGGCGGAGAGAGAGAGGAACTGGCCTAAAATCACCCAGCTGGTTTTTATGTCTCAAGCCGGACTAGGTAAAGGTAAAGGATCCTCTTGCACATATGTGCTAGTTGTTCACAACTCTAGGGGGCAGTGCTCATCTCCAATTCAAAGCTGAAGAGCCAACGCTGTCCAAAGACTTCTCCGTGGTTATATGGCTGGCATGACTAAACGCTGAAGGCGCACGGAACACTGCTACCTTCCCACCAAAGGTGGTTTCTATTTTTCTACCTGCATTTTTACATGCTTTCGAATTGCTAGGTTGGCAGAAGCTAGTACAAGTAATGGGAGCTTACTCCATTACGGAGCACTAGGGATTTGAACCACAGAACTGCCGACCTTTCTGATCGACCAGGTCAGCATCTTAGCCACTGAGCCACTGTGTCCCACAAGGCTGGACTAGAACTCACCATTTCCTGGTTTCTAGGCTAGCACTTTAATCACTACCGCCAATTGGCTTTGTACATGATTATGTTTACATACCTTTAAGATTAGCACCAGATATATTAAGAAATCCAGTTCCTCTTTCATATCTCCTTTTTTTCATAATAGTGTGGGCAGTCTAGTGCAAATTTTAGAACATGATAAATATGCTCTATGGAAGCATTGTTGAATAAGTTCGTAAATTCTAGTTTGTAAAAAAAAACAAGTAACAAAAGGGACTGAGCTGACAGCATTCTAGACCTCCTGAAGGTTGATGAATCACAGATACCTGGCAAAAGTGAGAAACAATCTTTCGACAGATGCAGACACACAGCAATCTAGGGGTTTGGAGGATGACCAGGGGTCAGAGGAAGATGAATAAAATTTGTGTTATTGATTCCGTAATATCTTTTCATAGAGCGTCCAGTAATCCTGAAGAGTACCGCTTTCCTATAGCAAGAGATGTCTTTGTGCATTTTAAACTCTAATAATTATGGCCCTAGGAAAAGTTCCCAAATTTTATAGCTGGAAGCCTGTAAGTGATATGCTGCGATAAGATTTGCTGTTAAAAGTTGAAGGAAATGTCTTTTCATTTTTACTACCTTGCCGCCATCATTTTTCAAGGCTGGAATCAGATAACTTGGACCACATCTGCAGTGCAGATGAGCTTACTTTCGATGAGAGTTTGGCACTTCCCTACTCTTAGATTAAAATGACATTTTGGGAGATGGCGTATTGTAGGGAAATTGAACTGTCCATAAGACATGTAGCTCTGCTTTCAGATTTCCATCTCCTTTTTCCTTTTCCTGCCTTCCCTGATTTAAATCTCGCACATTGCTTATTGGGAATGCATTGCTGAGTACCAAGGCTATATTTTGCACAGACGTAGAGATGGAAACCAAAAGAATCTATCACCGTTCCATTCACCCTCTTATGAACTGAATAGGGGAGGAGAAGAGAATGACAGATCTAATCTTTAATTCAAGGTGTTTGCTTTCTAGCTACACATTATTTTAGCATTACACTCCCCTAACCAGGGAGAACAGCTTATCTTAAAATATATTCAACTTGGAAACATTATACACCCTGATCATACTTTCAGTGGGAAAGCTGCACACACAAATCATTTATACCAAACCATATTACTGGTTTTTCAAAGTCTGTCTGCCTCTCTTCCTGAGATCTATTTAACTGGAAAACCTGTCCTGGGACTTCTGTTTTCAAAACATGTGCTCTAACCTTGAAATTTTATCTTTTCAAAATAAAAGTCAAAGACATTTCTAATCTCAGACAGCAAACAGAGCATGACTTCTGGAATTTCAGAACAGTAACTAATGCATCCATCTGGTATTCTGTTTACATCTGGATTTGAAATGAACTTCTGGGCCTTTTCAATTCTTACGAAAGCTGCTTATGTTTCTTGATATCTTCTCTCAAAGACTGCTGCTTAAATTTTGCTTTTTTAAAAATTATTAAAATTAAAAAGTATATCTTTGTGATATGATGGTACTATTTATTTGAAGTTTACATACTTTTTATGCTTATTCTTCTTTTTTTTAAGTCTGTTCTTCTTTGGCCCATGAAAAGTGAGCATAGTGTTGGAAGAAATGCACACCTGAGTTCAGTTCCAAGTGGGGAGAAGCACACTGGAAACATGGAGGCTGCTTGGAAAGCTGGTTTAATGGAACAGAACCATTAAGCACATGGAGCTTAATGGTGCATCTGAACACATGGAGAGTCCATGTTATTTATCTCTTGGGCTTTGAATTTGAGCTTCCTGTTCCTGTGGCAAGGGCAGGTATTCTATTGGTTGCTGTAGGGGTCATGTGCAAATCCTAGGAGTTTGTCTGAGATAAGTCTGGTTGAACTCTTCTGGTTGATGTAATTTCCCAGGTGCTATGTGGTGAACTCTGTTGCTAGATGGGTAGAGGGCTAATCCTATTATGTCCTGAGGGTCATGTCTTAATCCCATCAGCTTGGAGCAGAAGTTCTTTTGTTTTGTAGGTAGGCTGGCCCAGTCATCAATGGGTACCAAATATCTGCTGGAGGCAAGAAGATGTGTTTCTGTTTCTTTTAAGATTTTTATTTCTCTTTTAGTGGAAATATACTGCCTTTTTAATATTTGCTAGAATATTACCGTAATTTTTGGAGTATAAGACCCACCAAGATTTTGAAGAGGTAAATTAAGAAAAAAAGTTTTTGCACTTTACAGACCTCCCAAACCCTCTACATGCCTCATTTTTGGTGAAAAATGGGGCATGGAGGGAGTTTGAGAGGCCTGCAAGGTGATTCTGGGGGCTGGGGGGGGGCAAAAACAAGCAAAAAATGCCCCCTTTTTCCACAAAAACAGGCCTGTTTTTTTGCCAAAGAAGGGCATGCATAGCTCGTAGAGTGCTCCTGGGGGCTGGGGGGATGGGGCAAAACTGAGCAAAAACCGGTCCATTTTTCACTCATTTGTGTCCTCCCCAGTCCCCAGGAGCACTTTGTAAACCTCCCAAACCCTCTGCATGTCCAGTTTTGGGATGGGGTGGGGTTTCAGGAGGCCAAAAATGCTGTATTCAGCACCCAGATTTTCACCCTGTTTTTTTGGGGGAAAGGTGTGTCTTATACTCTGAAAAATATGGTAATAGAAGAGGGGTAGGTGCTAACTTTCTTCAATAATAGAAAAGCTCCTAGAGTGGGATGAAAAAGGAAGATCTGGCTGGCCCTAGAATGTAACAAAAAAAAATTACAAGGACAGAATGCAAAAGAGGCTATAAGAACAACAAGAAAATAAATAAACAAAAATGGAATGCATTGCTGAATGTAGTAGTGCAGTGCAGAAATTTGTTCATGCCATTTTTTTTAACTTGTTGGTAGATAAGCTGATAGGTCTGTAATTTCTCCTTCCTTTTCTTAAGATAGAACTACTTGACTTCTCCACTCTTGTGGGACTTCATGAGTTCTCCAGGAATCCTTGAAGATTTACTGTGTTAGCTCTTTAATCAGCTTCACCAGCTCTCTCAGCATCCTTGTTGTAATTCATCTGACCCTTAAATTAGCTAAGTGCTCTTTTACCATCTTCTTGTGTGTCCTGAGTTGTAGTTTCCCCCTTCCACTTGTGACACCCTGATGGCCAAGTAGGGCTTTGTTTCATTTCTGAGATGGAAAACACACAAAAGAATATGAGAGAAGACATTCTGCCTTCTTGCTATCTCTTATTACAAATTCACCCTCTTTCCTTGCAATAGACTTACTGCTTCTTGGGCTTTTGTTTGCAATGTTTGTTGCTTTCAGCATTTCTTACAAACATCAGCTGATCCTGACCTTTCACGCTCATGACACAATAATATCTCCAATTTTATTTATTTTTTTATCTTTGAATTATTTGTATAGCTTTTCTAAAGTTATTGTAGAATGAAATAAATTTATTCTGTTCCCAACCATGAAAGACCGTTCATGATACTGAAAATTCTTGTTCCAAGAACTACTCAAACATGTTAATTAATTTATTTTACTTGATTTGCCTTCTTAAACCCAGATGTTATCATTTGTTAATTGGACTACTTTATGGTAAAAGAAAGTAAAAGAAGGAAACTCACTGCTGTTTTCATTAGAGGAGCTTATAAAGTTTCTACTTCTTAACATTTTCTTTCTTTCTTGGCCATCAATGTATACTTTTTCCACCAAAGGACCTTCCTAAGTATGTTTTTGATTTTAACCAGTTTCATTTCTTTATTTATAAAAACTAAATCTTAATATACTAGTGAATTTTAACCACAGAAGATGTAAAAGTGAAACACCAGTTATTTAAATATAGTAAACATTAACATTTGTGCAAATGTCTGAATTTTCTTTGCTTATTATATAACCAAAAATTAAGCTAATGATCCAACACAACAGAGACACACAATTCAGTTGATTGGATATTCAGTCAATTCAATTGATTGGAAGTCATTATAGCATTAGTCAGAATGAAAATTTAATATCCTGGTTTTTACACTTTATATTATCAACATCTGCTAATATTTCTGTGACCAAGACCTACCAAGAAACATCCTTGTCTGGTTCTGTGGGATAATAGGGGAAAAAACATAATTTAATAATATTTTTGCTACAGAAAAGTTATATATCATTTCTATCCAAATCATAACATTTACTGGAAGTAAATCACAGTGAACATAGGTTTGTATAAGAAGGTCAAACATTCAATCTTTTCCCCCAATCTTTTCCCCCTTTCTTAAGTTTCATATATTTTAGAGTGATATTTACTAAGCACAGTGATAGCATGTTTTCATGTTTGTATGACATCTGGCTATATTTGAAGTCTGCCCTTCAGATTCAGCTGCCGGGAGTTGGGCAACTACATGCAGGAAAATTGTAAACTTGCATCCTATATGACTGCCAAGAAACAAACTACACTTGACAATGTAAATAAATTTAGTTCTACCAACTTTCAAAATAGAAAGCAGATATAAAAAAGAAGTGCATGCGTTTTAAAATGATCAACGTTTAAATAATTTTAAACTGATAATTAATGGAGTCCTCTGGATTTACTTGTGCAAGAATTCCTAGTTTTTCCAGGGTGAGAAAACAAGAACATGAATGCATAGTTCTATTCCATGGATGTCAAACTTGTGACGTCACATTGCCATCACATGATGTATCACGACATTTTCCCACTTCAGGTTGCTGGGGTGAGCGTGGCCCGCACATGATGCATCCGGCCCGCAGGCTGCCAGTTTGACACCCCTGTAATCTAGTCAACCTTATCTTTTTCAAGAAAGGGCATAAACTAAGTTTTATCTGTATTAGCTTGATTAGCTAAGTAAATAGTATTATCTTCCCGAGTGAAGGGAAAATGTTCCCAGCCACTTTGATTTTAAGTTAGCTGCAACACAGGTGTAGTCAATCATGTTCAATCATGTCTGATTCTCAGAGACTGTCTGAACAAGTCCCTGCAGTTTTCTTGACAAAGTTTTACCAAAGTGATTTGCCATTACCTTCTTCCTAGGGCTGAGAGAGAGGGACTGGCTCAAGGCCATCCACCTTGCTTTGTGAGTCAGGTGGGAACTCATGGTCTCCCAGTTTTCTTGCTTGATACCTTAACCATTGCTTTAGACTGGTTTTCACCATCACAATAAAAGTAACTATTTAGTAACAACTTTTAGAAAGCTCTGGAGGGTTTTTTTTTGGGTGGGGGTGTCATCATGAAACTAATTCTAAGTTTACACCTCTAGGACAGGTATACAATTATATAGGAATAATTGAATGAAGCAATGAAATCAGGGTGAGCTTCAAAAATTTCAGCAACGGGTTCTCTGCCCGGGTGTTGGGTGAGTGTGGCCATGGTGGACATGGCCTAGTCGGCCTCCTGCACCACGGTGGGGGGAGGGCCATTTTCACCTTTCCCAGGCTCCAGAGGCTTTCCTCCAGCCTCCGGGGGGGGGGGGCGAGACTGCATCCCCCGAGCTCCAGAGGCCCTCTGGAGGCCAGAAATGGGTCTGTTTCCAGCCTTCTGGAACTTCCGGGTGGCCCATTTTTCCCTCTCCCCAAGCCTCTGCGTGGGCCTTGCACTTATCTCACATCAAAAATGGGCCACGTAGAGACTCCTGGGAGGGAAGGGGTAGGGAGGGGTGGGGTGGGAAAGGTGGGGTGGGCAGGGCCAGCCATGGGTAGTATTTGGAGGTTCTCTGAACCAGCCGTAATGTTAGCTACAAACCTGGATGAAAGCGTAGCAGCCCACCCTTGAATGAAACAATTATATAGGAATAATTAAGAAGAGGGTTTTGCTGGATGAGAGGGGCTATTACACAAACAAAAACAAATGGACCCACCCCCTTTTTTTCTTTTTAGAATTAGTTGTAGAAGTTCTTGTCTATGTTAAACAGCCATCTATTCCAGCTGCCATGAATAAGCTTTGGCTGGCTTCTATAGAGTGTTGACAAGGCTTGTTGAGATATAGCGAAGACGAGCTGAAGGTCTGGCTGGGAACAGCACAATACTTTGTTTGTTTCATTGTTACTCTGAAAGTGTTAGCAAACGAATGTGACAGGATATGGAAGAATTTACAGCCTAAATGATGCCTGAAAATATACTTCTACGTCAACAGTGACTTCAGATGGACTTCTTCTGATGGATTAATTACAGAGGAATCCTTTGTTTTAAAAATCAGAACTAACAAGTTTGTTTGTGGGGTGGAAAAATTAAATTGCTAAAAGAGGCTCTCATTTTTCCCTGGAAATTCCTTACTGTTCAAGTAAGTGGTCAACAAAATACTCACCTTGCTTAATAAGACATTACTTACTTTCTTGCCTCTTTCTTTTAAATGGAGAAAACATTACAGAAAGATTGAAATAACAGGCATCTTGTGAATCCAGGCTGTTCATAGAGACATAATGCTAGAGGGTTAATATTCTCCTATAGGCTATCCAGCTCAATAGGCAGCTTCTTCAGAAGTAATACAAACACTAGGGCTAATATTCAGAATTGGCGTGATTATGAAGCTATTACTCATGAATTAGCTACACAAAAGGTGAAATTCACTCTTTCTAAAGATCTGCAAGGTCTGTAAGGCGGTATGCATAAGCTCAGCGGGATGCCTACCGTCCCTGTCAGAGATAGGCTGCTGCCGGTTTGGTCCGGATCACCTGAACCTGTAGTAGCGGTGGCAGGAGGCTCTGCCCACCCACCCGGATGCTTCTCTCATGTTTGACTAAATAAATAAATAAATAAATAAGTAAGTAAGTAAATAAATAAATATCTGCCTATCTCTGTCTCGATCTGTTGTTAAACAGAAATTTGTTGGCAGGTTTAGGACCATTTTTTTCATATATTCCAATGAAATTCACCCTTCCCTCAACCCTAATGGAAAATGTTTGCTACTGAAACAAGGAAGAATATAAGAGGGTTTCCAAAAGGGGTGGGTTCCTGCTGCCGCTACTGCTGGTTCACTAAGGCACATGCTGCATGTGTGCTTTGCACGCACGCACAGTGCAAGAAAAATTGCTCTGCACATGCACAGAAGGCAAAAACAAAATGGCAGTGCCTATGGCACCGCCGAGAGAACCAGTTCGGGGCATGGCAGGCCTGGGTCGCTGCCGGTTCCAGCTACCAAGGCTGCCAAGTTACTGCCAGTTCGACTGAACCAGTCCGAACCAGTAGGAACCCACCTCTGGTTTCCAGTATTAACTGATTACAGTTATAAAAACAGAAGATCTGGAAGAATGTGGAACCAACTTCATGCGATGCATCTACAGTTTTAAAGGGAGAAGGCAGAAGAGTCCCACTGGATACCTGCAGGGCCATGGGGCAGCTAAAGTAATTGTCTGGTTAGTATCTTGAGACTTGTTCTAATTATGCATTTAGCAAAGGTCAATGACAAACTGATGCTGTTTAACCAGCCACTGATTTGCAGCTTAATGAAAACATCAGCAAATAAGTGTTGGCAGCAGCAGATGGTGTATTTCCCTGAATCAGATTGCACTGCTTTAAAGAGGAGGGCAAATGCTTAAGATAAGTCTGAAATAAGTGCACAAATGCACAGTGGTGTGCCGGTGAGTTTAAGCTTCAGTACATTACCATCATAGATGATGGTAATAACAATGCTCTTTTGTCTGCATTGCAATTCTATCTTTTTCCTTTGCTATTTTTCCACATTGTGGTTATCAGAAAAGGGTCTGCAAACATCTGTTTAGTCATTTATCAAACATTAGCAGGAAAAAGGATCAGAGCTTCTCAACCAGGTGCTCATCACATCTGCAGGGACTGCAAATCTTAGAATTCCTAGTCCAAATTTTAGGGTGCTGGTTTGGAGGAAAGTAGTTAACCTCCTACTCTACTCAGAGCAGAGGAATTTTCTGCTCCCCCTGTCTATTGCTAATCAAAGCCCTTCATGATAAGTAGGAAAATAAGATAAAATCATAGGAAGTAGGAAAATAAATTGAAATACAAAAGAAATGGTTGGAAGAACCACCGTGTCTACTTCTGTTGCATTGTGGGCTTTAAAAATAGGTTATTGGAATAGATATCTTGGAATTTGGACCTGGGAATTATTACATATTTGTAGTACAATTCTCTAGAAGTAAATTCAATTGTGCATAGAATTGCAGCTGAAATTCCAAAAACACAATGCAAAGCTCAGACGTGTACAAGCCAGAGGTTTATACTCTGAAGAAACAGAAGGCGAGGGGATGAATATAGAAAGACAAGTTGAGATAGGCCAGCTCAGGAGCAATTCCAGGAATTTCTGTTACTTTCTCTGTAAGTGGCTAAACTCTATGGTAGCTGACAGCATTCTCTCTCTCTCTCTCTCTCTGTTTATTTTCTTTCTGACTTCAACTATGTGCTGGAACACCAGAAACGTTGTAATCCAGGGATACAAAGAGGAAAACATCCATCAAGAAGCTTAGATAGGAACTGAACCAGGACAGGATCCTGCTGATAGCTCTGAAGCCATTCCTGCCAACATCCAACTCACAGACAAGACATGTGAAAAGTTTACGGGCTGAGAATGTACAATGGTCCATGTTATAATTCTATGGAGAACTGAAAAATATATTTTATGGTATCCATTAAAATATCTCCGAAAATAAATGGATTTATTTTTTTGGGTAGACAAAGGCTACTCTCTGGCTGCAATCACAAATTGCACTAAAACTTAATAAGAGTTGATTGGTTTTGGCTCACTGTTTTGTATGAAGCTAGTCACTTTTGTTTATTTTTACTTAGCATATTGTGTGAACTCAGACATTGTCCTTTTCTTGTCCTTGTGCATTTCAGCTATTTAATTACAAAAGTACTGAAAATATTTGGCTAAGGTTATCTATCCTTGGGCAAAATTCAAATACAAAGGGGTTCTCTGAAAGGGGAATCCTTACAGTTTTGGATTGAATAAGGGGGGGCGGAGAACAAGAACAAAAAGAATTTACTTTTCTAGGCAAAGAACATAGAAGTGCTGTAATTGAATAGCTGAAATGAACTAAGAAACAAAGCAGCAATGGCTATACTAAGCAAACATTATGCCAGTTAAGTACAAAAGTATTCTTCTTAAAAAATAAAACTGACAAGATCTTTGGACAAATGCTATTTGTTTGGCTGATATTTGTCAAGAACTGTTCCTTGATGCATATCAGATTTATACATGGTTTAATAATTTGTAGTTATAATTATTTGTAGGTAATTATTAGGAAAGGGATAAAACTCAGAATTTCTGATTCTTGCTGGAATCAAAGCCTTCAAATTATTATTTTTTAAGAAAATATTTTTTTAAAAAAATATTTTTGAACTGGAGACTGATGCAATCTGAGTGATTGGAACTTTTAAGAAACAAAAAAGTGTGTAATGCTCATAATACGAGCTGTGTCAAAATCAATAGATTGCAAATGCTTTAAAAAACAAGGATAAATGTCTATCAAAATTCTTAATAATAAAACAGAAATCTGCATTTCCCCATCAACGTAGTCACATAAAACGACATGCAGCCAGGCTTACAGTTCTTTAATTTTTTTTTACACATGGAAGCATCCAAACACATTTTATTCCCTTCCTTTTGCTGCATTGCTAACATGCTTACAAAAGAGACAATGAACATCCACATAGGGGGAGGTGCATGCTTAGAAAATCAAAATGGCAACCAAAAACTTGCAAAGACCCACCCCTTTTCATGCGCAGCAGAAGGGATGGAGCTTTGTTTGCAGCCGCCATCTGTTTTAGCTCCTCCTCTTACAGATGGCTCTGCCCAATAGACTACTTTTCTTGTTAGATTAGGCTGAAAGCCACTCCTTTACTACCCTGTTCAGCTGTTATCTACATTCAGGGTTCACCAACCTTTCAGACCTCAGGGACCACTAAATTCATAATTTTAAATACCGCGGACCACTATTATGAATTTTTAAACAATAAATAGTATTTAGTACAATATAAAAAAGTGCAAATATTTTTTCTGTGGACCACCAAAACTTTCTCGTGGACCACCAGTGGTCAACGGACCACCAATTGGTGACTACTGATGTACATGTTCATGGAGCATAGTATTGCTGGATGGATTTTCCCAGGACTGGTCCACTAGTTTCAACCCTAAGCATCCATACCTGATCGTGGTCTGACTGCAAATTTCCCCCCAAGAGGATATTTATAAGTTTTCAGGCTGTTTCTATAGAAATCTTTTCTATAGCATCTTTTAATGCTATATTTTCTTTCTTTTCCTCTTTCCCTCCCCCTAAATGTCTGTATTTTTGCCCATGTGTACAATATTTCCATTTTGCTACCACCTAGGAAGCTCAGTTTGAGAGAAAGCAGTTTGCTCACAGCTATCAACTTCGGGCTAATATATTTTTTCCCCAGCAGTTGAGAGTACATTATTATGCTATTTATCTCTTCTGTCTGTCGTGGTAAACATATAGAGAACATCTCCAAACGTTTCGTGGATGTGCATTATGATGCTGCAGCTTCCTAGCAGGTCACCTAAATTTAAGATCTGTCCAGTTTAAGATAATAGATAGATTGATACATAGATGAAAACCAGACAGATGGACACATACCTATGCCCCAAACAGACTCACTGCTACAAACATTATAGTGAGAAATTGAGCTGCTACATGGAGTCATTTCAACACTTTCATCCAATTCCAAGTTCTGAATCAGTAAGTTTAGCGACCAGCTAACAGTACTTTCCCTCACTAGCCTAGAAAATGAAAGCTGTAACACACCTCACCACAGTAAACCATCCCTTTGTCTGTCTGCCAGGTGTGTGTTTTAAAGATCTATAATACGATGTACAGAGGGGGGCAGATTATATGTGTGTGGTGTTACATATAGCTGGGACTAACACCAGGCCTACAAATGAGTGATAGATGGATTGACTGCAGAATAAAAACATTCTTAGCACAGTCTTTGTGTTTTATGACATGCCAAGAAAATGTAAACCAACCGAATGTTGACATAGCTTTATGCCATTGGTTTACACATTATTCCTAAGAGATTGCTAAGGCCTGAGCTGCTTAATTTCAAGCAGCTTTTATCGATGTGAGCTTAATGTGGAACTGTAACAAAATGCACCTATTTTATTAGCCTGCCCTTTTCTTTTAATGCCTTAACTCTGTGGGTATGTTTAAGAAACTAAAAATAGGAAAAAGGAAAAATCATGTGACATTCCTTGCAAAAAATCACATTAAAAGGTAGAGCATCTCAGTCCTTGTTTCCTTGGAAATACTGTAGTAGTAACAGTACTGAATGTTCTAAAAAATGTCCATTGTTCTTCCAAACATTTCTCAATATCCATAGGCAGCATAAACCCTGGTAGCAAAGAAAATTGGACTGCTTTAGTCCCCTCTGTTTATACAAATACAATGGAGCCAAATGAATTGCTCAGAGCACTTGAGGGAGAGAATCATAGAATCCATAGCAGAGGTGGTATTCAGCAGGCTCTGACCAGTTCTGGAGAACTGGTAGCAGCAATTTTGAGTAGTTCAGAGAACCAATAAATACCACCTCTGACTGGCTCCACCCCCATCTATTCTCTGCCTCCTGAGTCCCAGCTGATCAGGAGGAAATGGGGATTTTGCAGTAACCTTCTGCTGGAGTGGGGAGGGAATGGACATTTTGCAGTAACCTTTCATTGCCACGCTCACCAAGCCTAAGGTGACCAGACGTCCCAATTTCAGCAATTTCAATTTGTCCCGTGTCCCGGGGGATTTTTAAAAAGTCCCGATTTTTTGGGCGGGCGAGCTCTGATGCGGGCGAAAGAAAAGTCCTTTCCTTCGCCTGCATCCCGCCCGAGTTCTGATGCGGGCAAAAGAAGGCACTTTAATCAGTGGGATGCATGCAGGGAGGAGAGGAGAGATTCCTCCCTGCGCGCAGCCCACTGATTAAAGTATGTGCTTTTGCCCACCCAAGCTCTGATGCGGGTGAAAGAAAAGTCGTTTCCTTCACCTGCATCCTGCCCGAGCTCTGATGCGGGCAAAAGAAGGCACTTTAATCAGTGGGATGTGTGCAGGGAGGAGAGGAGAGATTCCTCCCTGCGTGAAGCCCACTGATTAAAGTGCGTGCTTTTGCCCGCCCGAGCTCTGATGCGGGCGAAAGAAAAGTCATTTCCTTCACCTGCATCCCGCCTGAGCTCTGATGCAGGCAAAAGAAGGCACTTTAATCAGTGGGGTGCGTGCAGGGAGGAGAGGAGAGATTCCTCCCTGCACGAAGCCCACTGATTAAAGTGCGTGCTTTCGCCCGCCCGAGCTCTGATGCGGGCGAAAGAAAAGTCCTTTCCTTCGCCTGCATCCCGCCTGAGCTCTGATGCAGGCAAAATAACACACTTAATCAGTGGGATACGTGCAGGGAGGAGAGGAGAGATTCCTCCCTGCGCGCAGCCCACTGATTAAAGTGCTCTCTTTCACCCACAGGCCCCAACAACGCTGTCAAGCGCTGTCAAGAAAGAGACTTTTGGCCGCTGAGTGGGGATTCCTGCGATGGGATTTGGAGTCCTAAGACACTGGCCATTGGGGGCTGCTGCGATGGGATTGGAGTCCGATGCCCCTGGCGATTGGGGGTTCCTGCAAGGAGATGCGGGAATATGGGGGAGGGGGTCTGCACAAGCTCCCCCAACCCCCTTCTTTAGAAGAGCCGGAAGCATTAGGGGGGGGCTTTGCGCATCCCCCCCTCGGCATCCCCCGAAGCCTCGCACCTGCTTACAGCAGCCCCAGATCACCAGTGGCATCGGATTCCAGCTCCCATCCCAGCCCTCTGCATAGGGTGGTGCTTGCAAAGGAGAGATGCGAGAGGTGCTGGGATTGGTTAGAATCGGATGAAGCTTGGCTTTGGAAAGGTTGGGGGGGGGGACAAGCGAAAGTGAAAGCCCCATAGAGTGATGCCACCAAGAAGAGCTTTTCAGTGTTCCACGGCCCTCCCCCCTCGGGAAAGGAGGGTTGGGATCACAGGCACCTGACTCTATTCGCTTTGGGTGTGCATCATAATGTTGTAAGCCGCCCTGCATTACCTGTGTGTAAGGTGGACTGCCCTATGCATTTGCGTGTGTGTGTGGGAGAGAGAGAGAGAGTGAAAAAGAGAGAGAGAAATAATTATATTAATTAGATAGATCAGGGTTGGGATCACAGGCACCTGACTCTATTCGCTTTGGGTGTGCATCATAATGTTGTAAGCCGCCCGTTTCTCCACCTTGGAGACTTGAAAGTGTGTGGACTTCAACTCCCAGTACGTGGAGTTGAAGTCCACATACTTTCAAGTCTTCAAGGTGGAGAAACACTGAGATAGATGATAATGAGATGAGGGAGGGTGAGGGAGAGAAGGAGAGAGAGAGAGAGATACCAAAACTAGATAGACAGATAGGCAGGCAGATAGACGGATGGATAGAGAGAAAGAGAGAGAGATCGGTAGGCAGGCAGAGAGAGAGAAAGAGAGAGGGAGAGAGGGAGAGAGGGAGAGGGATACCATAACTAGACAGATAGGCAGGCAGATAGACAGACAGAAGGAGAGAGAGAGACAGAGAGATCCCATAACTAGATAGACAGATAGGCAGGCAGATAGACAGACGGATGGATGGATAGAGAGAGAGAGGATATGTATAATTAAGGTGACCAGACGTCCCTAGCGAGGTTGCGGGCTGGCACTAACCGCCGCGGCCTAGCTTCCTCCTCCCCCTGCCCCGGTCAATGGTGTCCCTCTTTACCAATCTGAAAATCTGGTCACCTTAACCAAGCCATGCCCACTAAGCCACACCCACAGAACCGGTAGTAAAAAAATGTGAGTCCCACCACTGATCCATAGGGCTGGAAGGGACCTTGGAGGTCTTCTATTCCAACCGCTTGCCCAAGGCAAGAGTACGTATACCATTTGCTATAAAAATATTTGGAGTCATGCCATCTTTCCCAAGATGAGAGGCAAAGGAAATAAAAAATGGATTTCAAGCTTTTGAAAAGAAAAATGAATCAGTAGAACTGAGGAAGACAGCATAAATAAAATGATTTGTAAGGCCAACCTTGACAATATTGGAAACCAATGTGTACAGGATGTTCTGGATGACAAACAATGAGCAAAATGAAAAAAAAAAGTTATCTCGTTGCCTGTTTGGCTTTAAAATATTTCTGAGTGATTATATTTTTAGGTTTTGCCATGTCATTCCTTCTTCAAAATAGCCAGTTTGTGAGCAGAAGACATCACGAAGCTCATTTAAAGTTCTTCCTAAATTAGGAGAGGGCAACATGTTTTCCACCAGCCACATGGTTTACAAACCTCCATGTTGGGGCCACCAAAACAACTCCAGATAATTTTGCACGCTTCCCTGATTTCCAATTATATGATTTTTTGGGAGGGCTCTTTCTCATCCCACTCCCAAAAGTGCATGAAGCCTCCATGAAGGTTAATAGGCTATGTTGTATTTATCCTTCTAGACTCCAGATTGGGGGTGGGGAACTCTTTTGCTCTTCCTGATGACATTACGCCTACATGGAGCAAAGCCACACAACTTATGCAAAGCAAAAGTAAGTCAATAAAATATTCTTGGGGGGGTGAGGCGGGCCCGGAAAAAGTTGATCAGCCCCAGGGGTGGTATACACTTACCTTCCCTAGCAGTTTGCAAATGTGATCCTTCCACGCATGCACTTTTGGTGAAAAAATGGCCTAAATGGAGCTGGGCCTAGTTTGGACGATCTGGTCTGAACCAATAGAATGCCACCTCTGATCAACCCTGACGTAAACATTTATGGTTTTGCATCTTTGTCCTATTGCTGACAATCAGTGTTATATAAAACACTAAGAATAATTAAGATTTAGCAAGATTGCATACCTTGACAAAATTAGTTCTTTTGCTTGCAATTTCCTTAATAGTTAATAATAGTTTACTTTATTGATTAGTCCTTGGGCCATATCAAAGTGCAGAGTTCAAGACAAAAATTATTACTAAAATCTGATAAAAACAATTTAAAATGGAATTGGAATAAAATACAATAATTTAATAATAGATAAATAGAATATTATAAAATTATATTTCGGTGTCACCCCTACATTCTACCCCAATCAGTCCCACGTTTGCCGATCTCAACCAAACCATTTGGCTCAAGTATTGTGCTGTGTTAAATGTTATTTTCAGATTCTGGCCGCACATAAGGTAAGCTGTTTTGATATGGGGATCCAAATGGGTCATTTGTTTAATATATAGACCAAGGTACCTGTCTCTCACCCTTTTATATAGGCAACAATTAAATAGAATATGAGCCAAGTCTTCTATCTCTGTTGCAGTGGTGGTGGCTTTCAATTTATTTTACTACCAGTTTGCTCATGCATGCTGACGCGTCACTTCTGCTCATGCAGTTCCGGGCAGAACCTCCTGCCACCACCACTACCAGTTTGCCCAATCTGGGCAACCCATCTCTGCTCTGCTGTTCCGCAGCAATTTCCTTAATGAAACCTGGTAGAAGGATATTTTATTCTTTTTTAGGATCCCTCACTAGATTTAATAACATATTTTATGCAAAAATCACATCTGTTGCAGTAATATGTAGGAAACGAACACTCTTTGAGACCCTGATCTCTGTGTAATGGCGATTTTCTTCCTATGTTCAGTTTCAATTAAGAAATCAATAGGCAGAGAAAGGTCTGTAAAAAAAAACAACCCATACATTCTGTCAAGCGAGTTTGAAGAGGAATATTCTCACTGTCAGTCACACTCAGGTTGTTTCTGCTTAGCTGAGACTGCGAGAGTCTAAAGTGATTATTTCAAAATGCAATGACTAGATTGCATCATCTCCTGGGCTTTCATCTGATCTTTTAGATTGGCGATTGTGTCTTGTATCTGTTTAAGTGTGTTATTGTATCTGTATAGTTACTGTTTGAAGTAAGGAGATGGACTCTTGGATTTCCTTCAAAATCTTTAATTAGCAAATAAGCTGTTTTAATAAGTTGGCTAGGACAACTTCTTTTTAGTTATTTTTGATACTGAGGGCAGCGATGGAGCTGATGATTGACCCGTGGATGAGATCTCTTGGCTCTCATTGACCCAGAGCAAAATAATCCACCACAGTAAGATAGCATAGTGTAAACATCCTTAATTTACTGAATTGACGGCATATTGTTCAAGCAATGCAGGATTTCATATTGTTCAAGGAAGAAATGATCAAGAGAGAAGAGAAGGCCATCAGATCCTGCTGCTATCTCCACACTGATTGGTCTGACCCAGCCTTAGCAGAAACAAGAAACAGACTCCTTGTCCGAAAACCCCCTCTTTATTTATCTCCCGTGAATAAATGGCATTCACAAACCGAAAAGTCCAAGCAATTGTCCTTCAAAGAGTTAACAGACCTTATTAGTAACTTGACAAAATTGCCAGGCCATGAGCTCCCAGCCAAAAAGCTGCAAATTAAGTTCTGCCAAGCAATCTCTGAGGCACGAAACACAATGAGCCAAATCTTCAGAAATCTGAACTGTTGCCTCCTACGACCACCACTCCCTTTTGGAACAGGCCCCAGCTGTTCTTCCTCCCCACTTATCTCAGCCTCCAAAGGTAGCTGCCTCTTCAGTGGCTGGGAAATGTCGGACAGCCCTGACTCTAACTCTGCATCTGACACAAAGCATCCATCAGAGCCTTCCCTAGACTCCAGAACTGGGTTCATCCTCAACCTCCTCATTATCTGAGTCTGCCGCCAGCTCCACTGGCAGCTGGTGGATCACAACACGGATTTCAAACATCAACAAAAAAGGACCTTCTCCTTTTCGGCTCTAGGAGGCCAGGAAGGAGAAACCACCAATTGATATGAACTTTCAAAGAAATGTCATTGTTTTGTAGAGGAAGCTTTTACTAGGGAGCCAGGCTGTCTGTTGATAAATATTATGTCACAGGTTCTGAGGCAACTGAAAAGCTTATTCATTGATCGGATTTTGGGGTGGGGTGGAGGCAAACCACCAGTCTGCATGGTGTGTTTCAGGGAATCCTGCAGAATCTCGGGAAGTAATCGGGCAATTTCCATTGAGAAAGAATAGCAAATAGGATTCCATAAGAAACAACTTGTGATCTCAAAGCTTAAAAAGAATGCTTAGTTTGTATAAAGAAAATCTCAAGGTCAGATCCTGCTAAAGGAGTTCCTGTTAAAAAGTACTTTGTATATTGAAAAGCTACTGCCAGTCAGAGTAGAGTTCACTAAACTATTCTGACCAACAATTTACTTGTTACAGAGGAATTCTCTATGTTTCCTGATAGAACTTCAGTTAAACATTTAAGAATCATTGTAATGGTGAATTGTTATCATTTTTTCCACACTGATCATAGTTGATTAAGGGAAAGGATTTATTGGCCTCAGAGAGATGCAGTTTGTGTACTCCCTGTGTCAAGGAATCGTGCGTTAAAAAAAGACAGTCGCAGAGCTATGCACATCCTATCCGTGTACTGTCAGATTTCATCTGCTTCATCTAAACCAAATAGAAAGCTTTCCTTTTGCCCAATACGCCATTTTTCATCCACATTTGTCACCACTAGGATGCTACCAAACAGATTGTCTTCTCTGCTTCCAGCTCCTCAGTGAATTCTGTAGGGCAGAGGCACCCAACTTTTCTGGGCTTGGTGGCCTGGCGGGAAGAGGAGAGGGGATAGTTCTCTGTGAGTGGCAGGTGATAAATTACTTTTTCTTCAGTACCGTTGTAAATTCAAACAGCCCATAAACAAATGATTATAAGTCAAGGGCTGCTTGTGAATATTCATAGATTTAGAGATGCTTAATCTGTATGAAGTACATTAAATAGTAACCTATAAGTATTTCCATGAATTGCTTCTTCTTTTGATTGCCATTTTCCTGGTGGAAAATAATATATTTAAAAGTTGTAGCAATGTTGCCATCTACGTTATGCCATAGATAGATTATATATCAGGTATGGGGGATCTTTGGGGCTCAAAGCCTGCACTGATATACTTTTATCTATCTGTTCACTTCCAATCCTAAGTGCATTTATTACTTTGTCCTTTCTTCCCTGTTTATTTTCGCATGATCAAGCTCATCCAGGCATTCCAGGCATTGGCATCCAGGATCCAATTGTAGGCACCCCATAAAAAGTAAATTTTACCTTCCTTTCTCTGGAGAAACTGCATTGTTATTAAATTTCTATTGTGGATAGGATCACTTAAGTCAGGGGGTCAAACTCGTGTCATCAAGGTGGTGTCACATGACGTATCAGTACTTTTTGCCCCTTCGCTAAACCGGGCATGGGCGTAGCCAGTGTGTGAGATATCTGGCCCACAGGCCGCGAGTTTGACCACCCTGACCTAAGTGATTAAAATGCTCCTAAGCATTCCATAAGATCATAGCAGTTTGGAATGAATGAAGAACTTTTAGGCAAGAAGGGTTTTAAAAAAAGAAGACTTGCATCAGATCTATTGTGCACTAATTGACAAAATCAATTAGGGCACAATATAATATATTCCAAACTAGATTTTTAAAAATGTACAAACATATTTCAGGCACATGCATTTGTCTTCAAATGAAACCCGCTCCCAATAGCTCCCAAAACACAGGTATTTTAGTGATCCTGCTGTCTTTCCATCAGCAGGGGTGTCAAACTGGCGGCCCATGGGCCAGATGTATCACTCGCAGGCCATGCCTACCCTGGCTCTGCAAAGGCAAAAAAGTCGCAATACATCATGTGACACCACGTGACATGATCAAGTTTGACACTCATGAAGTGAAAACTAACAGTAAACTCTTACCAGGCTTGGGGAAAAACACTCTTTCCCCATGAGTTTCAGGAGATTCATGATGACTGGTGGCAGCCTATTGTAATTTTTTATTTTTACTTGGATGAAGAACTCTGCCAGGGAATTTTTTATCAATAAGCAGTTGAGCTGATTGCCTCAAGGTTTTGTGGGGTTTTCTTTCTGCTGTTTCTCTTTGTATGTATTACTTGACCGTAAGTATCAGCAGATGCTGTTTTTACAATATACTGTATGTTATTCCATAGCTAAAACTTTGGCAGCCTATTTACCAGATGGATTTTGCCACGTGATATTAATTGTTATAGATTTCACTTTATTAGTAAACATGCTGTGTCATTAATCTCCCTTAGCAAAAGGACAATCGTTCTTTCTCCCTTTCATCGTCTCAACTTTGCTACAGTTCCAACATTACCATCCACAGAACTAAGGCTGTGGTCTACCATTAATCTCAGTGTTATTAATGTCAGTATTCCCACGTGATTTAAATATTTTACAAGAATCTGTCCTGATATTGTATTTAGAAATATGTTTTAAATAAAACAAATACATAAATTAGTTATTTCAACAAAGGGCTGCCTTTTCATACAATCCAAAAAGCTACAATTGGTATAAAATGTAACCGTTCATCTTGCAATTGCAACTCTGGGAGCCAAACAGGATTAAAACCAACAAAACAAAAACAAACAAAACAATAAATAACAGCAACACAATTGAATTACACAACATAGCTCAAAGACACCAAAATTATCTCTTCAAGTGGAAATTGTCTGGGCTGTGAGTGCTCATATGGAGTGAAGGCTTAAGGTCCTTTCCTTGCAACTGATCAAGGGCATATGGACCCAAGGACAGCTCTCCTGTGTAGGGAATCCTGTGCTTTGCAACACTCTGATCTCAGAGCAATGCGTTGCATCCTCTCTGCGAAGATTTATTAAACCAGTGAAAACCATATTTATTTAGTCAGTTGTTTGGTGGATGTATTCTGTTGCTTTAGCATCAAAGAATTGTGTATAAATGTTTGTGTGGATGTATGGGTATATCACAATATGTTTCCGATATCCCAGAATATGTATTCCTACAATAATGTATTTATCTTTATAATTGTTGCTCCTGCTGCACATTACGTTCAAAATGCATGCAGTTTTATAGGCAAAAGTTAGGAGTAGATTTTGAAGATGAAATAGAAGTGTATGAGGCTTTTGATTTTTGTTTGGAGAAGACTCCTGGGAATATCATGAATAGTCAAGGAAACAAACAAATGCACCATGAACACAGCAATGCAAAGTTCTTACTAAAAGTACAAATAACCAGATTCAAGTGTAGGAAGTTAGCAACCACTCCTCTCCTAGAAAAATGAAATATTTTAGGAAATATTAAATGGGCAGAATATTGTTCCTAAAAGGGAGGCAGAAAGTCACCCTCCCCCCTTTGTCCATGGGCCATTAAGCACTATCTATTCTTCATAACAAATATCTACCTCCTCCAGGCAGAGCCATAATAGAAATCCCAAAGTCCTTTTATTACATCATCACCCAGCAAGAATCAACCAAGCTTGGGACTCAGAACAGCCTATAGCGTTGCCCATGCATGGCCCCATGGGAGTCTGACAACCAATCAGAATATAAGCTCAAATTCAAAAGCCCAGAGATGGCATAAAACACATTTAACCTAATAGTGCCATCTACAATATCTGAGAAACTGGGTATACTCAAAGAGACAATCTGCATTTGATCTTCTATCCCCTTCCCCATTTAACTCTTTCTTTTATAAAGCTGGACTAGTTTGAGCCAGTTACCTGTTTTATAACACATATTTAGAATCAGAGATGGCTTGTAAATCCTGGCGCTACCGGTTCGCTCTTGCTTGCACATGCGCAAAGCTTCTGCACATGCACAGAAGCTTCTGTGCATGCGCAGAAGCATCTGGGCGAGTGGGTGGTGACTCCTGCCACTGTCACTACTGGTTCGCCTGATCCGGGCTGAACCGGCAGCAACCCACCTCTGTTTAAAAGTATTCAAAAAGTTAAAACGTAATAAATATTTGAATGCTTGCCTATGTTTCTTACAATTGAAATGTAGGTGTTTTGCTATTATGTCATTCTACATTGTTGGAAGGAAAATCCATCTGGTTCCGTTTTGAGCTGGGAGAAAGATGCTGGAAATAAAATGGAGGCTGGGGGCTGATTGGAAAGAGGGTCCGTTTATTGGTAAACAGAATCACACAAAGACAGTGTGCAGTTTGGGGTCAGCTGAACAATTTGTTTGATGAGTACATGGATTATTATAAGTTTCAGAGATGCTGCTAATGGGGTTGTGCAATGTCTGAAATGCCCTTAAGAGATTGTGCAATGTAGTGAGCTCTGGGTCTTCAGCTAAATGTTAGTGGGCCAGGGGTGAGCAGTAGTAAAAAAAGGGTATGCGCATGCGCAGAAGCATAAAACAAGATAGCGGTGCCTATGCTGCTGCCGATAGAACAAGTTTGGGGCACGGCAAACCGAGTTACGACCTACTCATCCGAACTGGTCCGAACCGGTAGGAACCCACCTCTGTAGTGGGCTAATCCTATTATGTCCTAAATGGTCATGTCATGTTCTTGCAATTTGTGTGATTGTACATTTTTAATCCCATCACTGGACGTGAAGGTCTTTTGTTTCTGAATAGCCTTGCCTGGTCTTTTTTAATGGGCACAAAATATTTGCTGGGGGCTAATTAAGAAAGACTGAGTCTGCCTTCTGTCTTTAAGAACATGTTTCTCCATTTTTCCTTTTAGGGAAATTTAATATTCTGCCTTTTTAAATATTTCCCAAAATATTTCATTATTCTAGGAGGGATGGGGGCTTCCCACAACATCTACATACAGTATAGTCAGTTTGCTGTTGTGGTTAAAGCATCAGGCTAAAAACCAGGCGACTGTGAGTTCTAATCCTGCCTGAAGCCCAAAAGACAGCTGGATGAATTTCAGCCAGTCATTCTCTCTCAGATCTGGGAGGGAAGCAATGGCAAACCATTTCTGAAAAACCTTACCAAGAAACCTGCGAGGACTTTTCCAGTCACTTAGAATCATACATGACTGAATGGAAGAAATAAAAAATCTATGAAAGGAAGCCAGCTTTCATTTGTCTAAGGTTTGCATAAATAGCAAGAGATAATCCTGTAAAGAAATTGATTTTGATTTTCAAGGGACAACCTTTTTTGGATCTGAAAGGTAAAATAAAATGAAATGAGCTAAATCATATTTATACCACTACCGGTAATTTTATCTGAAAGTCTCCATGTAATTTGTTGGTTTTGGCTTACCCTCTTTCTTCACAAGTAAACTTATATTTATATAGATAAACAGCCAGGTTAACTTGTTTTATTTTTTTTCCTGGACTTGTTCCCTAAATTTTCCATTTCATATCACATACTGTATTTTTATAGAAATATGTCATTCAGTTTGGTAAAACTCTCACTTGGAGTTTAAAGAAAATGGGTGTGTGGCTTCTTTCTTTTTCATTATTTCTAATGCCAAAATTAGAAAAAAATATTCTCTCCCCTGGGAGGGTGGAAACTTTGGGATCAACCAGTGATACTATTTTATTATTTCTGTTGGAAGCCAATACTATATACTTGGCTTTCCCGGGAAGCAAATAACTTTTTGGGTGCATGCCTCTTTGGTTGGAGATGAAGGTTTTTTTTCACTGCCTTCCGGTGGTGGGTTCCTACTGGTTTGTCCTAGTGGTATGGCGGCCTGGGTCGCTGGAATTGGCAATGACCCAGGCCTGCCATGCCCCCGAACTGGTTCCCTGGTTGCCGACATCACCATCTTGTATTTGAGTTATGCGCATGTGTAGAACAACTTTAATCGAACTGTGCATGCGTGCACAGTGCAGATGGAGCATGCGCAAAGTGCATGCATGAGCGAACCAGCAGTAAAGCCGGCCAGAACCCACCCTTGCTGCCTTTATATTTCACTATTTCATCTATGATGGATGGGTAAATAAATATGAATAATGGCTGCAGGAACTTCCTTAAATTTGGATCCGCCCACTTAAGTTGCTACTAAATCTGTAAAGGCTGAAAAGCACCCCTGCATATAAAGAGGGTTCTTTTTCTGCATATTTTCCGTCACATTTTCATGCCATCTGTTCTCCTTCATTCATTACTGAATAGTTCATCCTAATCGTTGGACCTGTTTTACATTACTCCTGGTTTAAAAGCTACTAAAAATAATGCCATGATTAAGGAACATTAATAGCCTGCCTTAAACCAATAAGCATCACAGCAAACAGCAGGGGATTGTCTAATTACGGGTAGGATGACGGCTGTGCCCTGCTGCAGTATCCTCTCATCTTATGTAGAAAAGGAGAAGATTCCGGTCTCCAAGCCAACTGTTAATGAGATGACATTTCCACACCGCATCAGCTATACTGCAAAAACACCCAGGTTAATTGTGGCATTCTCACAGCAACAGAAAAAGGATGAGTTATTGGGCTGCTGGATACTGAAATAACAGCAATAAATGTTACTCCTCGTCTGAGGCTTAGCTGAGTTTCTTTGGAAGAAAATGGCAGAAATAATTAGGGTTAAGAAAAGGTGCACAAACTAACTTACTACACTCTCTAAATTGTCAGTTTCTAACTTTTTTTGCATTCTTTCAGAGAGGTTCAATGCTAATTCTCAGTAACAGTTACTGGACTGTATGTACCTTCATATTGGGGATGGTTGAGATATACAAAGATTGAATTAATTTGTCTTTATGGATCTAATTTGTCTGTTTAGATCCACTTGCAAAGAATAGTTTTTGATTTGCTAGAGATTGGATTGTTCAAATTATTTGTCCAAAACATGCTTTCTTATGTATATATTTATGTATATTTTTCAATTTTAATATGCCAAACTTATGAAATGCAAAATTAAAACAGGAAAACGTTGATTAAAACACTAAAGACAAACCATAAAAAGACGCATATTCAGGAAAATTAACAGCTGGAAAAATCAATTTAAAAAGTTAATTTGAAAAAATCCAAAGTGATCTTTCTGCCTGATACTTCAGAGGCAGCCAATCCATTGGGCAGATGAAGCTCTACCACTGCCTTGTTGTTAAGCAGAATCTGCCAATTAGGGCAGCTGTGGAAAAGAGGACATCATCAAAAGAGCATCAGTGTCTGAGTGGCTAAACCATGGAGAAGTCTATTTGTGATCAAGAGATACTAAGCCTCAAGTAGGTTTACACTGCATGACAGACAGACAAACAAACAAACAACAAATCTGCATTTTTTCTACTAGTTCCCAAACTGATTAAATAAAATTTACTTCCAAATTATTAAACAGAAGAGTTCTGTGAAGTTCTTATGGATCAATGAACAATGAACTTGTCCTGTTTTTATTTAGAAGTAGCCACTGCCCTGATTGCCACCATTCAACCATCTCTCTGTGGCCTACAACCTCCCAGTCTTCTCAAACTGCAGTGAAATCCCAAAGAAAAAAACCCTGAGGAAATTCTTCTTGTTGTCCTGTATTAGGTGGTGAATAAAAGCTTCAAAATTGTAAATGTGCATCAGAAAATACCAGCACTCTGCCACCTGTAATAATAAACACAAAATACCCAGTGGTGGCTTCTGGATCCTGTCACAACCAGTACGCTGCGACAGGGCCCGTTGTCCACCACGTGCATGTGCACTGCGCACGCAAGCGCATCCACTGCCTGCAACACGCCAGCTGCTTGGCGGAGTGTCGCCAGGCGCTGTACGCTGCATGCGCATGTGTAAATGGCCCGGTTCGGTCAAATACAGCTGAAGAACGCGGGCAGGCGAGCCAAAGCACCATACCAGAATGGTGCCTGCTGCTCCCAGCAGGCACCGGTACACCCGTACTGGGGCGTACCGCCTGCAACCCACCACTGAAAAACCACAGAAGAAAATGGAAAGAATATCATATATATCTTTAAAAAGAAGTATTTTTCAAGGGGAAACCCCTTTCAAGAAATCAAAAAACATAGATCAGTCAAGCAATATTTCAGATCCTCTCTAAAAATCATTATTTCCCTTAATATGCTAGTACCACTCATTTTCCAATTTTTTGATGGTATCAGTTGTCTTGTCTTGGCTTACTCATGGAAAAAGGACTCCTTCAATGTATGACTCTCAAAGGATCAGTTGGATGGATACCTTTAAACTTACAATGATAACACTAAGCTACTGAAACAGAACTGTTTGAATTTTCCCATACATTCCCATTTACTGGGCTACAGATTTCTATTGAGAGGAGGATTGACAAATTTTATGCTGAGAAAGATGCCCAGGGAAGAAAGAAGGGCTGAAAATGAACTCATTCTTAACTATTAGAGCCATATGGAAAGGGTTAAATAATTTTTTTTCATAGTCCTGTAGCTCTAATCAGAATCAACCCAGCCTTGTAGCAGTATATCTATCTTGTTCCTTCACACCAAAGCCCAAGGAGCTGAAAGACAAAGTTGTCTTCCTATTGAGGCATCTGTTTTCTGTGTTGTTTTATATTCCAAATACTTTTTTTTCTCCTTCAAAGTTTGGGGGGTGGGGTTGGATTTGGCAGGAGGGTGTATTTGGCTGGCCTGCAAAGAAAATCAGAACCCTGAATAGAAGACTGAATATAAACTTGAACTACGACCCCCATGCTGCCAATTTAACCCAAAAACTTTGGGAAGGAACCAACTTTAAAGAATGATTGTGATGATTAAACATATTCTGGAAGAAGATTGAGATGCCAGCTGGCAGGATTTATAATGAAACCAAGATGATATTTTATTTTATAATTGTTTTCTGCTTTGGCCATTCAATCATTTCCCCCTCTTAAGCTTATTCTTGGTGCTAGGTGGTTTGATGAGAACAACATGAATTCAGCACTGCAATAGATACACTTTTCAAAAACAGTATGAGAGTAGATAAGAGGGGGAAAGATAATTGAAATATGACCCAGTTCTTATTTAAGAAGGAAGACACAGGAGGATCACTAGCGCTTTCCCCTTTCATCCCAACTGTCCCCCGGAGCTTTAAGGTGTTTGATAGAGAAGTATACAAGAACAGCAACTTCATGACAGTCCCAAAGGCAAATCTAAGACATTTTTTTATGCCACTAGATTGTCCCTAAAGCTCTGCCTTGGATGCTCCTAAAAAGTTTTTAAAGGAAGTTTTACAATGATACCCCAGGCTCTGGCATGAAGATGCTTTTCAGATGTGGATGATTTTTGGGACAGGCAGACACATCTAGAACTTTTGAGAACATGCTATGATGACTCCCACAAAACCAACCAACATAGTGGCCCAAGCCAATCATAAAACACCCATTTAGATGAACATAAACATGTTGCAGCAACCCCAAATGTCAAGAAAATGAAACAGATCATCTATACATCTTTCAATACAAATTGATAGCCCTGCAATTTTATCCAAAATGCCTGACAACTCCATTCACTACAGCACAATCAAAACAACTGTTAAATGGATAACACCGCCATACATCAAAAACATTTCAGAAACAACCAACAGATTGTTACAATCACATGGTATCACAAACCAACCAAAGGCCCCCAAAACCTCTTAAGTAAACCAAAAGACTCAGTAGCCCCAGAAGAGGAAGAAATTAGTCATCTACAACATTCAGTGTAAGGTCTATAAAAGTCATTATTTAGGACAAACAGGCAAAAAGACTAGCAGAGTACATGAACACCAACTAGCAGTCAAAAGACATGCTTAAAATTCCTTAATTGCAGAATACATGGACAGACTTCACCCAGGGACTGCAGTCACTAGAGGCAAGGGAGGCGTGGCCTCACCAGTCATGAGGAAAAGAAAAAGAATTTTAAAGAATTTTTTTAAAATAATTAAAGCCAAGGTAGTTGCTGCCAGATTCACAGTGACTTGGAACAGCGCTTTGTGTTAAGCATAGGAGGAGGCCAGAGAACTAGGGGCCTCTTTTGCATAAGGAATTTTTCACCTTTTAAGAGTTAAGCAAGGGTTAACAAGCAAAAAATTCCTTATGCAAATGAGGCACGTATTCTCTCGCCTCCTGTAAAGGGCATTTTTAGAGGCTTTTTAGAGTTCTCTGGGAGCAACTAGCTCAGTCTAACTCAGAGCTCTGGCCTTTCATGACGGGAGGAGAGGGGAGGGCAGGGAGAAGCAGAGTTGAAATCATCTCTGAAACAGCTGGAAAAGGTGCTTGTGTGGGGAGGGGGGAGGAATTCAAAAAGTTTGATCGGAAGGAAGCAGGGGAAGGGGGGGTATGGCAGAGGAGCTGCTTTCAAGCCTTTGGAAAATATATCCAATCCAACTTCTGTGTTTGTGTTTGAGAGTGAGTGAATGAGAGAGGGATTGAAGTTCTCTCTCTGTTTGTATGTGTGTGTCTGTTTGAGAGAGGGGGAGGGAGGGAGAGAGGGAGGAAGGAGGGGGAGGGAGAAGAAAAAGAATGAGAAAACTTATTTTGCAAGGGGGAAAAATGCTGTCACTTTAAATCGGAACTGAGCATGCCTGGCTGTGGAATTCTGGGAGTTGAAGTCCACAAGTCTAAAAAGTGCCTCACCAGGCCTAAAGCTGACCGCACGTCACTGACTTCACCATAGTCTCAACTTGGAAACGGTGAGCAGCCTTGATCAAGCCAAGTCTAAAAAATGCCTGATAATTCCTAGAAGCCTGGAATCAAAGACAAATCAGCCATCAATAGACTCAAAGAAATACACAACACCTATATGCCATTCAAATGAGACAACTGAAAAGCTTAACTGAGAGCTTATGCACCAGAGACAAATTCTTTGTGTATCCAATCACACTTGGCCAATAAAGAATATTGATTAATCAATTAATCAGCAATGAACACCCAGATAAGCAGAGATTAACATCAAGATTAACGCTAGACAAACAATCAAGCAATGAACAATATCCCCAATCAAGGAACTACTACCTCAGACGAGCAATGCAACAGTAAACAACATTCTAGTCAAGGAACTACCCATAACACTTGCACCAATCCTGAAAAGGTGAGCCACTTGTATATAAATAGAGAGCAAACTCCACTCCCTTCCAGCACTGATGTTGGGTAGTGAAACATCTGCAAGAAAACAACCAAGCTCAGAGAGAAACAAGGACTCCACAATTCAATCCTGAACAGCAATTATTTTCTTCTATTGACACTATTTCCAAAAGGCAATGCATATCAACTCCTCTACCTTCCAAAAATACTTTCATCTTACATTTCCTGGAGTGGGGAGAGAGGAGGGCAGATAGCCACATTTACAAATCTATCGTGTTAGTACCTAAAAAGCCTCTAATGTCTATATATGTTGGCCTTGTATTGTTGGGAAGACCGATTAAGGTGATGTTTGGTTTTTTTTCGTATGTCAGTTTCCCAGTTGTTTATTTTTACCAATTAAAATAATCTTCATGAAATTCAGCCAATTTGGGCAGGAAGAGGCTACAGAACATATTGATGCTTTCAAGGGCTAGGTTGAGAATCCAGAGACACTACTATAATGTGGAAATGTGCAACCCTTTGCATTCAAAGGCCAAAAAAAAGGTGCTTAAGACAGACTGGGGCGTGAATAGTCTCTGTCAGCAACTTCTTAAACCAAGCATATGCAATCCTGAGAAAAACACTTTGCAGAATCAGAACATCTTACAGGCACATCTAAGTCCTTTCTCCTCAGCCATTTTCCAATTGTCTCTTTCAGCTCCAGTCCTCCCTGTCTTTATTCTAATGCAAGATGTAAATCAGAAAGGAGAAGTGAGCGATTGCGCTAGCCCCCACCTAAGCAATTGAAATGCCATAAATCAGGCCAAGCTAAATAAATAAAAAAGTGGATGAATGATGCTCAGCACTCCAGCTGGAGCTTTTGCCTGATTGCTATCAACTTCTATAATTCAAATCAGATGCCTGCCACTTTTCTTGGCTTTTACCCTAATGGGTACCTGAGCTTCCCAATCCCACAGAGAAGAAAATCTAAGGGAACTTTCATCACTGCAGCAAGCAGGACCTGTTACTTTTGCTTTTCAAGCGCTCTGATTTATACTGAGATTGTGTGTGCAACACCAGAAAATGAGCTTGTTTTCTGAGTCTCTCAGAGGGTACATTTCCCTGGGGGTTATGTCTCCTCCTGGAAATTCTTGTATTTAATATCTAACTTCAAGGCGAAGATTGAAAAACTTTACCCTGTGGTCTCCAAGCAAATCTCAGACCATAGCCTCAAGAGACAACATCTCATACCTACTCATTTATAGTGGTTTAAGAGCAAACATGAGCAAAACCGTGAAAATGCAGCCAAGGTGTTCTTTTAATTTTTTTGACACTTGTTGAATATTGGAAAATATGAAGGGTTTGGAAATTGTGCTCTTTCTTGCCATAGCTGAAACTTCCCTGAGATTCTTTGGGAGTTTATTTTCTTGTTAGAGTCTTTCCCCAGCAGGAAGTCAATGCTAATTCTGCTTTTAACCCCCAGTCAACATCCAACAGAGTTAGCTGCCACATATCTAGCTTCAAATTTGAACACATTTAGTATTAAACCAGCTGGGAAAAAATCCTTTGCTAGTTATAAAGGCATTGGGGGACAGACATCTGGGAAAGGAAGGGTCTAGAAAAAGGGATGTCAAACTCCCTGTCCGTGGGCCAGGTGCGTCATGTGCTGGCCACGCCCACCCCCGGGTTAGCCAAAGGGGAAAAATCATGATATGTCACATGATGACAATGAGTCTGACACTCCTAGTCTATGACAACTTGCTGCAGCCAACTAGCTAATGACAACTCACCATAGGACAATTTGTCATGGAACAATTCAACACTGTATTATTTCATTCAGTTACTTTTATTATTGGTGACCATGTTTTCTTTGAAGTTGTAAACATTGTATTTCTGGATTGACTTCATTTTATTATTATTGGCCACAGTGCCATCAAAATTAATTCAACTTTTGTATTTGCTGAATTGACCCATGGCAAGTTGACTGTGGTGAGATGGCCACGGAGAGCTGGCCCTGGTGCAGTTATCCCACTGCACACTAAAAATGGTGTATTAAAAGAGGAGCTGTCAACTAGGGCAGAATGAAGAGCTGGCATGCAGGCTAATTCTTCATAATTCCTCTCTATACAAATAGATTATCTGAGACTGCCCACAAATGCTCCAGGCAGTTGTTCCTCATGAGGAGTCTGCAAGACAGGGGTCTCCAGCAGGTTTAGTTGAGGAAAAGTTGTCTTTGCACAAGCCACAGCCAACATCTTTATGAATACTTGGTTTGCATATTTCCTTTCCTAATTGCTTTTGGAAATTTTTTGTTAACTGCTTTTCAGCTATTAGAAACCTTTGACTGCACATATTTTACAGCACTGAGTACATTTCCTTGTTTAAAATACAAGTTTAAGTACTTTATAAAAATCTTTTTGGGAAGAAATATCAAGGTGATTAAAATGTAAATTTTTGGAAAGTTACCAATGGACTAAGGAACCAGATGGATTTGAAATAAAAAAATTGAAATTAATTATAATAATCCTTCTAGTGGGAAAATGCTGTTGTAGTATGGCACTTTGAGGGTTAGAACTAAAGATTACAATTAAAGAGAAGAACACTTAAATTTGACATACCCAATACATAATGGAGCAAAATGCTTTAACCCTGGATATATTGAACAATATTTTTGAACAATGGACCCTAAGGCAGAAAGTCCCACAAGTGCCTTTTATGATATTTAGTGATAAAAATAACCCGTGCCTTAGGCCAATGCTGCATTTTGTATAACAATAGTACAGTAGTAGTACTACTACTATAGTATTCTGTATAATAGTAGGATCAGCTCAATAGCTTTCTTACTTTCTTTCTTTCTTTATTTTGCAACACTACATTTTTTACATATCTGTTGTGATTATTTTATCTATACAAATCAATATTGTATAGCTATAAATTTATATATTTGTGCATTTATATTATTTCATTTTTTTCATTCCAGATATAAAATCCTATATATTTTATATACGTACAACAGGTTTTACTACATTTAAGTCAGTTTGTTTAATATTTATTTGTTACAATCGATCTCATATTTCTATCTTTTAATCATTTCTCAGTTTTGTAGTTGTCTATTGATTTGTTGATCTTTCTTCCTTTCTTTTTTTGCTTTCCTGCTCCCCACACTTTCCTCTAGTCAATTATACAATAAATCCCATACGGAGTAATATTCAGATTCTTCTTTCTCTTTTAGTTCTTTTGTGAGTCTATCCATCTCTGCACATTCCAATATCTTTTATTACATTTTCTTCTGTTGGTGTATAATTATTTTTCCAATTTTGTGCGAATGTAATTCTTGTTGCTGTAATTATGTGTAGAATTAAGCATCTAATATTTTTTTTCATAATTTCCTTTTATAATTCCTAACAAAAATGATTCAGGTTTTAGTGCAATTTGGTGTGTAGTAATCTCCTCTAGCCAATCTTTTATTTTTTTTGCCAATATTTTTTTGCAGATGTGCATGTCCACCCCATATGGTAGTATGTTCTATGTTGTTAGTTGCATTTCCAACAGATAGGTGAGCACTCCGGGAGCATTTTCACAATTCTCACTGGTGGAAGATGCCATCTGTAGAACATCTTGTACATGTTCTCTCTATGTGCCATTGCCATCATTAGTTTGTAATTTATTTCCCAAATTTTTTCTCATTCCACCAATTCTATGCTATACCCAAAATTTATCGCCCATGTTATCATAGTTTCTTTCATGGTTTCTTCTTCCATTTTAAATTTTTATAGATAATGATATATTTTTTAAATCAATTTTTCTTCAGTTCCCTTTAGAATTTTATCCAGCTCTTGTGGCTCCTTATAAAATCCATCCCTTTCCCTGTCTTTTTTATACCTTGCCTGTATTTGTAAATAGGGCCACCAGCCTGTATCTATTCCCTCGTATTTCAATTCTTGCCTTGTTTTTAGTCTTTCTTGGTTGTCTAATATGTCTTTATATCTTATTTATCTTGTTTATGTCCAATACGTTTGGGTATATCAGAGCTTCCATGGTGGATAGTCAGATTGGGATTTTGTTTTGTTGTTTAGTATTTTATTTTGATTTGTAACCATATTTGTAGTAGAGCTTTTCTAATTAAATGTTTTTGGAAATAGCTATGGATTTTGTCTTTCTCATCCCAGATAAAGGCGTGCCAACCCAGTTCCGAATTATAACCTTCTATTGTTAGTAATCTTCTGTTTTTTAGATTGATCCAGTCCCTTATCCAGGTGAGAGCTGCTGCTTGGTAATAAAGCTCCCAATCGCTTCAAGGCGCTAGTCATCACTTATAAAGCCCTTCATGGTATTGGACCTGGGTACTTGAGAGACCACCTGCTGCCAATTACCTCCAATAGACCAATTAGATCCCACAGATTAGGCCTCCTCCGAATTCCATCCACTGGCCAATGCCGACTGGTGACCACCCAGAGGAAGGCCTTTTCTGTGGCTGCTCCGACCCTCTAGAACGAGCTCCCCATGGAGATTCGGACCCTCACCACCCTCCAGGCTTTCTGCAAAGCCCTTAAAACCTGGCTGTTCCGACAGGCCTGGGGCTGATGAGTTCCTGTCCCTGCTCGAATGGTGTGTCTGTTGAGTTGTTTTTAAAATTGTGGTATTGTTTGTCTATGTCTTTTTTCCCCCTATTTGTATCCCCTATCCCCCCCCCCCTGACTTGGGTTGTGAGCCGCCCTGAGTCCCTTCTGGGAAAAGGGCGGCATAGAAATATAATAAATTCAAATTCAAATTCAATCGGAAAGTCCAAATCTTCCTCTTTCTCTACTGCCCTGTAACAATTTTAATTTAATTCGTGGTTTTTCTCCTGACCAAATAAAATGTGCAATTAATTTATTTAAATCTATGAAAAAGTTTTTCCCTAGGCTAATCAGTACTACTTGAAATAGAAAAAAAAATTTGGTAGTATATTCATTTTAACGATGGCAATTATACCCATTAGTGATATTTCTAGTTTCCTCCAATTTTCCAAATCTTTCTTAATTTTCTGAATCATTTTATCATAATTATCTTCCTTAATGGTTGAGCATTTCCCTGTCAGCCAAATTCCGAAATATTTTACTTTTTTTACTATTTGCATTCCCATGTTTTCCTCTAATTCTTGCTCTTGTTTTTTGGTGAGATTCTTCGTAACGATCTTTGTTTTGTTCTTATTAATTTTAAGTCCTGCTACCTTACCAAATTCCTCTATTTTTTTGGATTAATTTAATTCCTGATTTTAATGGATCATCTAAATGAATACCATATCGTCCACAAATGCCTGTGTTTTATATTCCTCTTTTTAAATTTTTAATCCCTTTATTTCTTGATTGTTTCTAATTTCTGTTACTAAAACTTCCAGAGATAATATAAATAATAAAGGTGATAATGGGCATCCTTGTCTCTCTCCTTTCCATATTTTAATTTTTTCTGTAGTGTCACTATTTATTATTACTTTTGCTGTCTGAGCCGAATATAATGATTCTATCATTTTATAATTTTTTCTCCAAATCTCACCATTTTTAAGTGTGTGATAATGAAATGCCAATTCAAATTATCAAAGGCCTTTTGGGCATCTAAGAAGACCAGTGCCACTTGATTTCCTGGATTCTCTTCATAATATTCTAGGGTGTTTATAATTATCCTCATATTGTTTTTTAACTGGTGTTTTGGTAAGAAGCCATTTTGATCTGTGTGAATGATTTCATTTAATATTTTTTAATTCGTTCTGCCATTATTGATGTAAAGATTTTATAGTCTGCGTTTAGTAAAGAAATTGGTCTATAATTTTTTATTTGTTGATGGTGTGAATCTTCTTTGGGTATCATTGTTATATATGATTCCCTCCATGATTTTGGTAGCTTCACTTCTATAAATGCTTCATTAAATAAATCTAAAATCACTGTTCTGTCTGCTCTTGCGTGGCTTTATAAAATTCTACAGGGCCCGGTGTTTTATTATTTTTTTGTCTCTTCAATGCTTCCTTTAATTCCATCACTGTGATTTTTTTTTGTTTAGCATTTCTCTTCTCTCTTCCTCAATTTTATGTAGATTCTTTTTATTTAAGTATTGTTCGATAGCGTCTTGCAATATGTTTTCTTTGCTGTAGAGTTTCTTGAAAAACTTCTGTACTATATTTTTTTTCCTCTTTCTGGTATTGTATGTTTCCTCTTTAATCTTGTAAGTGATGTATTATTCTTTTTTCTTTTTCTTTTTTCAATTTGTGTGCTAACCATCTTCCCAGTTTATTCACATTTTCAAAATAGTCTTGTTTGGCAAATTTGATTTTTTGGGGGCCATCTCTTCTTGTGTCATTAAATTTAATATGTGTTTTATAAGTTCTTTTTCCCCCCTTTATTTTTGCTTTTTGTGGCTTTTTTTTGCAAGTCCATTTCCAGTTTTTTAAGTTCAATACAATACAATAGCAGAGTTGGAAGGGAACTTGGAGGTCTTCTAGTCTAACCCCCTGCCTAGGCAGGAAACCCTATACCAATTCAGACAAATGGCTATCCAACATTTTCTTAAAGACTTCCAGTGTTGGGGCATTCACAATTTCTGGAGGCAAGCTATTCCACTGATTAATTGTTCTAACTGTCAGGAAATTTCTCCTCAGTTCTAAGTTGCTTCTCTCCTTGATTAGTTTCCACCAATTGCTTCTTGTTCTACCCTCAGGTGCCTTGGAAAATAGTTTGACTCCCTCTTCTTTGTAGCAACCCTTGAGATATTGGAACACTGATATCATGTCTCCCTTAGTCCTTCTTTCTATTAAACTAGACATACCCAGTTCCTGCAACTGTTCTTATGTTTTAGTCTCCAGTTTCGTAATCATCTTTGTTGCTCTTTTCTGCACTATTTCTAGAGTCTCCATATCTTTTCTACATCGTGGTGACCAAAACTAAATGCAGTATTCCAAGTGTGGCCTTACCAAGGCATTATAAAGTGGTATTAACACTTCATGTGATCTTGATTCTATCCCTCTGTTTAAGCAGCCTAGAACTGTGTTGGCTTTTTTGGCAGCTGCTGAACACTGCATGAACACTAAATGAGGACTAGGACTCCAAGATCCCTTTCACAGTTACTACTGTTGAGCAAGGTACCATCTATACTGTACCTGTACATTTCATTTTTGTTGCCTAAATGTAGAACCTTACTCTTTTCACCATTGAATTTCATTTTATTAGATAGGACCAATGTTCAAGTTTGTCAAGATCCTTCTGTATCTTTAGCCTATCTTCTGGAATGTTGGCTATTCCTGCCACCTTGGTGTCATCTGCAAATTTGATGAGTTCCCCATTTATTCCCTCATCCAAATCATTGATGAAGATGTTGAAGAGTACTGGGCCCAAAACATAGCCTTGGGGTACTCCACCACATACTTCCCTTCATAAAGATGCAGTTCCATTGAGGACTACATGTTGAGTGTGGTTGGTCAGCCAGTTACGAATCCATCTGGTGGTGATGCTGTCTAACCCACATTCTTCTACTTTATCTAGTAGTAGGTTATGGTCTACCTTATCAAATGCCCTACTGAAATCCAAATAAACTATATTGACAGCATTCCTCTGGTCCACTAATTTTGTCACATTATCAAATAATGCAATAAGATTAGTCTGGCATGATCTCTTTTTGACAAACCCATGTTGACTTTTGGCTATTACTTTGTTTGCTTCTAGGTGTTTGCTAATTCGTTGCTTGATTATCTTTTCCAGAATCTTTCCTGGTATTGAGGTCAGGCTGATAGGTCTGTAGTTTTTTGGGTCTGTTTTTTTCCCTTTTTTGAAGATGGGAACCACATCAGCTCTTTTCCAGTCCTCTGGTAGTTCCCTGGTTCTCCAGGATCTCTGAAAGATATAGTTCACTGGTTCTGAGATCTCATCTGCCAGTTCCTTTAGAACCCTGGGGTATAATCCATCAGGTCCTGGTGATTTGAACTCGTCTAGGATAGACAGGTGCTCACTTACCATTTTCTTCCCTATTTCAATTTGTGTTCCTAATCTGATTTTTGTGGTGCTGTTTTTGATAGGTTGGACTGTTTTATCCCTTTGTGTAAACACAGATCCAAAACATGAGTTAAATAGTTCTGCTTTCTCCCTGTTGCTTGTCACCTTCTTGCCACTTTCTCCCAGCAATGGACCAATTGTTTCCTTAACCTTTTTCTTGTTTTTAACATGTTGGAAGAAGCTTTTTTTGTTATTTTTTACTTTTGTGGAAGCCTTTCTTCATTTTGAGCCTTAGCTTTCCTCACTTCATCTTTATATGCTCGGGTTATTTGCTGATATTCTGCCTTAGTTATGTCCCCCCCCCCTTTTCCACTTTTTATACTTATCTTTTTTGTCTTTCAATTTGTCAGAGAGTTCTTTATCCAGCCATGCTGGTTTCTTTTGGGAGCTGTTATTTTTCTTCTTCATTGGTATTGTGCTAGACTGGGCTTTTGTAATCTCATTTTTCAAAATTTCCCAAGCTTCTTGAGTTGTTTTCCCCTTGAGGATTCTCAACCATGGAATTTTTTCCAAGCTCTCTCTAACTTTATTGAAATTAGCTCTCTTAAAGTCCAAGACTCTAGTTTCACTTTGTTCTACTACTTGTGTTTGCATAATGTTGAATTCCAACATTGCATGGTCACTTGCCCCCAGGGTTCCTGTGGCTTCAACACCTTCAATAATTTCTTCTCTGTTAGTGAGAATTAAGTCCAATATAGCTGATCCCCTTGGTCCCTTCTCTACTTTTTGGGAAACAAAGTTGTCTGCTAGGTTTGTTAGGAACCTGTTGGATCTTCCACTTGGTGCAGAGTTTGTTTTCCAGTTGATGTCAATCCCCCATTACTATTATGGTGTGCTTCCTACATATCTTAGTTAGGTGACTAGCAAAAAGTTCATCTACTTCCTCTGCTTGGTTGGGTGGCCTGTAGTATAGACCTATGGCAATGTCATCCCCCCCCGCAACCTTTAATATTCACCCAAATGCATTCAAGATAGTTCTCATCATTGTTGTGCTCTATTACTGTAGAGAGGTAATTATTTCTTATATATAGTGCAACTCCACCTCCTCTTTTATTTGGTCTATTTCTTTCAAATAATTTTAATCCTTCTAGCTGTATGTTCCATTTGTCAGTTTCATCCCACCAAGTTTCTGTAATGGCAACAATATCGTATCTGCCCTCTTTTACTTTAATTTATAATCTGCCCTGTTTATTCCTCATACTCCGTGCATTGGTGTATAGACATTTGAGTCCATTTTGATTGACCCTGTGTTTACTGTCTACATAACCTGTGTTATGCCTGACTGCCCCTATTTTCTTGCCACTTGTATGATTCATGCACATGGTATGGCACTCACTATTAAATGCTTGGTTTTGTTTGAAAGCGGGAGTGATATTCTTACCCACACAAACATCTGTGTTACATGAACTGATCCTATGAATTTTAGATTGCTGGGGCAGAAATGTTCTGTATCAATTAATTCTCTGTCCCCGCTGTTCAGTTTAAATGTTTATCCAGAAAATCTGTGAATTTAATGCCAAGTAACTCAGTCTCTTTCTTGGATGGGTGCAAACCATCTCTTTTGTACAGTTTTTCATTGGACCAGCTGTAGACATCATGACTAATAAAACCAAAGCCTTCCCTTTTACACCACTCCTTTAGCCACACAGATAAGCCTGCAACCTATACTACTGAAAAGATAAGCCTGCAACCTATACTACTAAGTTCATACCCCAAGCCCTGGAAATCATTCTTCACAGAAAGTACATCTTTTTGGGACAGATCATTTGTGCCAAGATGTATAATAGCATAGTTCTTTCTCTAATGTTTCTTGTTTTTGTCTCTTTTCCTTGTTTTTCCTTGCCAAATATGCTATTGTCAACCTTCTAGTAAAGACTTTTATAGTGTCCCATGGGTTTTGTAATGATGTTTCTTCTTTCTTATTTACTTTGTAGAAAAGTTTCAATTCCCTTTATATCATTTTATATATTCTTTATTTTTCAATATTCTTTGATTCATTGTCCATCTCTTTTTCTTTTTTGGTCCTTTCCATGTTATTTTTTATTGAGTTGTGATCTGCCCAGGTATTTATCATTATTTAAATCTCTTCTGTATCTCTTCTCAATTCTTGGGTTGACCAAATCATATTTATCCTTGACCATGATTTGTGGGGATTTGAATAATATGTAAAAATAATTTTCCTATGTTCCTTTCTCTCCATACATCTTTCAGGCTCAGTTCCTGAACCATTTCAAAAAAGGTAAATGGTAGTATTATTTTTTTAATTTCTTTTGTTACTCTTACTTTCAAATGGACTTGGACATAATTAATTTTAGGTAATTCATACTCATTCAAACAAGCAATCTAATAACATAATCCAAAACAATCACACTGCTTTTTATGGAACCTGAGATACACTTTTAACAGTTGTTCTGGTTATTTCTACAATTTCTTATTTGGCCATTCTATTATTTCTCCATTTGTCAGGATAGTTTCAAATGGAATTCATACTTTTAAAATATTTGCATTGCTGAAAAATCTTTTTTTTTAAACTATGAACTGTACAAAGAATAGCTTTTCAGACATGTATCTAGAACATCCATCCAATAATAAATCAGTTTTCTTTAATGCCCTCCAGATATTTTAGATTATAATAATCAGCCATATGATTGTGCTGACTAGGGCCAATGGAAGTGAATGTCCAATGCACTTTAAAATGCTAGATGAGCTAGTTGGAAAGCTCATTCACTGCTCTGCAGGTTGTCCCTGGTGTCCTCATGCATAGACAACATGGACTGTGTGGAAGGCAAATTATGCGCACACGTGCAGCAGCCTTCAAAATGGATACAGAAGAATGCCTCTTTACATCTTCAAGGAGCAGTGCTGGATAAACTACCTTTTTCTGATGCTTTTCACAATGCTACTGAGAATTAGGACACTGTCCAAAAGCTTTATGTTTTCCAAGTCCTAGACTTAGAAAACCACTGAGGCCATCAAGTTTAACTTTCTGCCCAGTATAGTAATTGAAATGAAAGCATCCCTGACAGTGGCTATTCAGCCTCTGCTTGAACTCATCCTGTAAAAAAATGCTCGATATGTCCAGGGGTGGTATTCACTTACTTTCCCTACCAGTTCGAAATGTGAGCACATGCGCCACCTCCACGCATGTCTACAGCCCTTGGTGCATGCACTTTGCTCGTACGGGCATTTTAAACACATGCATGTGGCTTCAAAGCATGCCTAAATAGGATGGCATAGTGCCGGGGTGGTGCCACCTGCAGGTCGCTACTACTAGTTTGCCCAAACCGGTCTAAACCAGCTGAATACCATCTCTGGATATGTCCCTTGGTAATTGCCTCCCCTAACAGCTCCTATCATTAGAAAGGGTTTTCTAACATTTAGCTATGTTTCCCTGTAAGTTCATTATTCTATATACCCTGCACTCCGAAAGACAAAGAATAGGTTGGGTTTTTCGAAAGGGCTCTTTTCTCACTCTTCAGCTGCCTTTTTCTCAAAACATTCCCCCCAATTTCTCTTATTTTTCTTCATAAAACTTAGTTCCTAATGCACTCATCAACCTTGTCACCTCTCTTTGTATCTTTACTATAGGGCACTGACCAGAAGTAGACACAGTAATTGAAATGGGAGCTGACCAGTACAGGATGTTCATGGGAATAAAATATTCTGTGAATATAAAAATAAAGGCCTTTTTATTAACCTGACTTGACATTTAAAAATGTGCAGTATGGTATTGCCAATATGCAGAAGATTGCTAACTGTACATTGCTACTCCAAGCTGCAAGGGAGTTGCTATTGATATCCTTCTTGCTAAAGGTCTGGATGGGAGAGAACAAGTTGAAGTAGCTGCTTGTACCTTAAACTTCTCTACTGCCACCAGGGTTGTTTCTCGACAGGTAAGCACCTTCTTCCAAAGGTGCTTTTTCATTAGTCAACTGGACTTTCTTGTTTTTCTTTGAAGACATAATTACATTTCATCCAAGAAGCTTCTTCAGTCTGACTGGATAGTGGGGAATGGGAGGATTCCTTTGAGACAGCTGTTCATTTGCATTCTTTTAGAAATTCATTGAAGCCACTTGGGGGATTTGTCTATGTGCAAATGAGTCTGGAGCATCTTCTATGAAAGAGCAGGTCTGTAATTTGGAAGTCCTTTGTACTTCTGCTTCAGTGGCAATAGAAGCCATGGCCCGAGGGGCTTATGCCTATCTTCATCTAGTGTGCCAACTGCATTGCTACCATACTGTACTAATGAGTTCTACATTGGAGTGCTCTTTAAAGTCTACTCAGAAACTACGCTTGATTCAGAATGCAGCAACTCATTTGTTTATTGTCTATTACTATTGAGACACATAACATCAATTATGTGGACCCTTTCAGTTTATTTCCAGGTATAATTGAAAGGGCTGGTTTTGATCTAGACATCTATCTGTGGTTTGGCATCCTACTTTTAGCATTTCTCTGAATTTATTAAAATTGGTGTCATTGAAGTCCACTGTGTCCTTAATTGCACTCAATCTTAGCATCTCTTAATATCAGATTTTCCTGCTTTACATTGTTCTCACTACTTTTCTGGGTCAACTAAGTCTGCAATCAATATATGTTGCCCCTTTCTCCATGTTCTGAGGGAGAAACAATGCAGGGCAGGAATTTCTGGAAAAACCACACTTGGAAGACTTAGCTTCCCAAATAATGCCAGAATAATTAATGTGGTTGGAAGCCTTTGAACTATGGTACTGGAGAAGACTCCTGCAGGTTCCTTGGACTGCAAGGTGATCAAACTGGTCAGTCCTAGAGGAGATCAACTCTGACTGCTCTTTAGAAGGCCAGATCCTGAAGATGAAACTCAAATACCTTGGCCACCTAAAGAAAGGAAGGTCTCACTAGAGAAAAGCCTAATGTTGGGATCGATTGAGGGCAAAAGAAGAAAGGGACAACAGAGAATGATGTCGCTGGATGGAGTCACTGAAGCAGTAGGTTAAATGGACTCTGGGGGATGGTAAAGGACAGGATGGCCTGGAGGAACGTTGTTCATGGGGTCGCGATGGGTTGGACACAACTTTATGACTACTAAAAACAACAACCATTTTTCACATGCATGCCACCAGTTTGGAGGAAAATTAGCTGTAATGGGGTCTTCTTGTATTAAAAAGTTGGCTTTTATTGTGCTGAATGGGCAATTTCTCCCTGTGAATTCTTCCTTTGTTGTTTGCTTAGGTGTGGCACCAGAACTGCCAGAATTGTCTGTCTCTCCCAAAAGCCTATTGGAAAGAAAGAGGGGAAGGGGTATATGCCTCTGTTCCTCTGTAGAATTTCTGCTTTCCAAGAACATGTTTTAGTGGTAACAGTTTTGGGATAAACTGCAGGCAGCTATGGTAAACCACAACTTCTCTGAAATGCTTATAGCCTCCATCATATATGAAAATGCCAAGCCATAAAGAACTCTTTAAGCCTTAAAGAGTTCATTTTCAAGTCTTAAAGAACTCTTTAAAGGTGAAAGCTCTTGAGGCCTTAATTAATGAACTAGTGTCCTTGGTCCTTGTAACGCCTTGAGGTTCCAAGCCGCAGCCTTCTAGGCAACAGATTCCTTGGTATTTTTCAGCCTCAAGCCTCCACTCCATCTTGTTTTAATTATTTTGATTGTTTTTCATTAAAAAAAAACAAAGTTATAAGTTCAGTAGCCTCAGGCATCAGGTTCTTTTTAAGAATGTCTGAGCTCTAGTTTGATTCCAGAAGCCTTCTCAGAAGATAGATAACTGTATGATAAGTGACCGAGGCTCAGTGTTTTTCTGACAAATGGGTCATTTGCCCTAAGAATATAAAAATAAGAGACAGCAGAGAATATAAAGAGATGGCAGAAAGCGACATCAGCTGGTAGTCTCCTGATAAAATTGTTTTTTGGCCATTTTGGCCATCCCTTTGACATGTTTTGAAAGTTTCAAAAATGCCCACAGGCCCCAAATTTAGTAATTTTCAGAAAGGGTGCTACGGTTGACAGTTCCATTATCTTCATTACCTGGTGGGTTAAGGCATATTTAATCCATCATCTTGCCTATATTGATTTTGTAAAAAAAAAATTAGAGCAAAGGGGTATTATTAAAAGTCCTAAATCAAATATCTATCCTTTGGCTAACCACATTTCCATTTCATTTTCTTCAAATCTTATTCTAAGCCCACTTCTAGTTATCCGAATAATGATCCATGAAGTGAGATTAAAAGTTGTACATCCATGCGGTAGAGATGGCTCATGGGCAGATGATGATCAGAAATGGTCGTAGGACATCTGGGTTTAGTGGAAGACAATGGCAAATCATCCTTAGCTCATGTTTGTGCTGAGATATATGCTGTGGGAGGCTACAAATATCCCTCACCTCTTATCATTTACATCCTTCACTCCTAATATGCACACCTTTGCTCTGTTCTTTCTCCTGTTACATTTCCCAAGCAGTGGGACTGGCAACTTTCCTGTTTTCTCCTTTTCCTTTAAGTTTTACAAGGTTTTGCTTGAGTTCTTGTCTTCTTTCATAACCTGAAAACAGGGAAGAGGGTTCACCCTCTCTCTTCTTGGCCAAAATAACTATGATCAGAGGCCCTAGTAACTCATTAGAACTATAGTACTTTATGGATAGTGTACAACAGGAGTGTCAAACTCAATTTCATTGAGGACCACATCAGGATTAAGTTTGACCTCAGGGTGATAGGGTGGGTGTGGCCAGGATGGACACAGCCAGCATGACGTCACTTATGTTGGGGGTGCCCATGGAGGCCCAAGAGCTCTGCCAGCAAAAACGGCCTCCTGAAACCCTCTGCTTGCCAGCATAAATGGAGCTTGGGAGAGCTGTGCATGGCCATCCTGACCGTTTTTACTGGCAGAGGGTTGAAGAAAGCCATCAAAAGCGGAGCTCACGAGGGCTGCATACAGCCCTTCTGAGCTCTGTATTTTCTGGCAGAGACAACATGGGCTGGTCCTTCGTTGTTTCTAGGTCAGCCTTGAGGGCCAAATCTAAGCACTCTGTAGGCAACACCTGGCCCACGGGCCTTGAGTTTGATACCCTTGTTGTCAAACAGTTATTCTGTGACAATAATTCACAGAACGACTAACTCCTAAAGGGACTGATCTGCTGTTGTACTCCAGTAAGGTTCAACTTTTCATTGCAGTAAGGTAGAAAAAGAAACAATTTTAACTGCATACTGTATGTACAGTATTTTATTATTTGAAGGATACTCATCTCATTTGCAGATGAGGAGATGTCATCTTTTTTTTTAAAGGCTCTTGATCACTCTTTTTCATTAATTTATTTAACAGGCATACAGGCATTAGCTCAGGATTTCGTATCTTTTGAGACAGCATTGTGGCATATGAGGCAAATTTGTAGTTTAAAAACAAATCAACAAAACAGGATCAGTTTGTGAACAGAATGCATTTGTTCTAGATAGAAACAATTGGTGGAGGTTTATGCATGGATTTCTTTCTGTGAGACTCTCAATGCAGCAGTCAAATTGTCACTGTAAAAGACGATAATAAAACATACAAATTAAAATATTCACGATGTGAGGTACCTTGTAACTTTCCGCACAGTCATGTCATCAATCTGTCTTGCCCCCATAGATATAATGTTTCAAACATTTCAAATTATTTGCTATCAAAAATGTTTCACAGCACCCTCCTTTATTTTTGTACTCTAAATGGCTGAAAATTGTGTTATTGTCATAACATGCTTGTCATGGACCCATCACACTTGACATCTCTGTTACTTAGAAACTCCCTACTGGATAGATAGGTGCAACTAGATGATTATTTAAAAAACCCATCATTGTTATATATACAGAGGGAATTTTAGATCCAATCATGATTCCTGCCATCAAATCCCATATTAATAAATAACATTTCCATGGGATGAGTGAAAAAAAATGTGCTACATGTAGTCCCGAATGTGCTTTTTTCAGAAGGCAACTGGACTTTCTTGTTTTTCTTTGAAGATGTTTTGCTTCTCATCCAAGAAGCTTCTTCAGATCTGACTGGATGATGGGGAATGGGATAATTTATAGTCCTTGCACACAGCTGGTCATTTGCATTCTTTTAGAGAGTCATTGAGGCCACTTGCAAGTTTGTCTGTATCCTCAGGGTCACCTAAGTAGTGCAAATGTGTGTGGAGCCTTCTTAGCTACAGGATGTTTTCTACCCTGTGTCCCTTTACTGTATGTATGTTCATGTATGCAGAAAAAACATACAGGAAAAAAAAACTAATGAAAAAGGTATGCTAAATGGAAAGGAAAAGTAAGAGATTAAGTCAAGAGAAAGGAAGAGATAACCACAACTCCCAGAATTCCCCAGCTAATGTGGCATTGTTGAAAATTTTAAGAGTTGAAGCTCATGCATCTAGAAGGTAGCAAGATATTGCTCAAAGTACTTTCCTAGCCAATTGTGAGCATTAGCAGTTGTGATCACTTACAACTTGAGTTCACCATTCCTACTCAGGAAAACTTCAATAGCTGTTAAGGATCCAATCTGGCTCATAATGTATGAAAAAATGACTTGCATAAGCAATATTACTTCATAATAATTTACAATTAAAATTAAGAAACGTGGTCTCCAAATGCTCAGGACTGATGATATAAAGGACCAAGTTAGTACAAAGAAAACACTATTCTTTTTCACTTGCCATAGTGATGGATTCCTGATCCATCTGGGGACTCTGAATGGATGGACATGGCACTGTCTGTACTAAGCATCTTTTGGTTCTTAAGAATCACTTTTAACTCTAGTAAAAGACAAGGGCTAAGATAGGACAATACTTTTTCTTTAGACAGGGACAGGATTTTCATTTTCTTCTTTTCTGTGGAGTAGAAATTTTGAGGTTTACTTTGATTTCATAAAATATAGCAAATCTACTTTTGAGCTTATGCTTTATTTTTTTTTACAAGTAGGAGCTATAGGGGGCAGAAAAGCAATAGTTGGATCCTTCCTTCCTTCCTTATTTCCTTCCTTATTTCCCTCCTTCCTTCCTTCCTTCCTTCCTTCCTTCCTTCCTTCCTTCCTTCCTTCCTTCCCAATTCCCTATCTTCTACCAAGTTTATACAACCCATCCTGCCTAATTGACTGTGGCTGGTTTACAATAAAACATAAAAAGTAGTATAGAAACACATACTACAATACCATGCTATCACTATTTCAAAATCATCATTTATAAACCTCTTAATTTGGTGCATTGCGCAAGCCAACATGAGACAAATTACATTATTGTTTAGCAAGATTTGTAAGCCTAAAGAATGTATTTTGGAGGAATTTCACCATAATCACATAGTTAAATAGTTGCCTCCAGTGATGTGCGGTGAGTGTTACCGTTGGTGAGGCAAGAGCCCAGCAGCGGCCAGAAGAAAATTTTTTTTGCTTTTTAACCCTTTCTTAACTTTTAAAAGGCAAAAAATTCCTTATGCAAAGGAGGCCCCGAGTTCTCTGGCCTCCTCCTATAGTTAACACTGAGAGGAGACACCAAGCTACTGTGACTTGAAATCTGGTAACAACTATCCTGGCTTTAATTATTTTAAAAAATTCTTTAAAATTCTTTCCTTTCCCTCAGAAGACTGGTGAGGCTCCGCCTCCCCTGCCTCTAGTGACTGCACGTCCCTGGTTGCCTCATATTAAAAGATGACATTCCTACGTGTGGAAAAAAAACCTAGTATACATTACAAAAATAGTTCTGGATTTACCTTCTTCTAATGGACATTTTTGTTTTCTGAGTAATTTTTTTTAATCCAGTAGAGTACCTAATCCTAGATCCATAAATTGAATCAGGATAGCCCTTAGAAGCTCTACGCTTTTGTTATTCTGAATGTGTATGGGTGCCCTCTTGTTATGATCAAAGCCAATTGTCTTGGGTCTCATAGTTTGCCTTTGTCTGAAAAACATCCAGATGATTTGGTTTCTCAACCATCTATTCTAGTAATCTAGTTTATTCTTATTAAGTTATTCATCATATATTTTGGCAGAGCTCTCGGGCTCTTGCTGATGCCTGATTGCTTCACATTATATAATAGGTTTTGTTCATCTTCTTACATCCACATGCAATTTTCAAGCAATGAGAAATTCCATGGGCTACATGACTAGGTTTAATTTGCTTCCACTGACACACAGGAGACTTATGCTGCCTTATTTATACATAAGCAGAGCAGGGAGAAATAAATAATGATGCTTTCCCCCACCTTTATCTCTGTTTATAATCATTCCTCTCATAAAAAATAAGCTCTTGCTCTTTTCGTTGTCAATTAGTTGACTTTCTTTTTTAGGCTAAAAAAAAAAGAAAAGGAACTGCCCTCAGAAAACTCTGATGGATCATTCAATCAAAAAATGTAAGAAATATTCCCATTTCCATTTAAGTATATTCTACAGATAAAACATCTATCAAAAGCTATGGACTAGTAGCCATGCAATAGTTTACATCATCATCATCATCATCATCATCATCATCATCATGGAGCAGCAGAATAGTACTATATGTAAAATAGAATACATAGATCTGAACTGCGCACAAGTGGACAATGGATAATGTAGATGGACAGGATCAGAGAAGTTACTGGATAATGAGCAGCATATAAATTTAACATATAAACACATACCCATATAAAATAATATAATTGCTTGATGTCTATGTAGATTCTCAGCCATCCAGGTTACAGTTGTCCCAAAGGGATAAGACCTGCTTTGGGTTGAGAACTGCTTATTTAGAGGAGCCTGCTACTTACAGTTAGCCTACATAAAAGTGGCTAACAGCATTTTCTAAAATTCAATTTTTTAAAAAGAAAAATCCCATAGCAAGAACAACACAATGAATATGCTTCTTGCAGCCTAGCCTTTCTATACAAATAGCTAGAGAACGGAACTCCCACAAGCAATAACAACTGGATTCAATTGATATATAGGTGGATTTACCTCAATACACCCCATTAACAAAGTAACAACTCAGATATATTGTTCTGATTCTTGGATTAATTCTTCTTCTAATCCATGCACACAGTGCAAACTTTTGTGCCTGGCAAAGATCCTAAAAAAATATACCAAACAATATACGTTGAACAGACAAGAACCACAACTCTATATAACAACTCTAACTTTCCCATGGGAAGGTTTTAAAAGCAGCAATAAATCTTTTTATTAGAAGGTGGCAATCTTTTTCTTACTCCAAAATTGTCCTCAACGAGAATGTGTTCAACTGACTTCTCTCCCATCCACTCTCCCCTTGTCTACTGCCAGTCTGCATTGGGATTAGAGTTTAAAGTAGTATGGATGCAATGTTGCATTTTATTTGGAGCTGAAAAAAATATGAAATCTTTATGTTGGCCTCAAAACATCAAGCTGGATGTTGCAGACTTGAAATATATATGCTCTAGCTTGATATCCAATCCTGATTAATTTAATTTCATTCATGTATTCCAGGGATGTCAAACTCAAGGCTCGCGGGCCGGATCTGGCTTGCGAGGTGCTTAGATCTCGCCTTCAGGGCTACCCTGGAAACAGCGGCCCATGGTGACCCTGCCAGCAAAAACAGAGCTCAGAGGGGCTACCCTCCTGAACTCCAGTTTTGCTGGCAAAGGGTTGCAGAAGACTGTTGCAGCTGAAAACAGAGCTTGAGAGACCATTTTTGCCTTCAGAGTGTTCACGCCAAAACAGATGCCCCTGACAAGAGTGACATCAAGATGGCCATGCCCACCCTGGCCATGCCCATGCCCATTCCGGCCCCCCAAGGTCAAACACTATCCTGATGCATCCCCCAATGAAATCAAGTTTGACACCCCTGATGTATACCTAGAAGCAGAGGTGGTATTCAGCAGGTTCTGACCAGTTCTGGAGAACCAGTAGCGGAAATTTTGAGTAGCTCAGAGAACCAGTAAATACCACCTCTGACTGGCCCGGCCCCCATCTATTCTCTGCCTCCCGAGTCCAAGATGATAGGGAGGAAATGGGGATTTTGCACTAACCTTCTCTCGGAGTGGGGAGGGAATGGAGATTTTACAGTATCCTTCCCCTCCACGCCCACCAAGCCATTCCACGCCCACCACACAGAACTGGTAGTAAAAAAATTTGAATCCCACCATTGCCTAGAAGTATTAGCAATATCAGACACATAAGTTCATGTTTAATTCTGCTCTGCTTTTTAAAATACAGGATTGTTTCAAATTTTAGTGAAAAAGTAAAAATCTACAGTCCAGTTTGAGATTAAGTGCAGTTATATCAGTGCATGTAGTCAAAATCAACAGGCTTAGTTAAGCTATATAATAAAGCAAATAGTAATTGAAATGTTGTCTTCTAAAATTGGAAGGTCTGAACCTGAAGCACCTGAAGAACAAAATGAATTTTCAGGGAACTTCCAAACATGTTTTTATAATTATTGTTGTTGTTGTTGTTGCAGCAGAGTTTCAGGATGGACCCACCCAGTGAAAGGACACTTGAGGAAAGTGGGTTGATGAAAAATATTGCAACAAGGAGATGATACAGATACAGTTCTTAGGTTGTGTCAAGGAGCTGTAATATAATTCATTAAACTCTCCTGCCCATATAAAATATAAAGTTTCAAATATCTATAAATACTCTTAGCTTAACTAATAGTCATCAGTGGTGCTAGTTGGGAATTTTGGAAGTTATAGTCCAACGCATCTACAGCAGGTGTGGGTTACGACAGTCACTACTGCCGGTTCGCTCATAGCTGTGCCACGCATGTGTGCACTTGAGGTGTGCTGTGCGCCCATGCATAGTGCAATAAAAATCACTCTGCACATGCACAGAAGCAGAAAACAAGATGGCAGCGCCACCAGGAAAACCAGTTCAGGGGCGTGGCAGGCCTGGGTCGCTGCTGGTTCCAGCAATCCAGGCCGCCAAACCACTACCAGTTCGGCCAAACCAGTGTGAACCCACCTCTGATCTACAGGGAAGGATTCAATAAAAGTGGAACCACTCACGGCACTGCTTCTCTCATCAGCATATCCAAGCATATCATAGAATCATAGGGTAGGAAGAGACCTTGAAAGGCCAACTCCCTGCCAAAGGCAGGACTCCTCAAACCATCTAATACAAATGGTTGTCCAATCTTTTCTTGAGAACCTCCAGCAATGGAGCACCCACAACTCTAGGAAGCAATCTGTTCCACTGCTTAATAGTTCTCATTGTCAGGAAATGTCTCCATATTTCTAGGTATTGGATCTCCCTCAGACAAGCTTCCTCCTGTTGCTTCCTGACCTAGCCTCAGATGCTATGGCATGGCAATTAAATAGACCACCTCTTCTTTTGTGGCAAACTTCAAGCATCTCCCCTCAATCTTAAGCTGAACACAACTGATTTCTTTAGTCTTCAGGTCCCATATCATTTTTGAATTGCACTCTTTTTATGGTTGCAGTATATTTTTTGGATCGTGATAACCAGAACTGGATGCAGTGTTCCAAATATGGCTTCACCAGGGTGATATAGAATCATCCTATCATTTCTTTTGATATGACACTATCCATTCAATGATGCAGCCCAGGAGTGCATTGCCTTTTTTGGCAGCGGCAGCACATTGCTGATTCATACTTACAGTAAGTACTCAGCCAGCACACCTATTGTACATCCCTCTCATAGGCTGTACTGCCTATCCTGTACCTGTGCATTTGGTTTTTCCTGCCTACCTATAGGACTTTACTTTGTATTTAGCACCCCTTGTGTAGGTGATTGATGAAGCTATTGAAGAGCAGACAGAACCTTAAGAAACCCCACTACATATTTCCCTACACATAGACGTAGATATAGTTCATTAATTAAAGACCAGACGCTGAGTGTGAAAATATATGTGATGGTGTCACTGTGTATCGCACATTGTTCTATTTTACCAAGAAGGTGGCCTGGTCTTTATCAAATGTCTTACTGAAATCTAAGTATACTGTATACACAGCTTTTCCTTGATCCAGGGAATTAGTCATTTTATCAGAGAAATTTGTTTGGGATAACCTCATGTTGGCTTTTAGTAATAACTTGTTTATTTCTAGGTGGTCACAAACCCACTGCTTGATTACTTTTTCCAGTATTTCCCAGATGTGTAGCTGATTGGTCTGTAATTTCCTGGATCCACCCTCTCTGCCCTTCTTTTTTTTTTTTAAAGATCAGAATCACATGAACTCTTTTCTAGTCCAGTTCTTTGGCAGTTTCCCTTTGCTCCAAGACTTCTCAAAGATTTCATTCACTAATTCGCTGATTGTTTTCAGAACCATCTTTTAAAGGAAACAAACCATTTACTTGACATATTTATTTCTTAGTAGTTTTTGAAAAATGCTGTCTTTATTAAATATTATCCACCTATTTTGCTAGGAGAGAAGGCTGTTCCTTGGTTCTCCCGAATCCCAGAAAGTTCAGAATCATTCACAGGCAAAAGGCTAAAAAAAAAAAGTTGATGGTAGTGATACTGCATAAAAAGTAATCATACAGAGTAGTGCAATCCTGCGTGTACCAGCTCACGGAAATAAATCCCCTTGTGTTCAGCAGGGCTTGTTCCCAAACAAGGAGATGGAAAATCACAGTCAAAATCGATTGCTCTGCTGAAAAGGTTGGAAGGAGCAGCTGGCTGTTGACTGTGAAACGTTGAGCTGTGGTCCACCCCTAGGGACAATATTTCCCACTATCGCACAACTGTGCATTTTCCTGTTCATACTAGTTGAAAAATTACATGATTTACAGGAGCTACGCAGGTAACATCAAAGTTACATGACTGCTGCATTCTTCTTCTTTGCCCTGGAGTTTTACAATCAAACAAAAATGTAGTGAATTTCTTAACAAGAAGTAACATTCTAACTTCAGTGGCTGATAGCTTTTGACAATAATTCAGAAGGAATAGTTTCAGCCTTCCTTAAAAAAAAACTTAGAAGCATCACACTTCTCTGCTGTTTGTTTAAGAAGCTGCTTCCGTCATGAAACATTACTCCAACTTTACTATCTTACTAAATCCATGGCGTTTTTATTTAGACTTAAATGAAGAAAAGAGGACTGACAGGGTTAATAAATGATAGATATCCAAAGCATATTTAAGCATACATTTTCCTACTAGCCATTTTCAATGAAACTCTGGAACATCCATGAGACGATACAAAGAACTGAATGAATATAACGAATGATTATAGTGAAAAGTGCAAACCTAAAAAAGCAACTATTTTGAATAATTGCTCCTTTAAATGGCTATAAGCTGTTACACTTCTTTCATGTGGGTTCCTCTGAACTATTATGATGCTTACTTCTTCATATCTGAAGCATTTCTCTCATCTCTTGATATAGATTTTAATTCCACAAACTTGCACCTTTCCTGTTTCTAAAATTCAGTCAATCTTACTAATTAGGGCTGCTTAATACTTTCTTAACGCTATTGGCTCTGCAGCACAGAAATGTGTATTACGCAGGGAGTGTCTATGGAGGTTCTCATTCATTCACTCTTCTCATTGATGTGTATTACGCAGGGAATTTCACAGTACTTAAGTGAAATCTGTCAGCATTACATGCTTCAGATACTTCCAAGTCACCAGTTTACTCGAAGGCCAAGAAGCAGTGATGAGAATTTTCTGTTCTAAAGAGCAATGTTGAACAGACAGTTTTATTAAATCTCAGGAGAGCTTCATTTCAAACAGGCAACAGGAATGGCCTTCGAAATCCAAATGGGATGTAGCAATATTTGCCATTTCTAAATCAGTGCTTCCCAAATTTGGGTAAAATACCCCAAATTGGATAAAAGTGTTCCCCCCCCCCTTTGGATAACAACACAGGAATCCATTAGTCGCTTTGCAGGATAAACGATTGAGCTTTTGTCAAGCAGTCAGAGCAAAATGCCACTAGAAGAAAAGGCAGACTATTTGAAGCCCTTCTGGTTAACAACTCACAATGATAATCCTGTGGTATCTGGGAAGCCAAGATGCGATTATTGCTGTTTCCAACCATCTAAATGCATGAAATAGGATTTTTCTAACCTTCATAAAGAGCACAAAATAAAAAACAAAACAAAATAAAAATGGTTTGGGGGTAACAAAGGAAAAAGTTTTGGAATCACTTTAAAGGAGTCAGGCCCAATGGCTCAATGGTTAAAAACGCTGAACTTGTCAGCTGGAAAGCTGAGAGCCTGGATTCGATACCAGAACATCCTATGGCCAGGTGAGCTTCCGTTTCTTGCCCCAGCTCTTGCCTACCTAGCAGTTCAAAAGCATGCAAGTGCAAGTAGATAAACAGGTACCACTTTGGTGGAAGGCAACGGTGTTCCATGCGCCTTGGTATATAGTCCTGCTGGCCACATGAACACAGAAGTGTCTTCAGACAATGCTGGTTATTTGGCTAAGAAATGGAGATGAGCACCTTCCCCTAGAGTTGGATACAACTGCACAGGGGAAAAACCTTTACCTTTATCTGCTTTAAAGAAAAAGATGGTCCAAGAGACTTGGGATGTTTTTAGGATATAAAATCAGTTAAGTTCAATTTTATTTCTGCCCCCAAAGTATTTAATTTTAATTTACTTTCAGCTCTAGGTGCCATTAGAAATGGAGGATATGATAATAATAATAATCACTTGAACTTCAGTATTTCCTTAAAATTTCAAATTTATACAGTACATATATATTTCAATTCACTTAATGATAATAAGGTTGGGATTGTCTACTCCTGCTCTTCAGTTTCAGGTGTTTTTCAGCAACGAAATGTTCAGACTCCCTTTTCTTGATATCTTGGTAAAAATGACTCGTAATGTGGATAACGTCACCAACCTACATTTCTTAAATATTTTTCTTTTGTCTCTGCTTAGAAATACAATATCTTTTTTTTTAAGAACAACAATCTGATGAGGTAGGTTGGGTCAAGGGATCATTATTGGCTCAGCGCCACTACCAGTTCACCCGATCTGGGCCAAATCGGCAGCAAACCACCTCTGATGTGGGTATATGCATAATTTTGTATTTGAAGGAAAACACCAACTGGGACAGGTAAGGACCTTTTCTCCATAGACATCAGAAGAATATAAAATTGTGAACAATTCATGAATGAGCAATCCCACTAGGCACGAGAAATCCTTCAAGACAAGGAACCCAAGACAATCCAACACCAAGCCCGAGATTACCTGGCTTGCTCAAGAAGCAGAATGGTTATGTAGATAGTACATACATGTAGATAGTACATTTACAGTTTACACATAAGACCCTGGTTCCAAATGCAACAGCAAGAATTTAAAAATGGCAGATTTCCAAATGATCAATAAAATAAAATTCCTACAACTAATAATTCATCTCCTGCTCTCCAATCCTCGGCTACTGTAACATGAAGGAGCCAGGTGAAGCATGGGATAGTAGTGGTGGACAATATACAGTTCTTTTCTGTTAGCCAGGTCAGCATTTTCATCCAAGATTCAATCCTAGATAATAGATGTTTTGTCAGCAACCAGACTAACAGTGAAAAATGGGACCTTACAGTTGGAGGATCACTATCGGTGTCTGGTAGGAACATAACCAGCACCCTGCTGGATCAGATCCTGACCCATCTAGTCTAGTAGTCTACTCTCACAATGGCCATCCCACTTCACAAGGAAGCCCACTAAATTCCCAGTAGATGATTTACAAGGTAGTCCCACTGCGTCAAGGCTAATAGTTTCTTTGGCTTCTATAGATGCAATTTGAGAGGACAGTTATAGGCCCATTGTCCTTTCCGTGTAATGGCTGGATGTCACTGTTCCACCATATTTCCCCTGTCCATTATTTCTTCAATATACTGTCAACTCGGAAGTGGACCTGGCTGGGGCCATTTTGGAGGCTTCAGGCCACAATGCAGAGAGGATAGAGGGGAAACATACTTAGATGGGGGGGGGGGGTTGTAGTCAAAACAAAATAGTTTCTTGTGGGAACCAAGGAAATTCCAAAAGATAGATGGAGGAACGAGGGGTGAAGTAATGAGGCAATCAGCCAGCACCTTGACTGGACAATGTGACTGATTGTTTGGGGAAAGGGGGAAACTTTCACTTTTAATCAAGTGAAAACTGTGGGAACTTTCAGAATAGGCTTTCACCAACTTGTGCCAATATGATATCTTCAATAAAACTGTTATTTGAGGAACCTTGGACTTCTGCTTTCTATAGGGCTGATACTTGGAACGTTGACATATATTCTGCTAGTCTGACCAAGCATTTATCAAAAATGACAAACTAAAACAAATTAAAAAAAAAGGAAGTGTAGGAGAAAAATAGAAATAAAAAAGTCAAGAAAAGAAAATTAAGAAATGATCCCCACCCATCATATATAAACAATTTTACCAACTTATCACTTGCTTGTAAAATACATCACATGGTCTCTTCTGCCCATATCTCATTTCTTATCTTATAAACAAATCCTTAAAGCTTCTGTGTTCAATCCTAATCAGCAAAAGTCCATTGAGGGTTATCAGAGACAATAACAGATCTATTTTAACCTTGATAAATAAACCAACTTTATATTCATAACTTTTAACAATCTTGATCCTTAGTCTCTTCAAATAGTGTCCCAGAAATTAATTTATTTTCATTTTTTTCTTTGTCCCATCTCACAAAGTTCTTCAAAACTTAACTAGCCTGATTTGTAAATCTAATATAGGGATGTTATCCATGTGACTCTTTTGGTTTGTTATTTGTATATCCATTTTAATTATTAAGATATCAGCCGGTTTCATTTGTCTGCCCAGGACAGAATCTTTTCCCTCTTGTATTCTTCTTGTAGCCTGTTGTTTTAAAATCCACTTTCGGATCAGTCAGTCTTGTCCAGTAAAACCTGTTCCTCTTCCATAACATCTTTTAAACACAATTGATCTATAGTGACAGAGCCTCTTAAAATTAACTTCTGGCTCCATTGTTCAAAAATATTCAATATGTCCAATGTTAAAATATTTTGCTCCATTCTGCACTACTAAGTTAAATTTAAGTGTTCTTTTCTTTGAAATAAAATCTTTAGTTCCCTCTTGTTCTCTTTAGAGTTCAACCTTCAGTCCTACCCTATTATATTGTATATTTTTTAAAAGAAAGCATTTTTCCATGAGAATTCTTAGAATTCCAAAATTTCAAATCAATCTACAACCTTAATCTGCTTGTAACTTTCCAAAATCAAAGTTCTAATAACCCTTTTCATTTTTATTCTAAAAAAAACCAAAACAAAATTAAGTCTTAATCTTGTATTTAAAATTTTCTCTAATGGTTGAAGGTGCTGTAAAGTTTTACACGTGGTGCTGTAAAAGGTATGCATCCAAAGGTTCTTAACAGCTGAAAAGCAGTTAACAAGCAATTTCCCAAACTGATTAGAAAAAGGAAGGATGCAAACCCTGTGTCTTTTTGAAGGTGCTGCTCAGAGTTTGAGAAAAAAGATGGTTATTTTGTCATCTCTCAGAGCTCTAAGCCCACCAGTTACTGCTTTTTGATGGTTTCTTTATGAGGATGAATTGCAGAGTGCACTTGTGGGCTCTCTCAAGCCTCCTCCTTACTCATAGAGGAAATATGAAGAGCCAGTCTGTTTGCCAGCTCTTTATTCCACCAGTCATTCACTCTACTTTCAGTGAATCTGTCTTCAGTTTGACATTTGTTTTCTCTATAAGAAGAAAGAGGAGGAGGAGAAGGAGGTGGAGAAGAAGAAAATGATATTAGGGGCTTTTCAGAAATTCATTCATTTTGAATGGCAACCTAAGATGTTCTTCCAATCATATATTGAGATCCTCTGTCAGGAACTCATTATCGAAGTCCTTATTTTGGAAGGGAGGTGGTTTCCATGAGTTTTCCATGAAGATGACACAGCATACTTCCCCACTGTCTTTTTAGGCCAGCTGATGATCTTCATCCCACCTTCCATTCACAGAGTCCATGTTGAATTTATATAAGTATATGCTATCTGGCTGTTGGATTATGCTTATATAGCATAAGCCCAAATGGACTAATTTTATATCATGTAAGGGGGTAGTTTAAATGATTGTATCTTGAATTTTCCATACAAAATGCAAAGAAATTAGGGAAGAGAGGAAGAAGCTGTAAAGTTTTTATTATTTGGTTTCGACTTGCAGAATTGCCGTACAAGAATTGCCAATAATCTTGGTAGCCAGGAATTCTGGCAGTTGCAGTTTTCACACATCTAGATGGCCTAAATTGATGAAAAATGCTCCAAGAAGTGTAATTCTCTCTGTATAATTAAGTAATCTATTCTGCTGAAAATAAAATTAAATACCAAAGTTATTAGCAACAAATATTAACTTCATAAAAGAATGTTAATGCATACCAGCCTTGAGATATATAATCATATTTTACACTTTACGTAAGACAGAAATAATATTCTACTTTGATGCTATATTAAATGCAACTATACTAATATCAATTAAGAAAAAGAGGAAATTGCAAAATAAAATAAAAGAAAAAAGCCAAAAAATATATATAAATGACTTCACCTTCCCTTCAGACAAGGGAAACTTCAGTAACTTAACACTATTAAAAGTAAAAAGAAATCCCATCTCATCTCTTGCAATAAACATATTGCAAAAATTCATCATTCAGTTTTAATCAGCACAAATTCATTACTAGAAATAATAACATATGTTGCAGGTCTAATCTGGGTTGTTCATTGGGGCTAGAGGTTTAGTTAAACCTCTGGTCCCAATGACTAACCCAGACTGAATCCTGCAACATTATCCTGGTACATGTATATTTGCCTTTATTTGTGAGTAACATATGTATTTTAATTTTAAATAATTTTGTATTAAAATTTACCACATTCTTTGAGAAATAAATCAAAGGAAATCTTTCCCATGTGTAAACAAATCTTCAGTCCTGGTTTTAAAAAAATGTTAATACCTATAAGATCCCACAATAGTTGTATTTTAACCTTGGTTGAATAAATCGATTTTATATTCCTTCCCTTTACTTTTTACAGAACTTAATCTTTAATCTAGTCAAAAATGTCCCACAAGTTGGTTTCTTAATATTTTCTTTTTACTTTCTCTAAGACAGCTTCAGTTGTTTAACACATCCCTTTTGTAAATCCAAGGTAAGAAAACTTTCCAAGTCATTCTTGTGATTTATTATTTGTATGTCCTCTTTAGTTATGAATGCATCATCCAGTGTTAGCTGTAAATCCATTGTGGCATTTTTTTTCAATGTCACTTTGGTAGTCTAGCATTTTAAAATCCATTTTAAAATCCACGACACCTTTTTTTCTGTCACTCTTGTAGTCTGGCATGTTTCCAAAATCCATTTTTAAATCCACAGGTGCTTCAGTCTCTATTTTATCCAGTAAAATCTGTTCCTCTTCTATAGTCTCTTTTTAAATACATTCTTACGATATCAGAGATTCTTGAAAGTAATTTTTGAGTACATTGTTCCCAAACAGCCTTAAGTTCCACTGTAGCCAAATATTGCCCCATAGGTGTTTTCTCCTTTAATTGTAATCCTTGGTTGTCTTTGGTTCCCCCCTCTAGTCAACCTTCAAAGCACCTTTTTATCCTATGTTTATTTTTCAATCAATAAAACTTTTCCAAGGGAAAATTTCTTTTAATTTCAAAATATTCATATATGCTTTTATAAAATTTTAAACAACCCACAGTAATTATTCTTTCAATTTCACTTTTTAGCTTTCCAAAATCAACATTCTATTCTCCTTTTTTAATTTCCAAAGATAAAGCTCTCTCTTTTTTTATCATTAAAGCTTATGTGAAACTTTTTTCATCCAGGGTACAAGGAAACTGTCCAAGTGAGGTATCATTTGCTTTTCAGGAGGTTCTCAACATCCAAAGATTCAAAAACAAGAAATTCCTAAGTGAAGCGGATGAAGCAGTGTCCAAATAAAGGCCCTAAACTGCCAATTGGGATGAAATTCCTCTGTATCCAGAGCTGTCAAACCAGTTGGGAAATTTATGATTCCTTCATGAGTAGCGTCTGTATTGAGCAAACCTTTGGGTAATCTTGGTCGTTTCCTTGATCTGGAGAGGAGTCCATCCATTCACTGGCTTTTTTCCCCACCACAATCATCAGCTCTGGAAAAGAGCCATCTTCAGTTTGCCATTCCTTCTCTGGAAGACCCATTTCATAATTTTTTATGATCAGCATTATGAGTTTGCTGCTCTTTTTAACCAAGGATTCTCTTGTTGCCCTATAAGGAACAACCACACAGGAATAGCAACTGGCACATAGACTTATATACCGCTTCATAGTGCTTTACAGCCCTCTCTAAACAGATTACAGAGTTAACATATTGCCCCCAATAATCTGGCTCATCATTTTACCGACCTCATAAGGATGGAAGACTGCGTCAACTTGAACCGGGAAGATTCAAACTGCCGAACTGCTGGCAGTCAGCAATCAGCAGAATTAGCCTGCAATAATTCTAATTCTAATTCTAGTATGTAACTGCATCACATACTATTCATTCAGGGTTAAAACCTATAACACTTGGATGGCTCTCATTAATTACTTTACCATTTTTTCTTTACTAGTGGTTGCTGAAGGGAAAATTTATATTCAGTAGCCTCTGATAAAATATATTTTGTATCATTTATTAAATGGCACTTTAGATATACACAACTTATGTTTTCCTCCCCCATACGTGCTTCACCTTGATTTTTTTCATGCACACTTTTTCACACTAGCCTTAGTGAATAGTGAATATTTTAAGTTTTAAAAATACATTTCCATTCCTTATTCATTCTTTCCACTTACACCTGAGTTACTTACACTTCAGATTCATCTTTTTTTCTGCACTTATTTGATTTCAACTTAGCTTTGTTCACTAATTTATCTGAAAACACAGCTAGTCAATTTGACTTTGTCAGCTCTATTCATATTTTATAATTCATCTGCCAGATATCATTATAAACTTTTAAATTGGGCATTTATTTCTTTACTAGATTTGTGTGCTACCCATCTCATCTAAATTATTTGCAAGCTTCCTCTCTATAAAATTTATATCTGAGAAAACTAGCAATAGGGCTAAAACAGCCTCCCATTATTTATCAAGTTCCTATGCATTAAAAAGTATTCAGCAAATTTGAAGGTATTGAACTGTGAGCTTCCCCCCCCCCCCCAAAAGGCACAACTCTGCTTAATGTGATCATTGAAAATCTGGTGGGTTTTGCTTCAGCTCACACTGTACCCAGATTTCTTGCTTCATCAAATAACACCCGTTTATAAATATAGTTGACACCGATATTAATGTAAACTATGGATTGTGAAAGAGCAATCAAGCATTGCATGGTGTAAAAATATTGATTTGGAAAATATTGTTCTTGGGAAGGGGAGGGAAGCTACATAGAAGAGAAAATCTGTAGCTCAGGATTGGACTGTGGAGTTCTTGGTGCTCTTGGAGCTTGGTTGTTTGCTGGCAGAATTATGACAACACCTTCAGTGCTCTCGCTAGAAAGGAATGGATTTGTTTATATATGGTGGCTTGCCCTGTCAGTGTTGGTGGGCGTATTGTTTTTTTCCTTGGTAGTTCCTTGATTAGGCTGTTGTTTACTACTAGTCTGGTGTAAATTGTGGTATTAAACCATGCTTACCTGAGCGCTGAATGCTTGCAAGGAGATGTTCTGGCCTTTTTTCTTTCTAGCTTTTTTATTGTATCTTTTGAATCTATGTGTCTCATGATGGTTGATATACCTGCGTGCCAAGCTTCCAGGATTTCCCTAGCATTTTTTGATTTAGCTTAGTCTAGAATGCTCACATTTCTTAGTTAAAATTATGATTAAATCTGTCCATGTGTTATGAAGTTACATAACACATGGACAGCGCAAAAATGCACTGCAATAACTCAAGAAACAAACCGCCTACACAATGTCAACAAAATGAATACCTGCACAACTTTATATATTTTAAAAAAAAGTATGACAAGTCAACAAATGTTATAAAAAACAACATTGGAACTCCAAGAGTGGTGCTCACTGTTGGAGGCGGCTAACTGGATAAGAGGATCTCATTCCCACACTATTTCCTTGGTTCTAGTTTTTATATAGGTTTTAAAATTTTATATTTAATTATATTTTATTCTTTTTACTCTTTGTAAGCCACCCAGAGTTACCTTATCAAAGAGATGGATGGCATATCAATTTGATAACTAAAAGTTCTGTCCATCAAAAACATCTCAGAAACAACCAATAGACAATTATAACCACACAGCATCATGGTAGTACATAAACCATATATAGTATTGGCTCAATAGATAAACCAGCTAAAAATCTCTAGAATATCTTAAGTAAACCAAAAGACCAATAAGTAAAAAACCAGGAGTCATCTACAACATGCAGTATATGTGGGACAGGCAGGAACACCAACTAGCAGTGAGAAGACCCAATGGGAACACTTTAATTTTGGAACACATATGCAGACCTAACCATAATTTCAACTAGGAAACTATAAGAATCATAGACTAAGCAAAAAAAAAATAAAAATACTAGGAAATTCTTGAAAGCTTGGAACTGAGACAAATCAGCTATCAATAGGCAAATAGGGATAAACCACCTTTACCCATCATTTAAGGGTCTTTCATACACACAAAAAGAGAAACTAAAACAAACCCCCAAACAACCAGATTGCCTCCTCTCCAGTCATCAACACCAAGATAAATAGGGATCAACACCAGATAAACAAGCAGTAAACAATATTCTAATCGAGGAAAAACCAACTCAACCAAGCAGTAAACAACAGCAGCCTAATCAAGAAACCAGCGAGGAAGCAACACCGCCACCAACCTCAGGGCAAGATACTATATATAAGCCGAAAGCAAATCCCACTCCTTTCTGCCACTCAAGATGTCAGGTAACAAAATTTCAGCAAGCAAACAACCAAGCTCAAAATTACATAAATTTCCACAAATTACTTTAATAGCTGAAAACCGTCATGTACATTGGAACAATTCAGCAGAAACAAACTTCAGATCCCCAATGATGTTTCTACATGACAAACTCATTGTTTAATGATTTATACTTTATACAATTCTGCCCCTGTAAAGAGAGTAATTCCCCCAAGAGTTCAAAGTCTGAATTGGCAGTTTTGACAGGATATACAGGAGAAACAATGGTCAAATCAATCTAGACCAAGGGTGTCAAACTTGCGGTGTCACATTGCCTTCACGTGACATATCATGATGTTTTCCCCCTTGGCGGAGCTGGGGTGGATGTGGCCTGTGTGTGGCGCATCTGGCCCGTAGGCCGCCAGTTTAACACCCCTGATCCAGATTGTCTGTAGCTTCATTCTTAGAGTCTCTACTGTTTGAACTAACTAGATACATTGTTTCAAAGAACAAAAATTTAAATTTATCAGTTTATCCCACATATATTTAAACAATTGAACATGTAAGTGCCTCATGATTTTTTCATTCTAGGTACAGGGTTTCACAAATCTTTGACAGTAATGATTTTTTTCTATACAACTTGAGAAGGATATCCACTTCAATAGAAACTTGTGGCTATTAATAATCTGCTAGAACATTAGATTCAACAAGGAACATGTTTGGTTAATACATGTCCCAATATATTAGTATTAGTAAAAGATATTATTTTGCTGGAAAGAATGAAAAAGTACACATTTCCAAACTTGGCACTTCATGGATATGATCAAGTGCAAGAAAAAAATGTATTAATATAAATGGCTTATCTGGATCATCAGTACCCTAAAACATGCATACTGTTCATATATAAATGTCATGTTAAACATGTAAAATAAAATTAAAAGTTTACCTAGAAAGATACTAGCACAGCAAACTGACTTGGCCCTTTCCTCAACATCAAAAACTAGAAAATCAGATTTAATTAAATGTTACTATTTTATTTGTGAAAAAACTACAAGCAGAATTCATAAATAGACATTTCTATTTAAAGCAAGAAAATGATAAAGTGGCTTCTAATAACAGTCGTGCACATGCCGGTAACAGGAATATATTAACATCTTTTATTTGCTAGACAAAGAGCAGTGTCCAATATAAATTTCCCGAAAACATTTAAGACCTGTGAATTTTTCTGACCAGTTCACAAAATCACCATTGACACTTTTAGCATGAAGATTAAAAACAAACCTAACAGGACTGTCAGCTCTAAAGACTTTACAGAGCAGAAAACTTCCAAAGCGTTATACAAGCTGTCTTTCTGGGCAAATGAAAAATATAGCTCGTATAATACATTAACATAAAAATTCACAAGATAAAATTATGTTTTGACATACTTAAACAAGCATTCTCTATTTGTCTCCAAACAAACAAAGCTAAAGAAATAATGTAACCATCTTTACACAGTAAATTAAGGTTACAAGTCATACACAAGAACAGAACTGCTTGCGCATTAAAAACTGTTCAGCTCCATTGTCGTATTGTAAATGTTGGCTCTCAAATCATTTTTTTTCAGTTACATACAAGCAAAGGTTATATAGTCAGCAAGTAATAACTTCAATAATTTATGGTAACAGTTTTTAAAAAGTAGACTGGAAATGGTACTGGTAAGGCAGATGTATTTCTATGAATATAGCCACTGCCCAGTTTTAAAATAGAAACTGATTTTGAAGAAGCAAAATGCTTTCAATTAAAACTGCCCATCTTAAACATTTTTGCTTTTCATTGTTCTCTTTGCATGACATATTTAAAGTATTCAAACAGAGGAAGTCAAGCAACCTGTTGTGTGTATGGATGTGTATGGGTGTGCATATGTGTATGTAAAAATTTAACTTTGAAAATGTAACACTGTGCTTTTTCCTTACCTGCTTTCTGTGCCACTGGCTACAAAGCGTTTCTGGCCCTTCTTATACACTAATATTTTAAAGCATGCTCTCCAACTACTGAATAGTTAAATGAAATGAAGGAAGTTAAGATAATCCAATTTTCAAATCTCATGCTTTTTTTTTTTTTTAAAGGTGTTTTCTTGGTTACAACACAATGGTAAAAAATGTGGCCCAAGAAAATTTGAATGCTTAGCTGACAATTTCAGCCAAATGCAGTTTCAATCACTCCACTTGTGCCAAAGATGGATTTGCATACTTTATTCTAACAAGATAATATAGCACAGAGGCACACATAGGGGAAAAAAGGAAAAAGAAAACCCAAAGAGGATTTCACTGAATTGGTAAGCCAATGAGCAGCTCATTATGGTTAAAGCTTTTATTCCCTAACCTAAGGGACAGGTTTCATAAGGAAGAACCCATTAACCCCTGCTGCTTACCCACTGGAATGACAGCCTATGAGAAGCCACCTTGGAAATGAATGGAGCAGCAATGATTGGAGGGTGGTATCTGCTGTAACTGGTTTTCTTAAACACGCACACTGCTCTCCCCCCACTTCAACCAAGGCCGTATTCTAGCAAGCCACAGAGGGAAGCACACCATTTGTATATACTGGTGAACTTCCAGCAGACATGCTCAGAGATTGGGTCTTTGCTGGGAAGGAGCTAAATGCATACAAGCCTAATTAATTTAGATGTAAGTTTCTTTTTTAAAAAATCTGTGCAAATCACACATATCTGGGACTAAGTTGAAAACATCTCTAAAAATTATTTTTTTTCTCCAAAAATAAATTATGGCTGACCAATTTACCCTCCCTGAGATCCTTTAAAGGAATAGTCAAACTTGTAAAAGGAATGTTTACCAATGTTAAAATGTGGATTGATGTGGACTATTAAAAACTACGATAATATTGTATTATCAGAGCTTAAGAAACATCTGTTTTTCCTTTGGTTCTTTTTTATTTTTCAATAAATAATTTAAAAATAAGTTTTCAAAAAAAAAGGATATAAGAACAACTGAATGAGAAACTCATCAAAATAGATGCAGCTGCAAAGGCACTGCTCTGCTACTCTACCTCTTTGAGCAGAATTACTTTATTCAGTTAAGCATAGGTTAAAATTTTCAGACTGATATAAAATAAGTTTGTGTTTGTGGCTTTAAACTGATAAAACACAACCATTTCATGCCTCTCTAGAACAGAAATAATTTATATTATTCAAACAAGAAATGAGTACAGTAATTGTCTAGCACCAAGTTCTGCTGAGTGCCCCTTGAGAAAACCTACATGGAAATCATTGTGACAAAACTAAAAAATGGTTACTGAAAGTATAGCAAAGCACTCTGGGTCACCTAAAAAGCACACAATAAGAGTTTGAAGATTTTTTTTTTAAGTGTTCCATCTTCTTTCTAGTGTTTTAAGCAGAAAAACATACCGGCTAGATAAAACTGCAATAGAGTTTGGATCTGTAAGTAAACAATCTCAGAACAGTTTTCGAAACAAAAATGGAAGTTATTTGCCATTCTGATGCTCCCTTATTAGTACAAAAATGTCTTTACAACTTTTGCTCTCAGACCAAGTTATGGTAGAGAGACATGTCTAAGCACTGATAATCCTAAGGAAATGGAATTAAATGAATTAAATTACTAACAAAAAAGCAGAGTCACATATAGAAGATTTGAACTGAAAACAATTCATGTGACAATAGATCTCGGTTCATGTTATTATAAGGGGAGCACTTATTATTAAGGCCTTGGACTGCCTTCTATTATAAAAGCTGTCTGACATTTCCCCACTGATATTCAAAAATCTTTTCCCATCACCAATATAAATCTGGACAATAAGAGAATGAGATTTGTTATTCAAAATAGGCAGTGTTAATGTGCAGTCATCAGGGACATTAATACTAAGCATTTTGAAACTGGAGTTGTTCATTGTTTTTAAAATTGGTACACAGGTAGGAAAGGGCTAGAAATGTATTGTTTTCCGATACTTTAACTGGAAATGCAATGACTTGGAGCACCTTTTGGATTTCAAAAAGAACAGAAAATAAGAAAATAGATATCTATTTTTGTCCAGTACTCTTCAGCCAAAGCACAAGAGAAAAACCAGGTCCTGTTTCTGTTAGAACCTCTGGGAACACTTTGTTGATCTAAGACTGGTTCCGGTTGGGTTTCAGCACTTGCCAAACGGCACTTGCTGTCCCAGATCTTAAATTGCTTAGCTTCACAGTGTTTCAAGCACCAGCGTTTCCATGTATTGGTTTCAAATAACCCTATATATACTTTATTTATATATATATTTATATATTTATATATATATAATTTATATCAAAACTGATAGTACACAGTATAACTGGAAGAGGGAGATTTGAACTCAAAAAATATGCTGAACAAACAAGAGAGAATGAAGTTTGTGAATACAATAAATAAAAAGCCTCCTATAAGCCCGCCCTTACCCATACATCACATTCCCTCACCCAAAACAAAAATAAAATTGGTGGTAAGATTCATGGAAAAACTGTGCACAGCAGATTTATAAAAAAGTAGAGTCAGGAGCACATCCAACTATAAATGATTGTTAGGAAAATCATATAAAACAATGGAATACATAAACATCAGAAAGTAATTCTCAGGGTGCGAAATTCCTTGGTAGCCAGATGCCCACAGTGAGACCAAAGCGTCCAGGTGTCATCAATTAAGGGAAGGATATCCAAAAAGCATGTTGAAGCACAAGGAGAAAAGGAAGAGGAGGTGGCACTGGCAGCTTTCTCAGGTTGTCCTGGTGGACAGGTGGAATATTTGAATTTCATACCCTGATTTCATAAGTTTCCCACAATTCCATGTGCAATTCTTAGAAAGATTCATCGTTGACTGCCGATATGTCGCCCTTTGGCGTAGAAGAGCGGGATGAGCCCTTGTCTGTGCTCTCGGAGCCCGAACTACTCTGATTTTGCTGTTCAGATCCAGCACTGGAGGTCACTGTGGATGAAGATGTGGAGGAAGAACGAGTCTTTTCTTTAAAGTCTGTGATAATTACTGTGACATTCCCTACTGTGACTGCCAGCTGCTGAGCGGTACTTCTGTCCACATTTTTCAGTCTGGGTCTACAACAACAACAATAAAAGAGTAGTAATAGCAGCAGCAACAATGATAACAACAGAAGCAACTTGGAATATAAATAATAGATGAGCCTTCTGCTAAGATACTTTTATTCAGCTTACACATAAGAATTCTAAAAACTGCAGATGTTCTACATTAAAAAAGGAAAAGAAACAAACACTGTTTATCCCTCCCAGTCCCTGCAACATCTGATCTTTTGCTGTCTTTAAACGCTTAGTCTAAAAAGTCTATAATAGCAGCATTTTCAATTCCCAATGGGTAAATATACTTTGGGAATCAATTTTTGAGCTCTGGAGTCGTAGGAAATTATTCTCTGTTGCATTCAGCCAGAAGTATAGTAATATGCTAAAGATACAAAGGTATCAAGGAAACTTTTGAGAGTCCCTTTTGGAATACAAAAATTCTGTGCTTGAAATCCTTCAGCCTCTTAAGCCCCTGAAAGTGCAATTTTGTAGGACAAAAAAAGCATCTACATATGGCAATGTAAAGGGTCAGGTTCTAAATTGTTGCAAATGTATGAATGCCAGTAAAATTTGGCATCTTTCCCAACTGCTGGAATGCATAGGAGAAAAACCCCACATGACCTTCTAAAAATGGCTTATAAGTCTCTTTTCTGAATGCACTGCTGAATACAAGCTACGAAATACAAATATTGCCCAACAGAACTGCACAATTTTTTAAAAAGGCATTAGAATAGTGCAATCTTAGATTTGTGCTGTGATGTAAAGCAATTAAACCGATTAATAAAGCATTGGCTCACATTCACATATGGAAAAACATTCAGTTCACAACTTTACAAAGTGATATTGTTCATTATTTGGGAAATTAAACAAACTCTCCATTATCATGTCAGAAAGGGGAAAAAAACAAGGAAGATTTTGAGCAAACATGAATGGCTCCTTTTAACAAACAAAATAAGAGACAGTAAAGGCTTATTTCAGAAACAAAGCTTTAAAAATTAAAATGCTCAAAGCAACTATTATTTATTCAGATAGTTGCAAAAGTATTTTACAGAGTTGACAGAGTGAGATACAACTCATGATCCACTTGAGCTAGCAAAAGGTCAAGCTCAATATTCTTTTGCCAGGAAGCAAGGAATGTGGACATTAGTTCTCATTTTCCACATTAATGAAGTAACACCTGAAATAATTTGGTGGCAGTGATCAGATGAACTTTGATTTTTCTGTTAGTTTATAACATAACAAATGGGATGAATGGAAAACTTAGAAGAAAGGTTGTTTTTCTATACCGAGTCCACCGCATGTTAGTTGCATAGGCCAATCACAATTTTCTTATTTTTTTTTCAGAGAAAATGTTACTGTACTTAGAAATGTTCAAAGGTTACGAGTTAAACAAGTAAACAAATGTTTAGAAGAAACTGGCAACCAGTTGAACAATTAATTTATATAATTATATAATAAATTGTTGAGTGTATTTTGATATACACTTTATATGCTGCTGTCATCATATATGAATGGTAAAATTTCAAATTACGGTTCAAAAAACTTTGTGCAGGGTCTATTGAGTATTAGTCCAATACAGCCAAAATTAATGAAGCAACAAAGGTAAATCTAGGGAGCACACAGAACCATGAGGCATTTATTTCAGGGCAAGCTTAACCCAACCCATGGCAAAACATTCACCAATTATTTAATGAAATCTGAGAATTCTCTATGCTGCTGAAAGAGCAAAGATAATCAAAGAAATCAAAGTCCTACAGTGCCTCTCTTGACAGGTTTCATGTTGTTTCATTGGCTGTTTCATTGTTAAAAATCAGCCTTCAATCTATATTCTGTCATATAACCTGAATCTCACCAGAAAGAAAAATGCTTGAAAACAAAGTGTGATTCAGAGGCCACTGTGAACTAATGCAGTTCCATTCTTATAGCAAAATCAGAGACCCAAACACAAATTCATAATAGTCAATTGCAATATTAATGCACAAGGGGATATTATAATTTAGATATATTACTAAGACAATATAGGGAGGTATTCACCACTTAAGCAGAGGCTTATTAACATGATGTTTAATGAGTCTATGCCTTTCTGAAGCCACTGAATAAACCCCCTCCTGTTAAGTGGCTATTCCAACCTATTTGCAAAGATCAAGAGCACCTCCAAGGCACTGTGATAAACTGTCTAGGAGGATGAAGCAATAATCTAGTAGCATAATTCAGGGGAAAACAAGAATTATGAAACTGGGATAATACTCATAAGTATAAATAAAACTAACTCAACAGGAATGGGCCAAACAAAAGCAGACTAGAAGTGACATTACGTATGAAAGAAATGCACACATATACTGAGAGCCAGAAATTGGAGCATAAGGTTCCTGACAAAAGCATTTGGGTAAGAACCGTAGGAAGGGGAAACAAAAGATATTATTGTGATGGTGTGCTACAGACTATCAAGGAGGAACATGGGCAAACCTGGGCAAGTTACAGAATCTCAAAAGGAGACGTACAATAATAACGGGAAATTTCAACTACCAAATAATCTGTTAGAAAAACAACTGTGCCAACAAGAGGAAGATCTTGAAATTACTCTGTATCTTGCTGACTGTTTTCCTAGTCCTGTTTTTAATCCTAGATTCTCTACTCATATTTGTAATCAATAGGGAAGAGCTGGTTGAAGAGATAAAAGAAGTTTGAGAAGAAGTCATAGCAACACCTTAAGGTTTAAGATACTATAGAAAGAGAAATTGGGAGATAGCTGTTTGTGCACCGTAGATTTCAGACAGTGGATCTTAACCACTACACTGAACTAGCTTTGATTTGAGTTGATCAAACTAATGTAAATTAAATCAGCCCAGATCTGCTAAAAGTCAAGTGGTACATAATTTATTAAATTAAATTATGTACAAAACCCACGGAATCACTGGATTAAGAGCCATGGTGGTGCAGTGGCTGTGGCTTCCCAATCTGTTATCTTTGCTCTGCTATAGAATGGAGCTACGGAGCCACTGGCCGCAATTGCAGGGATCGCCAGGCAGTCATTAAATCTGAGCCGCAACTGACAGCGACTTGAAAATGGTGGGCATAATTGAAGCATGCAAAACCGCCGTGTCTGCTGCTGAGGCAGCAAAAAGACCTCCATAGCCTTCAAGGAATGCCAACAAACTCTATTTTTCCAAGCCAGTCCGTATAGAAAGGAGCTCCGAAGTCACTTGCCTCAATTGCTGGAATCATTGGTAGCCTTTGAAGCCACGCCACAACTGACAGCGGCTTTAAATAGTAGTGCAATTGAAGCGTTCTGCTGAGGCAGTAAAAATAAGACCTTAGCAGGCTCCAATGAGTACAAAAACACACTCCACAGCTCCAACAATTTACTCCAATTTCTCTACACCTATCTAGTGCTAATCCAGAGAAAAACCTAAATTACACTATCAAAACATTGATAACTCAAAGCCCTGAGCTCAAGTCTACGTCCTGCGAGCTGAGACTGAATTGAAAGACTGAGGACCGTTATCAGGGAGGTGTGTCTTCAGACTTTCAATTCAGTCAACGAGTTAACAGGCTAGAATAACCCATCCTGGACTCTCCCGTCAACACAATGGGGAATGCAGTATTTCAGGCTAATTCTGCCGACTGCCAGCAGTTCAATTCTCACTGGCTCAAGGTTGAGTCAGCTTTCCATTCTTCTGAGGTCAGTAAAATGAGGATCCAGATTGTTAAGGGGGCATATGCTGACTTTGTAAACCGCTTAAAGAGGGCTGTAAAGCACTGTGAAGAATTATATAAGTCTAAGTTCTATAAAGTGCTGATATTAATTGGATGCAACTGATGATTTGATTCAAAGGGTTAGTCTCCCAAATCCCATCTTGCTCTACTGAGCCTAAGTAAATATTATTAGATGGTTCTTCCCAAATTATTCACTTAGCTCTCAAACAAAACATTTCAAATTAACCAATTCCTTCATACTGTGGAATGAACAAAGTTTCATTTTTAATAATTCTAGCAGTAACACTAGAGCAGACTACAAATTGACAGGACAATCTAAAAATATCTCAAGCCTATCTATATATTTGTGTTGTCATGATCTTTAACTGGGCAAAATTGTACATCATAGGGCAACAATTTTTGAACCAAAGCAGTTCAAATGGGCTAACTTACAAAATGATCCAAAATGTGGGACCAATGACTCCTAGGGAATTAAATTTGGAAAACCTATGGCTGCTTCAATGCTACCGGCTCATACTGCACCCAGTGGCAGGTGAAAGCTCACTGATGTCCTAAGCACTGACAAATCTTGGTGCCCCCATCCTTTGTACATACTGTACAAATCTTGTTTTTTTTTCCTTTCTCAACTTTGTGGTGCCCTAAGCACGTACTTAGTCTGCTTAATGGTTAATACACCACTGACTGCACTTGTGGTCACCTGATCTTCATTTGCAACATTCTGGGATAGTTTTCCAGCCACTCTTGCACTTTCTCATTCCCTTCCCTAAACAGCAGAAGCCATTTAGCTGCCTGCTGGAATGGAATGGAATCTACTCCCTATCAGATTCCTACAAGGAAATACAAGGGAAACCTGGCAGGAAGTCAGAGATCTTTCCTGCTGCCATTGCTTTTTTGGCCATTCTATTCCTCTGTTTAGGTAAGGAAGTATCTCTGAAAGAATTCCCCAACAAGAGCCAGGTTGGCTAGTAACTTTTAAAGGTAACAAAATGGCAGCAAAGAAAACAATTCTGCTTGTATTGTTCTAAACCTTGCTTGCCTATTTCTCTTATTTCAACTACAATTTTTTTGCCAAAACATTTATGGATTTTGTATTCTCAAATCTTCTATCATCCATCTTTGTTTTCAGAGTCGTTACAACAGACAGTTTCAATCTAGTTGTGATGCTTCAGAAAATCCAAATAGCTGTATATTTGTTTTGATTTTGAGAAATTTAGACCTGATGGAAATGCTGGCTGAAGAAAGTCTGCTTTCATTTTATGGGAGAGATAGAATTTCAAGCCAGGGCTTGAATAGTTCAGTATCAGCCTCTAAACTGTCTAGGTAGTTTAGCAGCAATCCTTAAGGCAACAGGGAGAGCTAAAGGAGGGGTGCATTTACTGCAGGCTTAAGTAGATAGAATATCTAAAAATTGTGTCACAAAGGCAGAAAAATGACAGAGAAAGAATGCAAAGACTATTCCACCTCTCCTTAAATCGAATAAAGATTTGCAGTACTTGATGAGTTGCACAGAACTGAATTAAAAGATTATAAACAAAAGGAACATCCAGTCCTGCATAATGCTAAAATATTTTCATTCTATATAATGAAATTGTACAATTGTTAGCGCAGGGGTTTCCCTGAAAGGCAAACTGCAATGGCAGTTCCTCCTGAAGAAATTAGGTACTGGAAATTTAGTTTATCAACTGAAATAAGCCTTTAAATTACGTAAGATGTTACTATTTTGGTCGGCTACTATATACTTGTTTCATAATGAATTTAGATATTTAAATGACACTAATAGCTGTTTTATACAAAATCTTTGTAACACGTATTTTGTAACTTCTCTTCCAAATTAAATTATGATACAATTGCCTTTATTTTCTTTCTCTATTTTCCAAATAAGAACAAATAAGAAAATGATTGCACTATTCTTTTTTGTAGTAAGCAAATGTTATATGTATGTATGTATGTATGTATGTATGTATGTATATACTTTAAATATATACACACACACACACACACACACACACACACACATATATATATATATATATATATATATATATATATATATATATCAACTTACAATTGAAACAAAAATTTCTGTTCTGTTTTTCTTCACCTTTCTTGCCACAGTTGTTAAAGTGAATATTGCAATTGTTAATAACACGGTTGTTAAGTGAATTTGGCTTCCTTATTGACTTTGCTTGTCAGAAATTCACAAAAGGTGATCACATGACACAGTGCAACCATCATAAATAAGTGTCAGTTGCCAAGTATTTGAATTTTGATCATGTGACTATGGGGATGCTGCAATGGTTGTAAGTGTGAAAAACAGTCGCAAGTCACTTTTTTCAGTGCTGTTGTAACTTTGAACAATCACTACATGAACTGCTGTAAATTGTGGACTAGCTGTATTACAGTGAATAATGGATTTTCTTTCCTTATCAAGGATGTAATACTAGAATAAGAGTCTTTAGCCACCTCAGCCTACAGTGGATTAGCTCCTACTCTAAGTTACTAAAGAAGGAATGGAATTAAACAAATATATGAACTTTATTTACATACCATGTTTATACATAGGCATTCAACCCAAATTTAAAAAAATGGGACTACCTTTTCTCATTATGCTAAGAAACCAATAATATCCAATGGGATATGTATCAAAGAACTCATCAAAATTTATAGGATGGCTGATCTTGTAATAACAAAGTCATTATTAATCTGGCTAGCAATCTCTAAATCCCAGGAACTACAAATTAGGTATTAAGTTAGACTTTGATGTGGATCAACAATGTAGACTTGGACAGGTTATCCACATAATGCTCTAAAAGATAATCTGGTTTATTGCAATTGAAAGGTCAGGTCATCCCTGATGATTATGCAATAGTTACAAAATGCTCACTTACGATTTAGCACAAGTTAATATTTCATATTTTAATTTATTATATATTCTAAGTGTGAAATGAAATAGAATGAAACAGAAACACTTCAAATAAGATTTGAAGTATTATCACAAATATTATCACAAGCCTCAAAATGGTAAATTAAAGGATGGTCTGCAGGGGAAAAAAACTAAATAAAAGTTCCTGTACTTCCATAACCTTATAACTGAGCAATTCTTTATATTAAAAAGTTACCTTGAGGTGTGATTTGAGTCACTGGTCTTTGTTGTATTTCCAGATTGTATACTGTTTGCTTCACTAGGAGGATCTTTCACAATATCTGACTTTGGCCTGAAAAAGAAAAGTTAACAATACATTATAAATATACTGGTATTCTGGGAATATCATTCCTGAAACTGGGATAATTGGTAACCTAAAGGTAAACCTTTTTTGTGTGTGTGTATGTGTATCTACGTATATACATACATACACAGACAACTACATCTACATACATACATATGCATATATACATACATATATGTGTGTGTATACACATACATAAAAAGATACATCTTTATATAATTAATGCAGGTTTTATGCATTATTCATCTATGAAATCCATGAGAGTAGATCAATAAAGTCATGTGGAGAAGAAAATAAAATAAATTCATTCTAATGTTTTTAACAAGAATTGTATTTCTTTCTATTATGGGGAAATTTAACATGGCATGTAACTGTAAAATGAGGGCAGCATCCAGGAAAAAAACATGTAACTTGAATTACCGTATATACTCGAGTATAGGCCGACCCGAATATAAGCCGAGGCACCTAATTTTACCACAAAAAACTGGAAAAGTTATTGACTCGAGTATAAGCCTAGGGTGGGAAATGCAGCAGCTACCGGTAAATTTCAAAAATAAAAATAGATACCAATAATGTTTTTGAATATTTATTTCAAAGAAAAACAGTAAACTAGCGGTGTATTCAATGAAATACTTCACTCACCTCATGATGCTGATGTCCCGCTGTGATGATGATGTCCCGTGCAGCCGCGGGAGCGATGTCCCGCTTCCTATGACACACGGCACAGTGATTCCTATCATTGGATCACTGTACCAGAGGAGGTGGGACATCGCTATGTGGCTGCTTGCCATAACAAGGAGGAGGTGGGACATCGTTGCAGAGCAGCAGGAGGGGGAGGAAGGGGAATCGTAAGACAGCCCTGCATTACATTAGAACGTGAGGAGGGGGGATGGTGCGGTGCGCGCTGCGCAGCAAACTGACACAGAGGGAGGGGAAACTCACAGGGGCACTGGGCCATTCACGAGTGTCACCCAGCGGCATGGCCCCGCCCCTTTTTCTCCTCCATTTCGGGCAAATTTTTCACTGACTCGAGTATAAGCCGAGGCGGCTTTTTTCAGCCCAAAAAGTGGGCTGAAAAACTAGGCTTATACTCGAGTATATACAGTAAGTGGTAGAGTTGACAAAGGGAAGGAGAGAATTACTGTGGGATCACAATTTAGAAACCATTGCAAATTAGGATTAAGAATTCTTCAAAAAATATCAAGCTGTCTGGAATTTCAAGACTGGGAAAACAGATATGCAAATGCATAAGAGTTACAGCTACAAATTAGTTTGTCAGCACAACTTTTAATGGGTGATCCAGAAACATACTTAGTCTTCTTGTTGGTATTCTTCTTTATAACACTTTGACTAACTTCTTTTTCTTTGTCTGTTTTTTTCTCTTCTTGCTTTTCCACCTTTTCTTTCTTCTCCTTTTTAGGAGGTGGTGGTGTAGCATATTGCTGAGCAACTTGTTGTGCTACAAGCTGAGAATTTATCCTAGGTTTCCTATAAGATGGGAGGAAATAAAAAAGGAATATTCATTGTCGGTGGCTTTATTAAAACAAATGGGCAACTGGTGAAAAAAATATCAATAAAAGAAGTGTTTTATCAAAGTAAGCAATGCTTAATTTTAATTAGCAGAAATATAATGTCTAAAATTTTTAAACACTACATTCACCAAAATATTGAACATCCCTCATATTTAAAATAGAATTCTAGCCCATGCTTGTTTTGAAGAACACTCATACATTTCTCAAAAATATATGAATGTAATAATTTCATTTAAAATATGGAGATATGAAGATGTACTCTGTGGGCTAATGCATACTCTGTACACCATGATGTTTTCAAAGTTATTTCATTATTTCATTACATGGACACAGCTATTTTGTTGAACAACCAAGAATAGAGTTAGTAATGTCTCATTTAACTATAATCAATCAGAATAAATCCTTCTTCCTTAAATTTAAAAGCTGAAAGTCTGTCAATCAGAGCAAAGTTAAGACAAACAATACATTCAGAGTGTCATAATTAGAAGTCATGTCTCTACCACTCTCCAACTGGTACTGATACTGAACGCCACTTTCTGTAATTTTCTATAATTGTTATAACAATAATGACACTTAAAACTGAGAGCAACTAAAAAACTACAATTTGGAAAGGCTTTTTTAGAATTTCTGCAAACAAAAGACATAACATTGGCCAGTCATCATCACTATAAGAAGTAAGCTGCTATGTGGCAGCTAGTAACCTATTATCCAAGAGTAAGAAAACAAAATTCATAAAGTCTTTGATTCAGGTCATGGTTTCTTTCTTGTCTACATTCTGATCACCAGATTTTTAAGGATATAACAGAACTGGAAATGTTATGAAGTGTTCTACTAAAATGACTGGGCTCAAAAATCTTTATTTCATGAAAATACTGTTTGGAACTTTTTTGTTTGTGAAAATATTTGACAGCAGATATTACTGAGGTATATACAATCACACATGACTTCTTGGAGACTGGTAGTGAAGGAGAACTTGCCAAATCATGTAACAGCTTGTTCCCCTGGTTGGCAGTTTGTACAGACGGGACGGTCCTCCTGATATCAACCCAGAAGTTCCTTCCTTTAGTTTTAACCCAATCTATTACCCTCTGGAACAATAGGGAATAAGTTAATTTCTTCTCCTCTGTGACAGCTCTTCAGATATTTTAAGAGTATCAACTTTCTCTTCTGTGAGCTAAAAATACTAGATCTTTTCATCATTCCTCAAAGGGCTGGGTTTCAAACCTTTCACTATCTAATGTTTTCAGCTCCACTAGATATACCAGACCATGAAATCAACCCTACAGGATGTCTACAGCAACTTTTATTTGAGATTGGCTATAACAGAGTCTTGCAAGTTTAATTTTTCTATACTTTCAGCATTTTCTTTTTATAATTCAATGAATTAGATAAATATCTGTCTGAACTGCTTTCAAATATTACCTGGAAATTCTGGACTAAAAGTAGCCTCATTGCCTTGCCAACAGTCAGCTTATCTCTGCAACATTATCCTTCTTAGCGTCTACATTAGTACTGCTCTGAATTTGCTCCAATGTTATTGTCCTTTTTGAATGTGGTGACCACAATTGAACACACTACTTCAAACAGAATCTAACCAGAACAGGATAGAATGGAACAATTACTTCCTGTGATCTGGACCTTATACCTCTGTTGCCATTAACTTGTTGCATCCCAAAATAATATTTGCCCTTTAACAACTGCATTAGACTACTTACTTGTTTAATTTGTGGTTTACAAGGGCACCCATATACTTTTCATAAAGATTAAGGTTCCCCTGTCTAGTTGTATCTGACTTGGGGGAGAGGGGCATGGTGCTCATCTCCCGTTTCTTAGCCAAGGGAAAAAGCATTGTCTAAAGACATTTCCATGGTCATGTGGCCAGCATGACTATACACTAAGGCACACAGAACTCATGTTTACTGTCAAACCAGAATATATCTTGTAGAAGAGCTAGCTGATTGCTAACAGAAATCCCGATTCATATTCAAAACAATTCCTTACCCAGGCAGGTTTTTGTAAAATGAAGCAAAGATTTGTTAACCAACTACAGATAGTCTTCAACTTACAACCAATCACTTACTGAACATTTGAAGTTATGACAGGACAACATGGAGGAGAACTTACAACCTGGAAGCAAACTTCTAATGATCATTGCCTACGATATGATCACACTTTGAGCACTCAGCAACCAGGCCGCATTTATGGCCATTTGTAGCACCTCGTAGCCATATGAACATGTTTTATGATGGTTTTCTTAAAAATCTGCATTTGCTTCCAGTTTTTGGCAAAACTGCATCATAGCAAACTATCAGTTCGTTTAATGAGTGCCACAAAAAGGTCATAAAACTGGGTTAGACATATGACCAATCCACTTTATGACCATGAGGGAGAGACTCCATTACAGTGGGAACTCAAAGGCTATTTATAACTGTACAGACAGGTATTTGCAATTATTAACTGGGGGATAAAAATCAATCAATATTCAAAATATTTTCTTTACATTTTCTACCTGTCATATAAACTGTACCGCAACAGTCATTTCAAGGATAAAAGTTTTAAGAGTAAAAAGTTAGAAACAGCAGATGCCTGGAGGATCTGTTTCATGGAGAAGACGTCTTTCAAGCGAAAGTACTTTTCCTAAGGGATTGAAACCAATGTGGGGAACAGATACAATCTACTTCAGAAGCCTGATTAAATCACTGTAGTATAATCTTTGCTTCTACTTTCAAACTACTTCATAGCAGTGTCCACAGCAACCTCATTGTTGTGAGGTTAACTACAACAAATAATTAATTACAATAAAGAACTATGTATGTGAGAGCAGTAATTCAAAAACTCAGGATTAATTATGGGCTATATATTAACTTCCCAAGCACAGCCCAGGTGTTGTCCACTCCACATTGATGTTATGCTGATGGCACCTGACTAATCATAAATTTAAATAAATATAGTTATTGCTTTAAATTCCTAACTGAGCAGAGGAAGTGGCACTTTTCACTTTTTAAGGTACTTACTTTGTTTAAATTCTTACTTTGCCTTAATTGATAAGAGCATTGTTGAGAAAACACCTAGTCCACATTTGTTCTCTTCTGATGCTTCTTCAATCTATTGCCTATTCCACGTTTTATTTAATTTCCCTCAATTAAATGGGCTCTCTATCCCATTATTTTAGAACAATTAGGATCTTTGTCTTGAATGAAATCACATTGGTAGGACAAAGTAACAACTTTGTTTTCCTTCACAAAACCCTAACCCTAACTGCAAACTGTTTCATATGCTGAGCAAATAAACATTTTGTGCTTTTATGCTACTCGTAAATTATTACCAAAGACTTCATACTTCAAGTCAATAAAATACAGATGTCTTCAACAGAACTTCACAATTTGTGCAATTATAGGCTAAGAATTAGATATATATTTTGCAGTGTTGTATTTATATTCAAAACATCAGTCACAATTTTAACTGAATGAATGCAATTAAGAATGCTATCTGAATTAAAATAAAGAAAATGTACATTATAATATCATAAGCATAAACAGAAATTTGAAACAGAAAAAATGAAAACATCTTTATATTTCTGTGTTTTTAAAAATATAGAACACTTTTTAATACATAATTAAACCATGGGGACTTTGGTTGTTGCATAACTTCATTGCCCAATTAGGTAACATCAGTGCTAGAAGGAAGTTGGGGTTTGCTCAGACAAACAATCAAACAGCAAGCAACTTAATGAAAGAACAGGTACAGGTGCATCTAAAGTAGTGGCATCAAAATGGATTGTGCAACTAGGCAATAAGCCCATCCCTTTTAACACATCACATACATTGCACACATATGAAACTGGTGGTTTGCTTGGTCATGCATGCTATTCTATAGCTTGTGTTTTTCACTGTAGGTGCCCTGATAAAGTGACAAGTGCGTGAGATGGTCTTTAGAAGTCTATAGGTTACCCATTTTAAATTTCCAACAAAGAAAAAATGACTACAAACTCTTTTTAAATATTCTCTTGCATGCCCAATAAATGTGGGGGGGACGGGACTTTTAGTTGAGTAAGTTTCATCTTCATAAAAAAATCATACAATGTAGGCATCTGCAGAATGTTATATGAATACCTAGAGGGATATAAATGCATGTTATACATGATAGGGGGCACGTATCATGATGCTGCTATTATGCTATTTAATGTGAGATATTGTAATTTTTTAATTCACAGGTTTTGCAAATAACTAATATATATCTTAACAAATATAAGCCACTTAAGAGTCAAATCACCTGTAGGTGACACGAGCAGCTTATAAGTTTAGTAAATAAATAATACTTTGCTTTATTAAAAATACACTATAGTTGGAAAAATTCAAATCTCATTTTAAAACTAAAATAATTTAGGCACCTGGACCAAATTGTAAAACCAAGATATATTTTAATGAATACACTGCCATGTTGCAATTTATGCAATCTAAATTCCTCTTATAATAACTAAATGCTTGGCAATTAGACTGATCTAATATTTTAATATGTCAATCTGCCTTTGACTACAATCAATCAGAAAGGTTTACTGCAATTTTCAAATATGAATTATCCCAAGGTGTAACTCATATGAATAATAAATGAAATTATACTTTCATCCTAATAGCTCCAAATATCATATGCATTTTATGCTACTCGTAAATTATTACCAAAGACTTCATACTTCAAGTCAATAAAATACAGATGTCTTCAACAGAACTTCACAATTTGTGCAATTATAGGCTAAGAATTAGATATATATTTTGCAGTGTTGTATTTATATTCAAAACATCAGTCACAATTTTAACTGAATGAATGCAATTAAGAATGCTATCTGAATTAAAATAAAGAAAATGTACATTATAATATCATAAGCATAAACAGAAATTTGAAACAGAAAAAATGAAAACATCTTTTATGAAGTAAATTCAAGAGAACTACTAGTAAAAATGAAACCAAGCCCCTACCATTATGTCTTAAGCAGTAATTCTTCTCCTAGTGATTTATTACTTGATTTCTTGTGTTCAATAGAGAATTGAAGTCAAAATACATGTTAGTGATAAAACTGAAAGTCAGAAAGTTACCCACCACATCTTATGAGGAACAGAATTTGGAAGAAAGCCTAAAGTGTAGTTTTTCACATTTTTTTAAAAATAGCGAGCTGCTAAAGACTGGACTACTGTAATGCGCTCTACATGGGGCAGCCTTTGAAGAGCATTCGGAGACTGCAGCTTGTCCAGAATGCAGCCACGCGAGCGATTGTGGGTGCACCTCGGTACACCCATGTCACACCTATCCTCCGCGAGCTGCACTGGCTGCCTATTGGACTCCGGATGCGCTTCAAAGTGCTAGTCATTACTTTTAAAGCCCTACATGGTATCGGACCTGGGTACTTGAGAGACCGCCTTCTGCCAATTACCTCCTCAGGACCGATTAGATCCCACAGATTAGGCCTCCTCCGGATTCCATCAACTAGCCAGTGTTGTTTGTCGAACCCCCCGGGGGAGGGCCTTCTCTGTGGCTGCTCCGGCCCTCTGGAACGATCTCCCCGTGGAGATCCGGACCCTCGCCACCCTTCAGGCTTTCCGCAAAAAACCTGGCTGTTCCGGCAGGCCTGGGGCTGATGAGTTCCCAGCCCCACTCGAATTGTTGCGGCTGTTGATGAGTTTTTAATCTGTTTGTATTTGTCTGTCTTTTCGTTTTTTGTATTTCCCCTTTCCCCTATTTAGTTTGTTAGCCGCCCTGAGTCCCCTCGGGGAATAGGGCACCATACAAGTTCAATAAAAGCTAAAGCTAAAGCTAAAAATAACTTACAGATATTAGCATATGAATCCTTTAAGTCAATGCATCAAGCTGGAAATGATATTCATTTTAATATTTACTTTTCCCCGTAAAGCTAATAGGATTTTTAAATATCAGTTTATGTTAATTTTTATCTTAAAAAGTTGATATATTTCCACCCCAAAATAAAGAAAGTTTCCTTGGTGTCATTTTTCCAACTTATTTAAACTTTTACTACTACTATTACAGTCATGTTGGGAGCTTCTATTTAGCCCTTATAAAAGTTCTACATAATTCCGGTGTAAATCATCATATGCATGCTTGTAAGTTCCTTAACATTTTTGTTCCAAAATCATTTTTTCTGAAATTATTTCTGTACATGATATTAGAATACTTTCTGGAATTGCTCGGTTTCAAGCTTAAAAATTCAACTTAAAAGGTAAGAATTATAAGAGTTACAGGATTGTGTATTCATGATCTTACAGGTGCTGGAGTTTTGTTAAAAAAAATCTTTAGCCAAAGAATTCCCATTTATAAATTAGAATATGGTACCTACAGTTTCTTCAACATTGTGACCCTGTATTCTAAGAGGTTCTGAAGGACCTAGAGTGGCCAGGAAGAAAGTATGAAGCAGGAAGGAGGGGTGGGTGGGTTCAGGGATAGTAGCATCTTGTCTTATTTATCATTTCTCTAAATTAACTCCCATGGCTATGGGTTAAGTGGTGAATAGCTGTTTCCAAGCCGTCTGGCTTCTCTCCATGAATTCACAGCTGCTTTAATACAGCCAATCTTGCATGTGCACAGCAGGCTCTGACAGCAGCCTGCCAAGCTTCTTCCCTCTGCTCCCTCAGCATTCATCACAGTCATCACAACACAGGCAACCCTGCCCAAACTACCACCGACACAAACACTGCCAGTTCTCTGCAACAGTACAGGAAGTGACTGTTTGAGATCTAGGGCAGTATAAGCATAAGAAACAAGAAAGAAGAAAAAAAACCATAATATTGCCATCTAGAACAAGACGTAACAAGATGGTATCTGTTAAAGAAGGCACTTCTCTTACATAACTTTTTGTTCCTCAAATTCATTATTCTGAGGAACAGTACCTTGAATGTCTTTCTCATAGAAATGCTTACTGATGGAGGAGTTGTCAGAAGCTTCAAGTCAGTCTTGACAATTAGTATCTGCCTAGACTAGTGCTTGCAGTTTTCTTGGCAAGATTTTCAGTGTTTTGCCACTGCTTTTTTCCTGGAGTAACTGGCCCAAAGTCACCCAGCTCGATTTGAACCTAAGGCAGATGTTTTCCACTTTTTAAAGCTTGTGCCTTAAATCACTATACCAAACTCACTTAATAAATAAATAAATAATGCAAACATAAGAGAACCATATACAAGTAACTTTTGAAGGTCTATATTAAGAAGGCAGTAAGGGATTATGGTTCAATTGGTACATACTCTTAAATTGAACTGTCATAAAAATATTTTATTTCATTGTTGCCAAAGGTCAGGTGATGAGGGGAAAGAATGGCCCAGAATGCATATATATATATATATATGGGCCAGTCTTAGCCTTTATTAGCCTAACTATTTAAGCAAAAACCATAACTTGGACAAAATCTTCATGAATCCATATCCTAAACTGCCTTCCTTTTATAATTTATCCCTTTTAAAACATATAATATATCTGATCATGTCATCTAAACAACTAACTAGTCAGATTCATTCTTCATTTTTATAAGAAAGATTTAAGGTTCAAACTGATTGCTTTAAGCTTAATGTTATATTCAGTCAGTCTTGTCACATATACTTTAAAAGTGTGCTGGTTGCTACCCACCCCCAAACATTTCCATGTATACATTTGAACTTTTTCCACCAGGCTCATATTGCCATTTCTATTCTTACACACCTGGCACTAATGCCCATTTTCTCCAAGTGCTATCTCGAAGTATCCAGGAAATGGTTATTTTCCTGGTTAAGAGAATGTCCTATTTTAGATTGATGGTTCATCCACACCGGGCAAAATATGACATCTATTTTATCTTTTAGTAAAGTAGCTTGCTTAATGACCCTAATTTTAGTTTGCTTAACAATCCTAATTGACACTGGAATTTCTGTCATTAAGCAAAGTAATTGTCAGGCAATTACTCAACATGACCTCACTGTTTAGGGCAATTTTGGTAGTCCTGGGTGCCATTAGCTAGGATCAACCATCCTTAGTCAAGGACCCTATACTTCTTTAACGCCTCCAGCTATCTGCCCTAGTACATAAAGCCGTTTAAATGCCCTTCCAACATCAGCCATGGAGGGCAACCATAAAAATTCTACCTGTTCCTCTTTATGGTCAACTCTTTATGACTACTTAATCTCTCCCTTATATTCCTGTTATTAAGAATGATTTCTGAATGCTCAAAGTTATTTTATTTAAAATGTTTACACTCTGCTAAAAGTCCATCTATCTCTCTAAATATAGCAAAGTTTTGTTCTACTGTTTGTAAATTATGGCAAGGCCTAACAAATTGATATCCAAATAAATGCTTGTGCTTCAGACATTGGATTTTTTTTACTTTTTTCTATTACATGTTTTTTTAAGCATTCTGGGCATGAATGTCCAGGTTCAAATTATCCTTCTTTGGACACATTGTATGAAGACCTAGGTCTCTGATAAAGCCTCTAATGCTGGGAAAAGTGGAAGGAAAGAGAAGACAATGACCAGTAGCAATGTGGATGGATTCAGTTGAAAGTCTCACTGAAACTCCAGGTTAAGGGTAGATTGTAATAGATAAAATATTTATCTAAGTGATCACTAAGAGCTGAAAACAACTGGCTAGCATATAAATTAATCAATCATTTAAATATAGCTCTACTTCAAGTTTATGTTTTAACTACCTCATTATGCAGACAATAAAATCAAACAATAAAAATGAAGAAAGTATTAGACTGATAAAATTGTTTGGTTTAATGAAGTTCTCCTAACATTTTGTACATTTCTTCGTAAGTGCTTTACTCACAACAAACTGAATTTTTTTTCTTATGACGATGAGCCAGGAGACTTTCATGTTGAAAGATTTCTAGTGAAAACCCTCTATTAATATATCTAACTTGTCCCTACCTATCTGTGGTGGGTTTCAAATTTTTTTACAGTGACTGGCTGGGAGTGGCTTGGTGGTTGTGTGACTGGGTGGGCATGGCCAACTTATAAAATGTGGTGAAACTCACTTAACAACACTCTTTCTTAGCAACCAAAATTTTGGGCTCAATTGTGATCCTAAGTTTTCTTTCTTTCTTCTTTCTTTCTTTCTTTCTTTCTTTCTTTCTTCTTTCTTTCTTTCTTTCTTTCTTTCTTTTCTTTCTTTCTTTTCTTTTCTTTTCTTTTCTCTCCCTCTTTCTTCCTTCTTTCCTTCTTTCTCTTTCTTTCTTTCTCTCCCCCCCCTCTCTGACACACACACTCCCCTTCCAGTTGGTGAAAAATTGTGTTTTGCCAGCTGGGAGTCTGGCAAATAAGCCTCACTATCCATTTAAAACTAACTCTTATCACCCTACACACATTTAACTGGAGTGAGTGGGGTAGGGGGTGATTTTCATGGGGGCAGAAGGGGGAATTGGCACTGAAGGCTTCACTCCAAGATGCCCCCGTCTTCCTACCTATAGCCATAGGCATTGAAAGCCTGAAAATGCCCCCCCCCCCGCGTTTTCATGAGGGCAAGTGGCTCCACAAATTGCATCGGGGAATCGGGCCAGTGGGCAGCGATGACTGGAAAGGAGAGACATTTCGGGGCTCCTGCTCTGCTTCCAGGAGGGCTTAGGCGGTGGTGGCAGTCCTGGGGAGTGAAGTCATTGTGGTCATTGTCTCCCCTGAGCTGCCCGCTGAGCTTCTGAGGCACCTGTCGCTTGCAGCAGGAGGAGGAGGGGCGGCATAAAGCAGCACTACCTTAAACCAAAGCCCCGGAGTAACTGGGAAAGAAAGCCGCGCTTGGAACCTGCCAAAAACGGCCGCTCAAAAACCATAGCTTTCTTTCCCAGTTACTCAGAGGCTTTGGTTTAAGGTGGCGCTGCTTTATGCTGCCCCTCCTCCTCCTGCTGCACTATATATTTTTTCTTCCAGAACGGCAGGGGGGGGGGGAACCCTCACCTCCGAGCTCCAACACTGTAGCTCTGCCAGAAGAGGGGGGAGAGACGGTGGACTCCTGCTTGCCAGCAGGGATTACTGGGTCTTGACTGCCTCGTGCAAGTACTGTAGGTGTGTTGTTACACACACGCGCACACACACCATTTCCCTCATGTCTGCCATTGACAGCGATCAAAGAAAAGAAAGCACGGGGGCTTCTTCCAACAGCCGAGGAAGGAAGAGGAGCAGACAGAGGCTTCGGCTATTGGAAGAAGCCCCTGTGCTTCTCTTTGACAACCGCTTCACTTGCAGTGGGGTGGGGAGAAATCAGGGGAAGAGAAGGAAGCAGTGAGGGAAGGCTTTTTCAGAGGAGCCCATGCCAGAGCAGCGTTGAAGCCCGATCCAGCATAGGCTCATCTGAATGTCCTCCCCCCCGTTTCTTTCTTTTTGAGAAGCAGTTTGCAAAGTCCCGGTTTTGCAAGCCGCTTGTCAAAGAGAATAAAGCGGCGGGGAGGGCTTCTTCAGACGAGCCCAGGCCAGAGCAGCATTGAAGTCCGATCCAGCCTGGGCTTGTCTGAAGAAGTAACCCCCCGCTTACTTCTCTTTGAGAAGCACCCCGTTTTGCAAACCACTTGTCAAAGAGAAGGAAGCACAGGCTTCTTCCAACTGCCGAGTCCTCCGCTCCTGCTCGTTCCTTGGCTGTTGGAAGGAGCCCACATTTCTCTTTGACAGCCACCTCGTTTGCAATGGGGTGGAGAAAAATCTATGGGTTAGAGGAGGGAGAAGGACGAGCTTCTGCTACGGATGGCCTTTCCTCCCTCTAATGCATGGATTTCTCCTCCCACCCCATTGCAAACGAGGTGGCTATCAAAGAGAAGGAAGCGCAGGCTTCTTCCAATCGCCAAGTCCTCCGCTCCGGCAAGTGGGTGGGCAGGGATGCATGGTACGGACAGGCAGGGAGAGAGAGGGGGGGAAAGAGATGACTGGGTGGGTGGGGGGAGCGAGCAGGGGCAGGCCAGGGGAGAGACTGTTATCTGTACGGGGCCTCCAGCTCGGTCCACAAACATACGCTTGATTTCTGCTAACAGTAGGGGCGGACCGGTGCAGACCAGTAAAAACCCACCACTGCTACCTATTCAGAAAACATGGGATATCCTAAGCTCTTTATATGCTAAAACCTTTAAACATTTCTAACAAAAGACTTAACAGTATTGTATCTTCTTAAAGAGAATGTTGAAAGTATAAGAAGTCATTGTTCCTGGCTCCACCTGGAAATTTATTTTTTCAGGCCCAATCTACTATCTGGTTTTGCTACAATGTCCACTATTCTTCTGAAATATGTTAATTCTCCCAAACACTTTTCTTCTTTTTAGTGTCATTTTTTCAGAAACTCTGTAGAATGAACTTATGTTTCCTTGGCATAAATATCCATTATTTTACCTGCGTGTTGCTCTATTGTAGTTGGAAAGAAAATAGGAGAAGACGCTGATATTCCTCTTTTTCTTCCATCATCCATTTCTTGGTCTGCTTTCAAATTTTTAAAAGTCATGGTTTCTTTCCTCATCTTTAAAAAGCCAAAGTAAAGCAGACTGAAGCTGAATCTTTGTTTACTTCTTTTTTAAAAAGGGATGTAATAATTAAATTCTTGTGTACCCTGTTTCCCTGAAAATAAGACCTCCCCAGATAATAAGCACAATCAGGCTTTTGAGCGCATGCAGTAAAATAAGCCTCCCCAAAAATATTGCAACACAGCAGCAACAATGAGGTGACCACATTCACCACCTCCTGCACCTCAAAAATAATAAGGCCTCCCTGAAAATAAGGCCAAGTGTTTATTTCAGGGGTCAAAAGAAAATAAGACGCTGTCTTAATTTTGAGGATATACAGTAGTTATTTTTCAGTAAAATATTTAATAAACTGATAATTTGGTCAAATTAATAGTTTCTAGATAAAGAAAAAAGATATGTTTCCTACATAAACATAGCTGGATCAATCACAGCCATTCATCTTACATATGATTGAAAATAAAGAAGCAACCCCCAGTGCAGTTTTGAATTTCTCCCTTGCCATCTTCAACCACTGTACTGTAAACAAATTTAGAAATGTGCAATTTAAGCATCTGAGGTAATTTTATGGAACTAAGAATGAAACATTTAAGGAAAAATGTTGATCACAAAATGTTATTGGCTGGTCAAAAAGAAACTTCTGTCCTATAACATCAAGTGAAGCTCTTCCTGCTGATATAAAGCCAAAACTAAGTCACTGGGGAAAAGGGGGAAATGGATGCATGTCAGGCCAGCTGAAAGGTGTGCCACAATATAATGCATTCTGATTTGTGTATACTTGTAATCACATGCATGTAACAGATGATACAATGGAATAAATGGGAGTATAGCTCTTGAATATTATAAGAATAGTGTCTGGATGCTGCTCTGGAGCTTTTCAAGTAAAGTAAGCAGGAAAGAGGAAAATGAGAAAAAATCAAGAAAAAGAAAAGTTAGAAAATTCCACACACATTCACTAAGAGTAAGGATATGGGTTGAAATTATTTATTTATAATAATAATTATATAATAATAATAATAATAATAATAATAATTTATTCCATTGCCGCTTTATTTTAAAGTATATTACTAAGAAATAAATAAAATGGTGCAACATATACATGGAATAAATCTGATCAGTTCTTGTTCAAAAATGAATATAATGATATACAACATTCATCTCCCTTCAGCTTTAGAAACACATTGGATTAAATAAAACTTTGAAAGTCCTTTCAAAATTCAATTCATTAACTGCTAGTTTTATAGGGCTATAATGATAAAATTATGTTTTATTGTTTAAAGCCATTCAACTAAATTTGTATTTAGTTGAATGGCTTTACTCTCTATGTAAATCTATAGGTTGTGTGTATCAAACTGATTTAATCATTACATACTACATTCCACTACTGACCAGTAGCAATAGTGTTTTATTGATTAGTTATAAGCCCATGTCATAATACAAGAGGTTAACAAAACCACCCACAAGACAATAACTCAAAGCAAATATTCAGCTTACACAGTATATTCTTATCACATGAGTAAACACCCCCCCCCCCTAAAATCTTGGAAATTTTAGTAATAAAATCATTTTTTAAAATTTTAAATTACATTTATAGTACTTCATCCATTTCAGAGTACCAGTCTTGCTGAGAGTAGTAGTATCTTTTTGAGCTTCTATCTCAAGGTTTATTTGAGCAACATTTTTGTAACCTGATCAGGTACTGTTAAAAAAGACACAGAAAGCTTACAACTCCTCTAATGTAATTTGTAGTCACTCTGAGCATATTTACACTTATAAATTGTATAGCTTGTAAGCTGTATTTTTAGAAGATACCTAACAGCTTGTAGTGCTTGTCTATCTTCAACAGAGCACAAGCACAGAAAGTACTGAGACTGCATTGAATGTGCCTGATGATCTACTCTATGGTAGAGCTGGGATGGATGTAATACAACTCTCTTAGTTTTTCTTGATTTCTCAACAGCTTTTGATTCAATCTGATAATCTTCCTAAAGCCGTGACGGCAAGCCCATGGCACACGTGCCAGAGGTGGCATGCAGAGCCCTCTCTCCTGGCACACACCGTCTCCCCAGGTCAGATCTCTGTGGCATTTCTTTTGTGAGCTTCTGTTTCCCTGCAAACAATGAAACAGAAGCTCATGAAAGCAAAAAATCTTACCTCTTGCTGTGCTGCCAATGTTGGGATGCCCCGCCTCCCTCTGGCCAGCTGCTCTTCAGGTATTTGCTGAGCATGCATGCACGTCCACGCATGCACACGTGCAAGTGCACGTGTGTGTGCTCACATGTCCATGTTTGGCCATGTGTGCACACATGGTTTGGGCACTCAGTGTCTAAAAGGTTCGCCATCATTGTCCTAGAGAACTATAGGGAATAGGGCTTGGGAAATATGCTTCTTCTTTCTCTGCAGCTGCTTCTATTCAGTGTCCATGGAGGATAGGGAGTTGATTCCAAAGTCCCAAAATTTTGGTCTCCAGTCTTTTGGAGACTGCTCTTCTTTACTCTGTTTCTATCTACCATTTTCTACCTATTTTTAATTGGAAAGGCATCTTGAGTCATCCTGAAAATGGACAGCTCAATAATTTGATGAATTAATGAAAAATTAATAATTGTACAAATTACTTATATGTGACCCATAAAATAGGTTTTCCCCTTTTTGCGCCATTTGACCTCTGTATTTTTCCTCTTTTCTTTCTTTCACTGAAAGGAAGAATTGCAATTTCTTTTTGTTAAGCTTGTCAAAAAAATTTCATCTAGAACACATTTCAATATTCAATCTCAAACAACTCTATGCCTGCCCATCTTACATAGATAACAGGCAGGTTTCTTACATTACTGTTCAAAGGATTAAAGAAATTAAAAGATCTGATCAAACCGCTTGCTAGCAAAAGGGATGTTGGTCTTACACTCCTTCTCAGTGTGCTGACAGACAATCCAAAGAATGGGTTAATTCTGCCTTTCTGCCCAGAGACTGACTCCTTTTAAACTTTGTAGCCATGCCTCTCTTGACTGTGCCCCAGATTTTGATGAAGGCTTAGTGTTGACTTGATGCATTACTGATCCTGTTATCCACTCCTGGACTCTGGACCAGACGGTCACCAGGGTGGGGTTAGATTCTCTCTCAGCATACTAAGGAGCGTAGCAGGTAAGACCAACCCCCTTCTCCAGTGTACTGAGCAGAGAATCCAAAGAATGGGACATACCAAAGCCGGCTTATCCTAAGGGTGGGCTGCGGTCTGGTCCTGAGTCTCCAGGTCTAGTGTACCTTTTGGAGGACCCATCTGCCAAAGGCCACTTCAGCCGAAGCAAAGTGCCCATCTTGTAATGTCTGATGAATGGGGATGGTGAGGACCAAGTCGCTGACCTACAGACTTCCTCAAGGGAGGCCTGTGTTGCCCATGCCGTCATAGTGGCCACGGTCCTGGTAGAGTGGGCTGTCACTTGCCAGGGCAATGGAAGAGCATGAAGCTCTTATCCACTGATCCACTGTCGATTCTGTGATTTTGTTACCCAGTGTAGAAGGTTGGAATGATATGAATAGAGACACTATTTTCCTGAAAGGAGATGTTGTTTTGATGCAGATGCGGAAGGTCCTCCTGACATCCAAGGTATGCCACTTCTTTTCCAGGGCATGAGTTGGGCCCGAACAGAAGTCTGGCAAAATGATTTCCTGTGCCCTGTAGAACAAGGAATTAACCTTGGAGAGGAAGAAGGGATCCAACTGCAGAACCACCCTGTGTGAATGGAATACCCACAGTTCCCCCTTATGGAGAGAGCTGTATACTGATAGTGCCATCCCGCATAGTAGAATCAGAGGAACCAGCGCTGGGATGGTAGTATAGACATATGGAGGTATGCCTCCATTAGATTTATGGATGTTAAGAGGTTGCCCTCCTGGATGCTCTTCAAGATGGAGAGACTGCATCTTGAATCTCTTATAGATCAGATGATAGTTTAACCTTTTTAGGTCCAGAATCACTCTCCACCCCCCACCCCCGAGGACTTTGGGTGTATGAATAAGTTGGAGTAGAATCCCTGCCCCTGTTGGTCCCGCTGGGTAGTCTGAATGTCTAATAAATGTTGGGCTGCTGCCTCCATGAAACCCCTTTTTGTTTTGTTTCTTGATATGGGACAAATTATGAAGAATCTCAGGGGTGTGTAGAGAAATTCGAGCATGAGACCTAGTCTCACTGTGTTTAGGACAGAGGTGTCTGTCATGGTTTCCTCCCATTGATTTGCAAATAGTCTTAGGTGGCCACCAATGGGAGGGTTGAACCTGGGGTCACTTTGTAGCGACAGAAGGGTCTACCTCCAGAGCCACAAAATGGTCTCTCATTCTGGAATTGTTGTCTGTTTCTATCTCAAAATCTGTTTCTCTCCGCCTGGTGATCAGCTATGTGGGGGGTGGGACGTTCTCTGGTAGTAGCCCAATCCTGTGTCTGTTGTTCGAAAGAAAGGCCTGCAATAATAAGGTGAGGGGCATCATTCCGCTCGCCTGTAAAGGGAGGGCAGGATCTTTCTCCTGTCCTTGGTTTCCACCAAAATGGGTTCCGTGGCCTCTCCAAACAGCTTACCACCCTTGAAGGGTGCAGAGGCTAGCCTCTATTTGTATTTTATGTACACATGCCAGTGACAAAGCCACAACAGACAGCAGGGCGTTACTGACCATGCAATGGTCCTGGAAGCAAATTTGGCTGCATCCAAGGTGGCATCAGCTAAAAATTCCATTGCCGCTATCAATTTATTGATGTCCTGTTGGAGGCATTGGTCTTCAGGTGAAGCTCTTGTTTGCATCTGGCAAGGCCAGAATAAAGAGACTCTATTAAAGAAGCAAGCGGTATTTGTTGCTTTTACTACGCAGGCTGCCGCCTGATGAGCCCTGCCAAGGATGAGTTTGGCCCTTCTATCCTCTGTTTTCAGAGCGTCTGCTGTGTCCTGAGACAGGAGAGCAGAGGATGTTAAGGCTGCCACCAGTCCATCTACCGTTGGTAATTGTAGCTCCTCAGCGAATTCTGAAGCAACATTATAAAAATTCTTGTCATTCCCACTTGGACTGGCATAGGTTCCTGGGTGAACCCATTGCCTCCGGACCATGTCCCTGAACAGTTGGGTTGAAGGGATTTCTTCACTCTCTGTGGTTGGCTCTGTGAAAAAGAGCTCATTTAAGTCTGGTAATCCCAATGCAGGCTCTGATGTACTTGGCTCAGCTCTCATGTGGGCCGTGGTTTTGGCCTTAAACAGGAGGGATTTAAAGAGGGCTGGGTGAAAAAGCCCTGTGAAAGCTGGGGAGATCCTTCATTCTCTGACAGTATAGCTCTCTCTGGTCTTCCTCTCCTGAAAGCAAATCCTTACTCTGTAGGGATGAAGTGGGGGAGTGAGGTTCCCTAAGGTTCTTCAAGTCTGCATGAACCTGAGATGTCAGGTGTTGTCTCTGCTCCTGGGATAAGTCTGATGCCACAGAATCAACTTAGGTTTCCTTGCTGCAATACTGCAAGGAGTGTATTATGGAGATCAGGAGTTTCATTTGCTCAGAAATCTCTGGTCGCTGATTCTCCCCCGAGCGGAGCCCCACCACTGTGGGGCTAAATGTAGAGGCCACATAGATTGCCTCTTTTTTAAACTAGGCTCCCAATGGTTCTCTGCTGGCCATCTGTTTGACTGTGGCACAAAGGGATCCTCCTTGCTGCCTTTTATAAAAAGTAGCTGTGGAGATTATTCTCTGGTGCCTTCTGGTGACTGAGTCTTGGAGTTCAGAGTCTCCTATTTCCTGGTTTGATCAGGCAATGAATGGGGGGGATGGAATTTCCCCCAGGAAGATCTAGTTATCTCTTCTGCTTGCCTCTCTGCCCTGGAGATCTCTCTCTCCAGAGCTTTTTGACGTCTCTGGGCATCTCTTTCCTCCCACTCTTGATGCAGAGGGATCTTTCTGGTTAATATGGGGCTATATTGGCCCCCCTCTCTTCTCCACTAACACGAGCCACCTCATGGTTCTCTGAGGCAGAAGTATCTTCCATCCTTTATTTCTCTTGCTGTATTGGAGGCATCCCAGTCCCATGCTGGGGAGGTGCCAGGGCATCTGCCGCTGAAAAGCATGCCAAATGTCGGCACTCTTTGAATGAGCCGGAAGATGGTGATGGCGATAGGCGGAACATGTTGCTCTATTGACTATGCTGATTTGAGCTTAGTTGTTGCGGTGACTGTGCCGATCAAACAGTCAAACAGGGAAGCTAGCCAGAAGGTTGCAGCGGCTGTGCCGGTCAGGCCAGGGTAGCCAGCTGAGTCGTTGGGGTGGTTTGTTTTGCATATAAAGCAGTTCATCGCTGCAGAGGCAGTATCACTCGTTCGAAAACCAAGCCATTCACTGAAAAACAGTTGACGGAAGTTGTTCCAATCTCCCACCGAACAGCTGATTGCTTAAGTGGCTGTAACCTTCGCCTGATAATCGTACTGTTCTCTTGATTGCTGAATCTGCTGTAGCTCGCCCAAAAACCATGCTGTTCCAAAAAACCTCGTCGTTGCTGAAACACTGCTGAGAATCCAAAGAAATTGACTCCTCATTTTGGCTCTGAGAAGCTCTTCTTAAAAAAGTCTCTCTAGGGCTAAGACTGAGTCAAAATCTGGGGCATAGTTAAGAGAGGCATAGCTACAAAGTTTAAAAGGACTCAGCCTCTGGGAAGAAATGCAGAATTAACCCATTTTTTTTAATTCTCTGATCAGCACATTGGAGAAAAGCAGGGAACGTCTACCAAAGAATCTCACATGGCAGGCAATATGTGATTAGCTTGAAAAGCTTTTTTTTTTTTTTTGAGTGAAGGGGTGGTGGCAAATACATCAGATTTATTCAAAAATTCCATTGAGAGTTGTACTGAGATAAATGTGAACAGTGCCACAGACTTTTTGGACTTACTGGCAAGGCTGCAAAAATCCCAAAATCATCACTGTGCTTTCATAGCACAATAAAGGTAGCCCTCCTTATCCTGACTTCTGACATGTAAGGTACGTATAACTCAAATAATCGACCAGGCTCATAACTGGGAATAGGGAAACCGTGGTTTGCTTTGAAAGCATTACAACTGGGAAAAGTTACCGCAGCTATTCAATACACCGAGTCAACTCCCAAAATCATTCAAGCTAAGAAGTATTTTGGAAGTCAAACTCATATAATATCTGAAAGGCAATGAGTGTTCACAGAATACAATACTTTTATCAAAAGTTTTAAAAATGCAGAATTCTGTCAGTTCTGATCTTTATGCTACCATAGTGATACCTATTTAGCTTACCAACAGTAGTGATATCACACTATAAGAGAAGAAAAAGCTACATAAAGTCAAAGAGGTAGATAGAGTATTTTAGAAATGACTGAGAAATAGCCTAGACAGTATTCAATTGTGAGGGAAAATGTGGAAACAAAATAAGGTAGGGAAACAACAACAAAAAATGTCTTTCCTATCATACTACAATTCTCAGTCAATTCCTTTCTTTAGTAATAAGCTTGCTACCTGGAGAAAGAAGACTCTATTTCTTCTCCAAAGCAGGTTCAGAGAATCATAGGGTTGGATCTTTAGTCCAGCATGGCTGGGTCAGGAATTTTGGGAGCTGAAGTCCACAAGTCATAATAGGATCATAGTTCCCCAACCCTGTTCTAGTCCAACCACCTGATTAGCAGGAGTCCTTATACCGTCTCAAATGGTTCACCTATTATTTCCTGAAAACCTCAAATGAAGGTACCCACAACTCCAGGAGGCAACCTATTCCACTGCCTAAGGTTCAGAAAAGACAACACTTACCCACCTCCATGTCATTCAATGACATTTGTTGTACTTCTAGTTTCCATCAGCCACAAAATAATGAACAGAATTAGAAAGGAAAAGCCAAGAATTACTCCTCTGAGATCATTATAAAAACATTAGGAAAGAATTATCTATTTCCAGATGTCACAATGTGCCCATCTTCATTTTCCTAAATGGCATCTAGTCTAAATTTGATAAGCTTAGTCAAGCTCAAACAATCCTTGGTATTAGAAGTTGCCATCCCACAAGCAAGGGCTTTGTTAAAAATCAGTATGTGTATAGCTAGAGTGCTTCAAAAGAACTAAGCTCTGCTATCCCTTTAAATAGACTGTGTGCTAGCAATCTTAAAACATCAAAAAGCTGTAATAAATCTGCTATATGAGATCCTAAAGTATCATCCCAAACATAAAGATTTTGATACTTATTATTTTTTGCCTAGATATATAAGGTTTGAACCCCCCCCCCCCCAAATAGGCCACATAAGCTTTAGGATGGCAAAAACTCTGATAAAAATATGGGACTTTTCCTTCTAGAATTTTTAAAGAATCCCGAACCAGCCTTTGATTCAGCCTCACTCTCTTCAATTGATTAAGGCTATTGCCTTCTGCCAAGAGCTCAAGCATTAAAGTGATATATTGCTCAAAGGCAAAAACTTGCTTCATCTCTGACAGACTCTGATATAAAAACGAATTTGTTAAATAATAATGAAGTATTACCCTACCAACAGTATTTAGAGGAAATCTGCTAAATCACTCCATAGACCCGTGATGGCGAACCTGAAGCACGCAGAGCCATTTGTCAGGGCACACAAGGCGATGCCCTGTCAGCTGACCAGCGTGCATGCTGACTTCGGCCTTCTTTTGAGACCGTTTTTCGCCCTCTGGAAACTTCCCTGAAGCTTGCAAAGTGCAAAAAACTGGCCCTATGGGCAAACCAGAAGTTCAGGAACACATTTCTGGTTTGCTCGTAGGACCGTTTTTTTGCCCTCCTGAGCCTTCAGGGAAGCATTCTGAAGGCCCCTGAAGGCTCTGGAGGTCGAAAATTGGCCCTGTAAGTCACTTCCGGTTTACTCATAGGGGCAGTTTTGCCCTCTGGAAAGCCTCTGGAGCCTGGGGAAGGTGAAAAAACTGCAGCAAAAGCGGGGGAGGGGTGTTTGTTGTTCATCACATGCATGCGCGCACATATTATAGGTGTGGCACAACAGCGCACAACCCCCCCCCCCTCGCTTTTGGCACGGCAGCCAAAAAAGGTTTGCCATCACTGCCATAGACTATCCCAAATTTTATTTTGATGGAACAAGAACTGACAACAAACTAGTCTTTCCTACCAACCTACACACTGGAACCACAGAATTGACCAAAGTTGCTGAAATCATGAGGAAGGGTCCTCAAGTATACAACTATATGACCCAGAAGAGAGGGAACCACAAGCACTGCATTATAAAAATGGAAGCAGTCCAGTGTATGTCAAAGAGAGTATATGTCAGACAATCCTTAAGAGAGCTAGAATCCTCCTGATGCATCTCCTATATACAGGGTTCTGCTCAGAGGTATACCACTTAACAGAGAACTGACACAAGGCCCACCATAACAAAGGTACCTAAAATTGTTAGAATATAGTTGGTTGTCAGAATGCAGAGATAGGAATTTCACACTTAATGCTGCCAGGTTTGCTTCCAGAGCCATCGCATCATCAGTGGCAGCCCGTTGCCTGCTCTGGCTTAGGCACTGTTAGGCGAACAAAATATTACTCTTTCTAACTATATTTGATGTCATCTTGTTGTAAGAAGACTGTATTCAAACTGATTTGGCAATACAGAGATATTCAGCTTGCTTATGTGCAGTAGCTGGGGTAGATTGAGGCAGACTCAAAGATGGCTTAGTTATATTGATAATCACCAGCATGAATGACAACTAATGGACTACCATTTAAAATACTATCCCCCATGTCAATACAGATTCAATCAATATCCTGTATCTTAACAGTCAATGTATACTTCCCATCAATCAGAAGAAAATATGAGATCAGGAGTTTAGGAAAAGCTACTGTAATGGAAGGTAGAAATAATGATTTTTTCCTCCTGTGCAACAGCATCCCATTTTATCATAAAACAGATAGCAACTTAGCAAACCACATCTTCTGTTCATGACACATATAAGCCTGATTTTAAAGCAGTCTGTTTTCTAGTTAGAAAAGAGTAATATTTTGTTCGCCTAACAGTGCCGAAGCCAGAGCAGTCAACGGGCTGCCACTGATGATGCGATGGCTCTGGAAGCAAACCTGGCAGCATTAAGTGTGGCATCAGCAGAGAATTCAGCTGTCACCACAAGCTTGTTGATATCCTAGTGAGTCTGGATAGCCCCAGCGGAATCCTCTCTTGCATCTGCTGAAGCCAGAGCAAGGAGGTCCTGGTAAAGGAGGCGGCGATTATAGATGCTTTTATAACCCAGGCCGCCGCCTGATGAGTCTTCCGAAGTGTCTGTTCTGCCCCCTTGTCTTCCGCCTTCAGGGCATCCTCTAGTTTATTAGCCATGACGAAGAAGGATACCAAGGCCGCCACCGGATCATCTACCTGGAGTGCCTTAGCGAGATATATAAGGGCCATGTTGTAGAATTCTTCAATGTGGTTGCAGGAGGGTCCAATAATTGGATTATCATGTCCTTATCTGCCCAGAGATTGTGTCTCAAATTGTAGCCATGTCTCATTGACTCTCTCCTTGGCTTCAGTTTCGATTCAGTCTGGCCCAAGAGAGATCATTTTTTTCTTGGCTCAGGACTATTTCCACTATTTCCTCCAACAAACAGATTAGGAAGGCTATCTTTACTTCTACAAGAGGTGGACATTCATTGCTGGCCATCTGCTAGCCCATGAGTGCCATGGTGCCACTCTGACAAGCCTCAAATAGCACCAACAGCCACATGGAGAAAGATAGTCGCTCATGCTGGAGGAGGGAATTTCCCTCAAAAATCCAAGTTGAGGCAGGATCGCCCAGACATCAGGGACAACCTCAGTAATAATTTAATCAGTCTCCTTTGGGCCATCCTCAGCAGCATCAGGCTGCAAGAAGAGGCTTGAGCTGCTCGTTCATTGGCAGCTACCTCTTTGAACTCCCGGGCAGCTGGCTACCTCAGAGAAGCCTCCCTCAGACTAGAATTTCTCACCACACCCCCGAACCACTTCAGGACCTTCCCTGCCAACAAAACAAGACAAAACATGGTCTCATGAGAACCGCAATCCAATATCTGTTGGAAACACAGGCCACCGAAGTCGTTCTGGAGGCTTGGCAGAGGCAGGGATTCTACTCTAACCTATTTGTGGTTCAAAGAGTTCTGGGAGTTGGACAGCAATTCTAGATCTAAAAAATCTAAATACACACTTGATTTACAAGAGGTTCAAAATGTCTTCATGCGATCAATCCTGGAAGGCATCAGGCTTATCTACATTATGATTCTTCCAGAACACAGGAGGTTCCTCCGGTTCTCGTATGCAGGGATTCACTACCAATAGAGGAACCTGCCTTTCGGTTTTGCATCGGTCCCCAGAGCCTTTACCAAGGCTCTGGCAACTCTAGCCGCTTATCTCTGTTCCATTCTGGTAACACTCCAGTGCTATCTGGATGATATACTAAACCAGGCAGGCTCAGCCTCAAAGACACAACACAACCTGTTATTGGCAAGCCAAACCTTACAGGACCATGGCTTCTCGGTCAACTACAAGAAGAGCCACCTGGTCCTTACGACTCAATTTCTACATTTAGGTGCGGTGATAGGAGAGGTTGATTCAGCAAATTAGCAAAGAACCCACAGTCCCATAGCTATATTCTCAAGACTACTGGGGAAGATAATATGCATAAGGCATAGTGCCCTGGGCATGGCTACATGCCAAGACATTACAGTAGTTCTTCCTCCCTTACCAGAATGGCAACAGCGCTTGGTTTGCAGATCTAGCAAGCTTCTCCATAGCCAAGCCCTGGAGGATTCCCCAGGAGAAAATCTCCCTGTGCCAGGAGGTCCTGGTACATCAGGAGCCACAGTGGCTCCAGTTGACCATCTAGCACTTAAGAGGGGTCTGCCGAGGGAAGCTAACTTCGCCACCAGGGTGATTAGGACAATCAAAGCGTCCAGACGACTGTCCACTACAAGGATTTACAATGCTACATGGACAACCTTTGTTAAGTGGTGCCAAATAGCTCACCTAGATCCAAGGGGGGCCTTTGTCCTGCAAATTCTGGAATTTCTCCAGGATGGTCTGGATAGGGGTCTCTCTTGCAACACTATCCGCAGACTGGTGGCAGCGCTGTCTACTGTGTTAGCTGGTGAGAGAAGCGAAAGTCTGGCCCAACACCCTGTTATTAAGAGGTCATCAGAGGTGTGGCCAACTTTAGACCCCCGATGGTTCATATTTCCCATCTGAGACAATCACAGTTCTACAGGCTCTCACAAAGGAGCCTTTCGAACCTTTGAGAACAGTTAGCCTTTCGTTCTTGATTCTAAATGTAGTATTTTTGGTAGCTATAAGATCAGCTAGATGCATTTCAGAGCTGGGAGCTCTTTCGGTCAGGGCAGACCTTTGTATATTTCACTTAAATATGTTGGTTCTTTGCCTGGACCCTTCCTTTATTTCAAACGTCAATTCTCTTTTCCATAGAGCTCAAGAGAACATTCTTTCTGAACTTTTGCCCAGAACCTTCCCATGACAGGGAATGGATGTGTCAGATTAGATATTCGGAGGGTACTCTGTATCTATATCAAGCAGACTACCTCTCTCAAGAGAACTCTTTGTATCTTTCTCTTTGTATCCTTCCAATATTCAACCCTAGGATCTAGAGTTACCCCTTCAACCATAGGTCATTGGCTGAGGGCATCTATAGCACGAACCTACGAGGCTCAGGGCTTACCAATGCCAAGTGAGCAATATGGATTATCATATGACTGCAAGAGACCTGAAATGGCCAAAACTTCAAGCATCAGTCATAAATATCATCACAAATTTGAATGATCACTGAAGGAGTACTTGTTAATCAAGGACCACCTGTATTCAATTTTAAATCAATTATTATTTCAAAACTGTAATAGGTGAAGGTGCCCCTGCACATGCATGCTAGTAGTTTCCGGTTCTAGGGGTGGTGCTCATCTCCATTTCTAAGGCAAAGATGTTGAAAGACATCACTATGGTCATGTGGCCAGCATGACTAAATGCCAAAAGCACACAGAGCGCTATTGCCTTCCCATCAAAGTGGTCCCTATTTTTCTACTTGCATTTTTATATGCTTTCAAACTGCTAGGTTGGCAGAAGCTGGGACAAGTAGCTGGAGCTCACTCTGTTAGTAAGCCCTAGGGATTCGAACCGCTGAACTGCCAACCTTCTGATCAACAAGCTCAGCGTCTTAGCAACTGAGCCATTGCATCCCTCCCAAAACTGTTAATACTATATCCTTATCTTATAACAGTGCATTGGATTTTTATTTCCTAAGTGAAGAATTCAGTTCTTGTCTGTTAAATTTCTTATTTGGTAGTACTAACTCATTACTTCATTTACCAGTATAACTTGTTATTTCTGTCATTTTCATCTTTTTTACTTTCTAAGGTACTAGGCATTTGATTGTATTTTTAAACCATCAGTATGTACTAAACATTCCCTCCATCTCTCCGTCCAAATCATTAATGAAAACACTGAAGAATGGTTAATCTAATACCAATCATTTTGGCACCCCTCTTTATAGCCCTCATTAATTAGATGAAAAACTACTGATTACCACTTTTTGGATACAGTTTTCAAATTAGCTAGTTACCTGTCAATCCTTCAAGATTAGATTAGGAAACAGACTCCTCAAGAAGAGCTAAGGTATATAATATAAACTAAGGTTTATATTAACACAATCTCAGAAATCTATATTTTTCATTCCTCTTATGCACCAGTAAGTTAAGACGGATCCAGCCTGAGCCTCTACATAATATTACCTATTTTCTCAGGACCCAAGGAATAGTTCTGTCCTTTTTGTTTTTCGGAATAGGTTCTGAGTAAGACAATGTAAAAGGGCATTGGTACTTACCTGATACGTCTGTTCTCATAGTGGGGGAGGAGTATCCAGGATGCATTGATCTTGTCCTCTCGTTGATTGGACTGAGACAGATAAGTTCTTTAGGCGACACCCTGGCCACCAGGTACTACCCAGTTATCGGTGAAGAACTCTATCTGATTTGCTGTGTCATCCACTCCAGACTTTGTCTTTGATTTAAAACCTTTATTTATTTCCTTAACAGAACAGGTATACAACCAAACAAAACAACGGTTCCAACAACATTACAACTCAGGGAGGGGCCTGGATGCTCCTCCCTCACTATGAGAACAGATAAGTACCAATGCCCTTTCTCCATAGTGAGGGAAGGAGTATCCAGGATGGAACGTACCAAAGCTTACACATCCCTAGGGAGGGTTACGCCTGTAGAGTATATGTACAGACTTATGCCTGGCAATGCGTTTCAGCCTGTAACACCCTATGCCCGAAGGAGGCTTCTGCAGAAGCAAAGGAGTCCAACTTGTAGTTCCTCACATAGTGAGGGGGAAGCCCACGTCGCTGCCCTTCAGATCTCAGCCAGTGAGGCCTGGGTGGCCCAGGCTGTTGAAGTGGCCGCACTTTGTGTGGAATGAGCTATGATAGACCTCGGTGTCTGCAGACCCCGTGCCTGGTAGGCGGTTACAATACAGGTGCCTATGGTGGTGGATGTCACCTTGTCTCCCAGGGACCCCGGCTGGAAGGAGACAAACAGGGATTCTGTTCTCCTGTTCAGCTGTGTTCTTCTGAGGTAGATCCTCACTTCTCACTTGCTTTCTAAAGGATGGGAAAAATCCATATTGCCCAAGAGCACCATTGTCCTGGTGGAACACACAGAGATCTTCCCTGGTAGACAGTGCCTGTAGTTCAGATATCGTCCTGGCAGAGGTGATGGCCACCAAAAAGGCCACCTTAAGTGTCAAGAACTTAAGAGAAACCATTCATAATGGTTCGAACGAGGGGCCTGTCAGAGCGTTCAATACCTTGTGTAAGTCCCAGGAAGGGTACCTGTGAACCGTAGGTGGCTTAAGATTGGAGGCCCCCTTGAGGAACCGCCTGGCCATGGAGTGGTGAGTCAGTGTCTGAGACCTACCGCACATGAGTACCGATAGATAGCCGAGACCTGTCTCCTAATCGTGTTGGGAGCCAACCCTCTGTCCAGGCCTGCCTGAAGGAAGTCCAGAACTTGAGCAACAGTGACCCGAACTGGATCGTGGTCCCTGGAGGCGCACCATGAAAAGGCGTGCCATGTAGCGCTGTAGATGCGCTCTGTGGAGGGTCTGCGAGCTGCCTGGATAGTCTGTATAACCCTGGGGGAGAAGTGGTCTTCCCTCAGGATGCTTCGCTCAAGCGCCAGGCGGTCAACTGGAGCCACTGAGGGTCCGGGTGATCCAACGACCCCTGGCTGAGAGAGATCCTCTCCTGGGGAATTCCTCAGGGCCTGTCCACCGAGAGAGATTGGAGGTTGGCAAACCAAGGCCTCTGGGGCCAGTATGGGGCAATCAACACCACCTCTACCCCTTCCCGTAAAATTTTTTGTATGACCCTGGGGATCAGGGGCAAAAGTAGATAGGCATAGAGGAGCCTCCGCGGCCAGGGACAGCAGAGAGCGTCCAGCCCTTCTGCCCCCCATGTCTGGTACCTGGAGTAAAACTTCAGGAGCTGAGCGTTGAGAGGGGTGGCAAATAGGTCGACCACCAGGCAGCCAAAGCGGTTCACCACTTCCTCGAAGATTTCTGGCTGCAGCTTCTACTCCCGAGTTGTCCACAGTCCAACTGAGCCAGTAGGCTCTGATGTTGTCCACCCTTGCTATATGCTCCGGGGTAATCGAGAACAGATTCCTCTCGGCCCAATGTCCCAATCTTTCAGCCTCCAGCATGAGTGACTTCAATTTGGTCCCCACCTGTCTGTTTATGTGCGCCTTGGTAGTGATGTCTGTGAGGACCAGAATGTGACTGCCCTTGACCGAGTGGCAAAAATGCAGTAGGGCCCGGAGGACTGCACTGGCTGCCCTGCCAACCAGTTTATGTTGTGAGTTAACACTGCCTGGCCCCATTGTCCTTGCACCATCTGAGCCCGCAGATGGGCGCCCCATCTGAATAAGCTGTCACCCGGTTGGTGCTCTGAAGACTTCCCTTTTGATATCGCCGGGGACGACCACCACGCCAGTGACCGGACTACTTTTGCTTGTAGGATGACTTTGGTCTGAGAGCAGTTCGTGCTCCTTTGCTGGAAAGGCAAAAGGAACCATTGAAGGTCTCTAGTGTGGAACCGAGCCCAAGGGACAATGCCAATGTTGGACACCATGATACCTAGCAACTTGGACAGAATGGCTAAGGACACCCTATGCTCCCTGGCTACCTGAGAGGCTAGTTGCCTAAGAGAGAGCTGTCTTTCTGATGACAGAGAAACCGTGCCTGCCTCTGTATCTATCTAGGCTCCTAGGTGGATCAGACTAGTGGAAGGGTGAAGGTGGCTTTTGGCCAGGTTTACCGAAAAACTGTGGTCTCTCAGGACTGACATAGTAATGTCTAGATTCCATAGGGCATCCTTAAAGGAGGTTGACTGCAACAGCAGGTCATATAAATAACCTTGAATTCGAACAGGCTTCTGCCTCAGATGTGCTGTCAATGCTGCCATTACCTTCATGAAAACTTGAGGGGCAGACAACAACCCGAAAGGCAAGGCCCAATACTGGAAGTGGTGCCCTATGTAGCAGAACCTGAGATGTTGACAATGTTCTGGGGCTATAGGTATATGCAGGTAGGCCTCCGTGAGGTCTATGGAGGAGAGGAAATCTCCCTGCGTAACCCCTTCCAAGATGGAATGCAGTGAATGCATTTTAAACCTCTTGATAGCGTATGAATCAGTTCAGACGTTTCAAGTCAAGAATCGCTCTCTAGCCGCCCGAGGCCTTGGGGATCACAAACAGAATGGAATAATATCCCTGGCCTATTTTCTCTAGAGGCACTTGTTGGATAGCCCGGATGCCCAAAAGATGTTGGATGGCCTCCTGCATTAGCAACCTGCGGGTTGGGTTGTTTGAGACAGGGCAGCTCTGTAAGAAGCTGGGGGGGCTGGAGAGGAACTCGAGTGAGAGGCCATACTGAATGGTGTTCCAGACCCACGCATCGGAGAAAGATAGGTCCCAGTGGTCGACAAAAATACGCCAAGTGTCCCCCAATAGGAGGTGAGCTAGGTCTAATTCTTGCAGGAGTGCTCGCCACTGCCGCCTCCGCCCCATCAAAAGGGCCGCTTCTGCTGCCTGCCCCTCTACTGTCTATTTGGGTATTTCTGCCTGGAAGGGAACCCTCCCTGGTATTGCCTGAAGCCTGAGTACCAAAATCTGACCCCCTGAAGGAATCCTGACCCCAGAAGGAGGACCTGAAGTCTTGCCCCTGGCGGTTGGAACATCTGGGGTATGGAGCCGCCCTGAAGCTGCCCTTCCTCGGAGAGGTGGGAAGCACCTTCCGCTTGTCCTTGTTCTCTATCAGGAAAGGATCAAGAGCTGTTCCAAAGAGGGATCCCCCACGAAGGGAGCCGAAGCCAGGCGCCATTTGGGATGTACGTCTGCCTGCCACTGCCACTGCCTCAGCCAAAGCAACCTGCGAGATGCAATGGAAGAGGTGATTGCCCTAGAGGCAAACCTGGCTGCAGGTTGGAAAATTGGATGTCAGCCACCAGCTTATGATGTCTTGGTGTGACCTGACATCCAAAATAGGGATTCGCTGCTGGAGATCCTGTAGCCACAGTAGAGACCGGTTAAAGGAGGCGGTGGTGGCTGCTTTCACTGCCTAGGCTGCCGCTTGGTGGCTCCTCTGTAAGGTGAGTCGCCTTTTTGTCTTCTGGTTTCAGAGCATCCTCTGGTTCCCTGGGCATGTTGGTAGGTGTATGCAGGGCTGTAACTGCTGCATCGATGGCGGGTTGTGACAGCATCTGTGCCATGTCCTTGTCCACGTTGAAGAAGGTCTTGTCCGTAGAGGTGGGCATGTGGCCTGCCGTGGGGGATGTCCATTGTCTCTTGACCAGGTCAAGAAAGGACTTGAGTGTGGGCATTGTGTCGGTCTCGATGGCTTGTTCTTCAAAGATGTTCTCAGCTGAGAAACCCTGGAAATGCATCGGTGTTTCTGCTGGTTTGTTACCATGTTTGGCAGCTGCCTTGGCCTTGAACAGCAAGGATTTATACAAGGAGGGCTGGAACAATCTGGGAAAAGTAGGTTTAGGAGGGGGCATGCCTTCATCATCAGAGAGTCTGTCCTCTCCGATTTCGCCCTCTTTGGATTCCGAGTCACTGTCTTCCTGGGACAGGGCCTGGGGACTTGGAGGGTCCTCCCCCTGGGGCTCCAGCCCCTCAGGGACCATTGCCAAGGGTGCCACCTGAGGCTGCATCTGAGGCTGTTGAAAGGCCGCTGCCATGCATTGCTGAAAAGCCTGCATCATCATATTCTGGAAATTTGGGAAACCTGTTGTGGCTGTCTGTCCAGCCCCCATGCCCGCAGGTGTGGGAGGGAAGACCTGAGGTGATGGCCCCGCTGCTGGGGCACGTGGGGGTGATCACCATCCCTGCGTAGACCCCCAGATGCCGGAGATATCGAAGGGGATCCTCACCTGTAGGGGGGGGCTCCCCTTCTGCAGTCCTGCTGGGTGAAGGGAGCCCAGATAATCTCCCCTCAGGTTCCTAGCCTTGTGGCAGATGCGCTCCATGGCTTGGTGCCTCTGCCTCTCATACTTAGAGCCAGGTCTGGAGGTTTGGAGCTACAGCTTGCCTCTTTGGCCACCTTGGAGGAAATGTGCTTCCTTTTGGCCTTTGCCTTGCCTCCCCCGCCCTTAGCAGTACCTTCAGTTGTGGTCTCTGGCCTGATTAAGGGGTCTTCAGAGCCTCCGGTGGGGCTGCTGGCTGCAGGGGCGAGGACTTGGCTCCTGCCGGTGTCCTCTGTTACAGGTGGCTGTCATCTTGGACCACGTGATTCCAAGATGGCACTGGGCTCCAAATTTTTCTCCCGGCGCCTGTAGAAGGGGCTTGTGCTCTGTGATCTGGCGTGCAGCTTCCACTGCTGCTGGAGGTATCTCTCTCCTCCGCCTGCTCTCAGTGGCTTGCTGTCTTCTCCAGTGATAGCAGGCAGGCATGGGTGCTCCGCAGCATTTAAAAACACCGTGGTTTGTCGCTCAACTCCTGAGGGCGTGACAGAGAGCCTGTAAAGCCTCCTCTGGTCGCCTTCCCTGCGGCGTATTTTGCAAAGCATCAGGCTAGCTGGCCCGGTAAGGGTCCTCACTTAGTGTCCTAGGTCTCACTGCAATGACCTAGGCTATGCGCTGCCCTGGAGAGCTGGAGCGCGGGCTTCCTTCCCCAGAGGGGATTTAGCTAAGTCCCCAGTACTCACGCGGTGAGGGGATGGAGGCTAGAGTCCTGTATTAATGTTTTTCTCAGGAGTATGGGATGATCACAGCCATCTGCTGAGGGACTGAGACGATAACTGGGTCCTACCTGGTGGCCAGGGCATGGCCTAAAGAACTTATCTGTCTCAGTTCAATCAATGAGAGGACAAGATCAACCCATCCTGGATACTCCTCCGCTCACTATGGAGAATGGATTCTCTGTACCTTATCAAGACTAAAAATGATATAGCCACATTGGAAAGATAAAGGTATGGATCCATTATTCAATGGATTGAAAACCCTATAACACCTGCCACCTATGAACAGATTGCCTATAGATATAGGTTTTATATGGAGAAGTATAATGAAATATGCATTTATTTACATAAATACAGTAGATAAAAAGAATTATAGTTTTAGAAACTAATATGTACTTGAATATTTACATTAGGTATTTAACTGTGTATGTGTACACACACACACATGCATATACATATGCATATGTATAACTGTATGCATATGAATACAATTTAATTGTTTAAACAGTACATACATCTTTTTTATTTTAAGTCCTTTTTAATTCATAATTTTTATGTAGTTGCATTGTAACAATCTTTGTGTTTGTGTCTAAAATAAAAATAAAATAAAAATGTTTCGGTGGATGTAAGTCATGCTTACATACAAATCAATTCTATTGATTTTAGTTTTAGTAACGAACAATGGCCTGTTCCAAGACTGTGGGAGAACGACTGCTGGTGGCAGATGGCTTTGTTGTATATGGCTAAAAGAACTTACATAGAAGAAAGCTTTCCTAACTAAGAGAATTTTATTGAAGAGTATCATGGGTGGACTAGCTGGTGAAATATTCTTAAAGAGGGCCTGAAGACCGGAATCTCTAATATCTGTAGATTTCCTGTCTCTCTTTAACATTTATTTGAAATATTATCACTAATTCTCACATTAGGATAGCAAAAACTTTATAGACCCTTGGCTTATTTATTCAGCATAAAATACAAAAAGGTTTTCATTCAAGGTGAGTTACAATTCTTTTTTCTTCTTCTTGGAACAGGAAGCATCTTTGCAACTTGAAAATAACACATACCAGTATAACAAAGGGGTCTAAGACTCTATAGATAAAGGATAACTTTTCAAACAATGTCGCTCCCTTGTTAGAACTGCCTTGTTATAAATATATCCAGATAGATCGCATATGATAAAAACATTACTGTATATCACAAAAGCTTTTTTAAACACCTACTTTACAGGATATAGCATAATGTTTTTAAACATATCTTGAGTGTATCTGTACACCACATATTAATGGGATGTTAATATTTAATACAGAAGAAAGAGAATGATAGATACTCCTGCACGGGATCTTGGACAAAGTTGAATTTCAGTTGCACTGTACTCTGGAGTCATGCTGGGTAAAAAATAGTATTGTACTCCATACTGACTGTTAGCAGGGAATGAAGTTCTGCTACTACTGTGACCAAGGAGGGCAATATATTCAACTCTTTTTCTTCTCTTACATTAGTAATTTTGAAATCCTTGGTTGACAAATCTATGAGAGTTGGCAAGACTAATATCCATAGGCCCATCTATTTAAAATCTATATATGTCAGACTAACTTGGATTATAAGAGTAAAAGGTAAGGATCATGAATGTGTTTCCTGAGTCACAAAGCTGAGTAGAGCTGCAGGAGAAGGGGTGTCTTAAAGATATCAGACTCAGTCCTATTGGTTAGTGTATGAGTATTACCGATGCATGTATGTTGTCTGCACCAACCTTGGAGAATATATGTGTTTCTGTGATCTGGTGAGATGGCAGATATAATCTGGAAGAAGTAGTCCCACAAATAACTTAGCTCTGTACCATGTAAGCTTTAAAAGTTGAATACTCTGGCTGAGTAGTATATTAACTCCATGAAAACACTGTTATGCTGTTGTTGTTTCCTAATAATAATAATAATAATAACAACAACAACAATAGTAATAATAGGTAAAAATGGCATCATACTGTAGTGCTGGGAGAAGAGATTCAAAACAATGTGAGAGAGCTATAACACTCTCCTAAGACAAAAATGATGTTTAGGACACCTAAAGTGGAAAAGTTGATTATACAAGTGTAAAAATTAGGCAAAAATGTAGACAGTTTTTTGTTTCATAGTTTTAGATCTCATAATTATCAAATGAAAGTAAATAGTAGCATATCCAAGAAAGTATGGAAGAAAACAATTATTCACATTACACAAACTTCAAGTGTTTTTTAATTATTATTACAAATTTTGACATATTTCATAAACAAAGAGTTGTCCAGATCTTCAAATTAACATGGCACAAGATGTAGTGAGGTTTGCTACATAAGAGCCGAGGTGGTACAATGGTTAGAGTGCCGTACTGCAGGCTACTTCAGCTGACTGTAAGCTGCAGTTCAGCAGTTCAAATCTCACCAGCTCAAGACTGACTCATCCTTGAGTGGGTGGGTAAAATGAGGACCCAGATTGTTGGGGCAATATGCTGACTCTGTAAACCGCTTAGAAGAATAGAGGAAGGCTGTAAAGGCACTATGAAGTGCTATTGCTATAAGCACCTTGAAAAGGAGTGAGGACAAATCATTAACGATAAGACTAGTAATAGCTACTACTATAATCACAATATATATTACCTTAAATAACTTAAGCGGTTATCTTTTTATATCAATTGGTGGTAAATATTAATATCATCATATCTCATTGGCATCTAATTGGGAATGTGGACATTGTGATTCAGCATGCTTATTAGAATTAAGTCTTTTTCATTTCATTCTGCTTTACAAGGATGAAGTAGCAATTTATTTTAGGGTTGTTAATGTACAACAAAGCAGTATTGTCAAAATAATATGTGCTACAAATTATTTACATATTTTTCTTTTTTTCTCCAATGGGGTTAAAATGGCTCAGTAATAATACAAGAACAAGAAAGCTAATATACCAGATTAGCATTTCCAGAGGAAAGTGTTTCCCTTTTCTGCTAGTGATGTGCTCTAAGTATTCCATCAAGGCGAATGAATGTGTTGATGGACTCCCAAACACAGGGTTTCTGCATGTCAAGTATTGCCTATTCTATTGAAACCTCTGAAACCTCTGGAAGAGAAAGTACTCACATAGAGATCAGTTTCTGAAAAATGTTACATTGCACTCTAGTCAAGTTAAGCAACCAAAATAACCACAGAGAAAGAGCATTGGTCTTACCTGAACGTGTCTTTTCAGAGTAGGGGAGAGAATGGTCACACGTGGGTTTTCTCTTAGCCTGATTGGTCCAAAGACTGAGAGCAAAGCTTTAAATACTGGTGCCTTCCAATCCTGGCCCAGATTCTCGAAGCCGAACGGTACAACTGAAACAACAAAAACAACCACAACCAACCCCGGGAAACACCCGGGCCCTCCCCTTGGCCTCCAACGGAACACAACTCAGGGCGGGTCATGACCACTCCCTCCCCTACTCTGAAAAGACACGTTCAGGTAAGACCAATGTTCTTTTTCCAGAGGAGGGGTAGGGAGTGGTCACACGTGGGAAATACCCAAGCTAAAGTCCCAGGGAGGGAGAACAAGAACCACTAGGGCCCAAGGGGAGCCTCAGCTGCTACCCCCTGCAAGACTCTCCGACCAAAGGACGTGTCCGCAGACGCGAAGGCATCCAGATGATAATGCCGGATGAAAGACGTCGGAGAAGTCCAAGTAGCCGCATGACAGATGTCCTCAAACTGGGCCCTCGTGGCCCACACTGCCGTGGTCGCGGCACTCCTAGTAGAATGGGCCATGATCCCCGTCGGGGCCGGCCGACCCGAAGCCCCATAAGCCTCCACAATGGCCTGATGCAGCCAACAGCCAATGGTAGTTGAAGACCCCCTCGAACCCAGCGTCCCCGGCTGGAAGGAAACAAACAAGGCCTCCGACCTACAGACCCCCCTCGGAACACAGGCCTCCGAAGGCCCCACCGGGACCAGGGCCTAAGGCCTGTGGGGGAACTAGGCCCCAAAAGCCTCTTGCTAGGCCTCACCCACGAGGCAGGCCGAAGTCAAGGCCCCGCGCATGTGGCGACCCTTAAAATGGCCACCGGAACTCCGTGCGCGGGCAAAAAAGCCGGCAATTGAATCAAGCAGCTCAGCCAGGCTTCCAGGAGCCGGAGCCGTGCTGAACTGAGTCGGGGAGAGCCACGCAGGCACGTTCTCCTCACCCCCGCTCGGCCCCACAGCAGCAAGATCAAATTGGCAGTGTGACAGCCGCCGGAGCGATCAGCTGCTCCGCGGGCGACTTGAGCGCTCCACGAGGCGCCGAAGCCGCTGCCGCCGCTTCCTACAAGGAAAGCTGCTCCTCAAGCAGCTGAAGTCTGGAGCTGGCACCCCCGCACTCCCGGGGATAGGGCGAGACTCCGGGCCCACGGGGGGGAGGCCAAACACCCACAGGGCCCTCCCCAACCACCCAAGGCAGAGATCTGTCCCTTGGGGCCTGCACAATTTAGAATTTATAAAACCGTTTTAAATGCCCAATTAAACCAAATGGAAACCAGATTGCAACACAATAAATCCTACCTAATTATTTCTCAACAGTGCTTGGACCAAAAGACAGAGAGAATCTGGGCCAGGATTGGAAGGCACCAGTATTTAAAGCTTTGCTCTCAGTCTTTGGACCAATCAGGCTAAGAGAAAACCCACGTGTGACCACTCCCTCCCCCTCCTCTGGAAAATATACATGCCTTTGGTAGCTATGTGCAGAAAGCACACACATTCAGTTAAGAACAAAATCTTTCCCCTTGGGAATTTTTTTTTTTTTTTAGAAATACTAGAACACAACTTAATTTATACAGCAATATGTTTACATCTAACAATAAAACTTATATAATTAAGTCCCTGCCATTTTGGGAAGAATTGACAAAAAGGTAGTTGCTCTCTTGGCATTTCTAAAAAGCAACACATTCTGTATATGTTCCAATTGCTAATTAATCTGCAAACCTTACATATACTTCAGTTATACCTTACTTAAGGGAACTGATAGGATTATTATTATTTTTTTTAAAAAAAGACAATTTCACTCTAACTGTACAATATGTGTTCTTGTATCCAATTAAACTTTGGAAAGTATGAGATGCCCATTGCCAAAGAATCAATCTAAATGTTCATTCCAAATATTGGAATGAGATCAAACAAGGAAGAAGGATAACTCAGAAAGAAGACAATCAAAAAACACATTTGAACTGGATATAATCATACAAGTAGCAGCAACAACAGTAAGAAATCACAAAATAAAGGATTGAAAGTGGCATTTGTAATGCTGAAGTAGCCACTTAGATCTTTATATCATACAAGACTGAAAGCTACTTTGGACATTTCTATCCAACAAGAGTCAAATCCCTATTCTAAAGACAAAGCCATGAAAATTAAATTCTCACTACATTCAAACATATTTCCAAATAAGGCCCGAGGACAATACTTCCATCAGTATTGGGCTCCCTATTTACACAACATTCAAGAGACATTAATCAGTTTACATAATGCTACATGTTAAATTAAGCACTGTGACATATATATATGCCGTTCAAAATAGATTATTTTAATAAAATCATCAAGCGTGATAGCCTCAGAACACAATTATGTTAAAAATTGCTTTGGGCACACCAATTCTTGTATTTACCTATTCAGAAAAGTGACTTTTAAGATATGGAACATGATCACGTCTAGCCTGAAGCTTTCTTGCTGCGTCATTTATTCATTTAAAATTATACATGACATCTACCTTTATCATTCTGAATGACTTACAAATATTGATACAAGTAACAAGCTATTAAAGCCCAATTAAGAGATTTCAAACACTTTTTAAAAAATTCTAAATAGTTTGAGTAAGAATAACTGTTTAACTTTCCTTAAACTATGATTTGAGACATACAGCTTCAACTTCAATGGCAAACTGTTCTAGGTCTAGCCCTTAACAGAAAAATCAGAATTGGTTTTCTTGCCCACAAAATGCTAAGATTACAAATAAAATAGACAAAGTTCTTGTATACTATACAACCTTTTGGCCATCAGAGATCAGTTCCATGGAAAGGTTTTTCCATGGACCGGAGGGGTCTCACATGCTGCCTGCATCCCGCGGATGCACTTGGGGACCCTGTAGTAAAGCATTGATAGCAGAATCAATTAATAGCAGAAAAGTTCGAGTCTACCTTCAATACTACGTGACTTAATACAATGGTTTTCTCTCTCTTTCTCTCAACTCAAAACTATCTCATAAGTTTATGTGAGGGGAAAAAATAGGAGAAGAGAGAATGACTTTCCTGGGATTGCAGATCTCTCAAAGCAGTGCATGCAGCTCAGAAATAAAATGTCAGATTGTACCGAGTCGCACAGCAATGATAAACATGAACCAAATATGGAAAAGCAAGGACATCAGCCTGGCAACCTTAATGTAGGTTAGTCCAGTCTTAGTGTTCCCCATAGCTACCTATGATTGTAAACATTGGATCTTTAAAAAGCAAGGCAGGAAAAAAATCAATTCATTTGAGCTGTAGTGCTACAGAAGGCTCCTGCGTATTCCTTGGATGTGACTAACAAGCAAGTACTGGAGCACATAACACCAGACATGTCACTTAAACGGCAAAATCATGAAACTGAGTCTCACTTACTTTGACCATAACTTATAGGGGAATTTACTGGAGAAAGCAATTATGCTTGGAAGAGTTAGTGATAAAAGGAAACCAGGCCATCAAAGAACACAGTGGCTGGACACCATCAAAGCTGACACCAGCCAGAGCACAAAACAAACTAGCACCAACAAGTTGGGAATCTATTACTCAGAGAGAAGCACAGCTCAGTCCTGATAATGTATGCATCCTAAATTTTTAAGTCTTAGCTTTGGAATATACAATAACTTTTTTTTTTTTACAAACCATCTTGTTGTCCTACATCCTGGCTTTCTCTGTTCATCGATCCCAGTTTAACCCTTGATTCACTGAGAACTTGGGAGGTGGCAAAAGTGATGCCTGGATCACTACTAGAGGAAAACTTGAAGCAAGCATGCACTAGCACATATATAAACATATATTTCAGACTACCTCGTGCCAGTAAAAAAAGTGAAGTGCTCTTACATTTTCTCCCTTATTGCACCAGAAAGCTATTGATCAGCTTGTTTAGAGTTACAACCTGCTTATGTGGGGCAGAGTTATTGATAGATTTTGTCCCTGGCAGCTCCAACCATTTTCAACAGAACTTTGATGAAAAAGTCACTGAGATTCATCAGTGTCCGACTCTTCATGGGTAGGATCTCTTGATGGAAATTGGGGCTATGTTTTGTTATGTCAGATGCAGTTCCTTCTGACCAGCAGACTCATGAAGCAATAGGGTGCTTGCTACTCTGTCTTTCAGCACTTGTGAACAATATCTATGTTCCTCTCATGGGTGGAAAACTGTGTGTGGTATAGTCAGCGGGACTGAGGAAATAATCAATGTGTTATTGTGAGTGGGGGTGCTACTCTGAAAGAGGTTGTATTATGTCTGCTCCTTAAAAGACATTTCTGGACCCTGCTGTGTTAGACAAATATTACCCTGTCAACAACCTTCCCTTTTTAAGAAATACAAATCTTCCTTGACTTTCAATCACAGTTGGGACCCAAATTCTGGCCGTGAGTAGAACAGTCACTGGCAAGACATCATGTGATGGCAATCTTGGAACTCCCAGTTGTGGTTGGTAAGTGATCTTACAGATTGTTAAGCAGATAAAATCCCAGGTAAATAGTATGGGGTGCCTTAGTGGGGTAGGGAAAACCCTGGGAGGCCTGGCACAAGCCGCACAATATCACCTTTCTCCTCAGGAGCTGAAAATCCTCCCTGCAGATTTTTAACCACTGAACAAAGTGATACTCACATGCTGCCTGCAAAGGCATCCCATATCCTTTGCCTTACTACTGCCTCTCCTCTCAGGAGCTGAAAATCCTTCCTGACAAAAATCCAAGAGGGAATCCCTCTGGCCTCTGAAGGCTAGCTGAAAGAGCTCCCTGCCAAAGGATTCCAGTTCTGTGCAATTAGGCATGAAGGATTTCAGTTCCATGCAAACAGGAACACAGCTAAGGAGGAGTCCCCTCAGCAAGTGGAAACACCCTGGAACCTTGAAGGACACTCGGCAATTGGTCAAACGTATGAACAAGCACCCCAATCACAATCACATGACTGTTAGGGATGTGTGTGTAACATTCTGTAATGGTCAGATAAGCAAACTTTCATTCAGACCATTGTTAAATGAGTGATTGTAAGGCAAGGATACCTGTACTGAAAATGGAAGACAATTAAAAAGTATCCTAGAGAAGATGGTTATCTGGATACTTTTTAATCAGAGTTCAGGTTTGTGCATAAAACACAAGATGCGGCATCATGATAATAGACACTGTTTGTTAAGAGGAGGGAAGAAATATGCCCTTTTATTCTTTTCAGAACCTATGGTTGCTTTTATTACCAAACATGGAATTCTTCTATGCTACTTATAGAAATTGGGGATTGGGGCACTGTGCTTCAGAGGTTTCACTCCTGTTTCAGTTGGTGGAAATAATTACAGGACAGGAAAGATAGTACAATGGTCTCCAATATGTTTCTCCATAGTTCAATTCTCTTCCCTCTATATTAAAACATCTGTATATTCAGGGTACAGCATCGTGAAAATGCTGCATTATGACCCCAGGACACAAGAAATACAGTCAAAACCTTGTACCAGGTGTGAAGACTTTTGGGGTCTGGTTGCAAAGAAACAGGCTGAAACTGAACCCAAGCAAGATCAAATCTGTACATTGGTTCTTGAAGGAGTAGCTAGCATTTTTCCTGAGGCAGCAAATATCTTCCTGGACTCATGGTTATTGCTGGATAGACAGGTGAGGGCCTTATTGGTAAAGAACAGTGGTGGGTTCCTACCACTTCGGCCTAGTTTGGCTGAACCGGTAGTGGTATGGCGGCCTGGGTCGCTGGAACTGGCAGAGACCCAGGCCTGCCATGCCCCCAAACTGGTTCCCTCGTCACCACTGTCATCTTGCTTTTTAGTTCTGCACATGCACAGAACAATTTTAATTGCATTACACATGTGCATTCAGCACACATTCATAGTGCACATGTACGTAAAGTGTGTGAGTAAACCAGCAGTAAAGCCAGACAGAACCCACCCCTGGTTTAAAATGTTGAACTTCAGACAACTCTCGGTGCTTTATATAAGAAAAATATTGCACTAATGAACTGTTTTGTAATATTCAAAGAATGTTTTCTGAACAACTTTCTTGGAGAGAGACTTTGTTGATTCATATCAGAATTTTTGATTTTATTCTAAGAAACTTGCTTTGAAATATCACAATTATATATGAATGTATTTGCTAAATAGGTTTGAGATGATATAGCAAGCACACAATCATATAATCAAGTTTCTATATTACAATCTTACAGCCACATCAATTTTTTTCTCAGTTATTCTGGTAAACATTCAATTGATATTTTTGTTTATTATTCAGAAAAATTCAGACCAATTGTTTACTAAAATATACCTTCTTTTTAAAATGAAATGGTTTTTATTTGTTCTATATTGCAAAACTGTTGTCTAGTATAGGTGAGTAGAACCTGCATACCTAACCTATGACTTTTTACCATAGGTCAAAAGTTTCTTGTTATGGAAGAAATATACACTTTACCAAATGACTTGTATTTTTCAAGAGATCCAATGATATATAGAGCCACTATATAAGCTCATGAAGTAGATTGTTGAGGTTCCTCATTTGTAAGCTGGAAAAAAAAAGATCTACAACAACTAAGCCTAAATAAAAACAAATCGTTTTCCAATCAAATGACCCAGATTAAGACTACTGCTTTCAGGTCACTTGGCTGGTTTCTTCTTTCTATGAAGCAAAAGAGACCTACAACTAAGCCTAAATAAAAACAAATAGTTTGCCAATCAAATGACCCAGTTTAAGACAACTGCTTTCAGGTCACTTGGCTGGTTTCTTCTTCCTATAAAGAAATCACTTGAAATTCTATTTAGATTCTCCAAAGATACAGTAATGTATAGATAAACAACATTTATGTACCAAAAAATGGGGGGAAAGTGAATTGAGAAAAAGAGGGGAAGATTGAAAAAGGTATAGTTGGATGAAATTAATTACATCCTCAGAGAGGGGGGGGGAGAGAGAGAGGGGGAGAGGGAGGGGGGAGGGAGAAAGAGAGAGAAAAAGAGAAAGAGAGAAGTTTCAAGAATAAAAGACAACAACTGGGTATGATGTGGTGGAAGCAAGAATGAAAATATATTGAGAAGTATAAACTAAATTTAATTTTATTCTCTTTTCTGTTATTTTCTGCCTTTAATTTGCTTTTTCTCGTTAGTTATCACTCTTCTCCATCTTATATAATACTGCTTATTCCAAAAAGGAATGGCGTAATAGATATGTACCTATGCATAAATTCAGAATAAATATAAACATAGAAGAGAATAACTCCAGGGAACATTTTGAATACTTTTAGTGTTATCTAAACAGGTCATTTTCAAAACAACACTTTATACTATTAAGAGGTGTAGGTTTTAATTCAGCTAGCCTATTAATTTTAGGGTACAGTGGTGCAGTACTTTTAGATGTTATAAAAAATTGAAAAAAATGTTTTCTTCCTCTTCCAAATATTCCCATAACAAACCCTGATAAATAGTTGGGAAAAATATTTCTTATATAAAAGCACTTTATGATTAAGACATAGAGATAGCATCCAGGAGATGAGAGATACATGTCTGTTTTATTTAGGGTGTGGAAACATGCTCTCATGTGAAAGAAACATGAAGAAAATATGCTTATGTTTAGTTGTTTTTAAAAATATTAAAAATTAAATCTACAAAGAATGCAACATAATAGACTTAATTTGTAGAAGAGCAGGCAGAGCTGGGGGAGGAATTAAGCACACCATCAGTTTAGAATTGTTATGTTACCGCAAATGGACCATGTTCAACCTCTTGAATTCTGTTGGTCCTTACCTGGAGCTAATTTAGTACTGAACTTTACTTGACTAGATTCTTGTGTATAGGCTTAAGCAATAAATCTTTTGAACTGCAACTTGACTTGTATAATTGTGCCCGACAAATTCTTGACTAAAGTTTACTTCTTTAAAAATGCAAAGGCTTTATATTTTAATTCACATGCTTCTCCATTATGCTAATCTTAATTCCACTGAACTTTTATTTTGATGATTGCTACACTAAATATAGATACTTAGTTATCTATAACTAAATCCAAAAGTGATAAGTCCATTTAAATAAAGAACATGAAAGTTTCTTTGGGGTCAAGGACATACAGGTTTTTGTATAACAAACTGAAGACCCCAAATCAAAAAACTGAATGGTGCCAATATGGAAAAACTCCTATTTATATACTACTAAATTATTTTTTCCATCTTTCCCAAACTTTTATTTTTTACCTATAAACAAATACTACTTAATTTATCCTCCACCTGTAAAATAAACTTGCCTTAAAATAAATTGTTCTCCTCTATAATAAATTTTAGATAATTATGCAGCAATTCTGTGACACATACTGAGTTGATATTTCAATTTTGAACAATGCCATCCGCTGCTGCTTTCTGAGTTATCAGTGGAGATTAGCTGAATGGCTTCATGTGGATAGTTTCTTAACTCCTGAAGTTAAAGCATCTGTTGGGAAGCACTCTGCCTTCAAGATTCAGAGAACAAGAAGGAAGTATATGACTAACAAATAGCCATTCAGTGTCTCCTTTTGTTTCTAACCTGATCTCAATTAATGAATTTGTTCTCTAAGGTTCTGGAAAAGCATTGTTTCTTACACTACATAATGATGAAACTATCTAAATGAGCAGGATTATTAATTTTATCTTGTACTTTGAAACCAGCTTAGGGGACTTGTCAAAATACTATTCAACAGTCAATTAAAATATACACTTTACACACATATCTCTAGGTATACTATAATCAGTGCTAATAATGATCTTAATTCCCTCACCATATTATACTGCTTATGCTCAAGGTTACCATTTTCAAAGCATAATACAAGTATAAAAATACTACTTTAAATCAATTTATTCAAAACAGCTATTCTGTTTTGTGTGTGTGCATATATAAACAAATACATAAGCACAAAGAAAAAATATTTCCTAGTTGTAGCAGCATAATAGAAAAATATTATTTATAAACAATAACTAAATCCAGTCAACATAAATTTAAGTATTGTTAATTCAATGTTAATTTTCAAGGAGAAATGTCTAGCGGTACAATATAGTTCACCAGATGGAAGAGGAATCAGAAAGTATGATATGAAGTCATAGGGGAAATGTTTCCAAATTTGTTTCCCCCCTCCTCCCTATTTTTCCCAGTTGACTGGTCACTTATTGTTAGTCAGCTCTCCCCATCCCCCAAGCACTCTTATCTCTCTAGACTAGTTGAAATTAGTTAAGAACACCGAAAGATATAAACTGTTGAAAGAGATAAACAAAAGACCAGTTTTCATAATAGAAATGTTACTATTATCCATTCACGTGCCAAACAATATTAACAGCAGAAGTACTATTTATCTAAAAGTCAAAACTAAAAGCTGTTCCTTGCACATACCACATTCTTTGCTCCTATCATTCAAACATATGAACCTAGATCATTCAGTATTACAAAGTATTTTTTTAAAAAAGCTTTAACAATTGTTGCTGAAAGTTTCAAAATCCAATGTAGTTTCTAACTTATAAACATGGCTAACTTCAGAAATTTCAAGTATTTTTACAATATTATATTTTCAAGCTCCAAAAAAACAAGGTGAAAGTCTAAAATGATGAGCACCATGTCTCCAATGTTTTTCAACTCGTGTTTTCATTACCTCCTTCAATTTCTAACTTGCTCTGATTTTCTTTATATACTTGATTGTAATAAAGCAACTTCTACTGCAATATTACTTAAAATAGTTATGAAACAAGGCTGCTTTCCTTTTTCCTCTTGTTAACAGGTAATCCTCCACTTACGACCATCCATTCAATGATTATTTGAAGTTATGGCAGCTCTGAACAGAGGAATTTGCAATAGGTCCCTGAAGTTATAGCTATTGTAGTGCCCCCAAGATCATGTGGTAAAAACTTGGGACAGCTCTTCCCACCTACCTATCTCTCCCCATATATATGCCCCATTGGCAGCCCTGTGCTTGTTGATCCTGGAAGCCTGCATGTTCTGCATTCATGGGCTCTGCCGCCCTTGCAGCTCTTGCTGCTCCCAGCTGTCCTTTACCATTTTCTTCCTGTCACTGCTGACAAGGCATGCCTAGCCTGCCTTTGTGAACCAACTGCTGGCTTTCCAGGCCTTCTTCCCAAGATTGAGCCTGGCCCTTTTCTAAATTGCAAGTGGCCATATTTAAATTGCATATACCTTTTCTGAGGCTTTGGAAACCAGGTGCACAAAAGAAGGCCCCAGCTGCCCCAGTGTGCAAGAAGGGCCTGGCTAGAAGAATCTTTGTTTGGCATTGGCACAGGTAAGAGTCTTTCTTTCATGCACCTTCCCTTAAAAAAGGAGGTGCATAAAAGAAAGACTCATGTTGCTAGCATGAAAGAAGGACCTGGCTAGAAGGTGCATGAAAAAAGAACCTCTTCATATGAGGCTTTCTTAAGGTTGAGCATGGTAGTTACTTTGCAAGACCTGGAGAAGATGACCCTTGCGAAAGGTCAGGGAAAGCAGGCCTGGTCAAGTTAAAGGAGTAAGAAGATAGTGAAGGTCAGTTGGGGCAGTGAAGCCCAGGGCGGTAGAGACCTTGGTGTTCAGGGTGGCAAGGGCAACTGCAGTTAGGACCAGGCTAGGGCTTCTCAGGGTATTTGCACTATGCTATTGGGGCTTCTCAGGGTATTTGCACTATGCTATTGGGGCATCTCAGGGTATTGCAGGTTTGCACCGTGCTGTGGGAGCTTCCCAGGATGCAGCAGCTTTGTATTATACTGCTGGAGCTTCCCAGGATATTGCTTTACACTGGACTGTTGGGGCAGTTGGTGCCACGTGGCTGGGGTGGGCTAGGGTAGCTGAGGCTTCCAGGAGTGTGTGTGGCTTTGCTACGGCACAAGGCAGAGTGCAGGATGGCCAAACAGACAGAAATGGGGAGCTGATAGATGGGTAAGGGGGAGTTGAAGAGGAGGCAGCCCCTTACTTATGAAGACTTGGGACTAGGGGAGAACAAATCTCAAAATGGCTTATATTGAGGTGGATCCTCAACTAACAACTGACAGAATTTGCTTAATAACAACAACAGGGAGTCTGGGATTGCCACCACCAAGCGATACAGTCATGTGACATGCTTTATGACTGCACCATTTAGTGATAGAAATTCCATTGGCAATTCCATTGGCAAGAGCCAAGGTGGCGCAGTGGTTAAATGCAGCACTGCAGGCTACTGCTAGATCAGCAGGTCAGCGGTTCAAATCTCACCGGCTCAGGGTTGACTCAGCCTTCCATCCTTCCGAGGTGGGTAAAATGAGGACCCAGATTGTTGGGGGCAATATGCTGACTCTCTGTAAACCGCTTAGAGAGGCCTGAAAGGCCTATGAAGCGGTATATAAGTCTACTGCTATTGCTATTGCTATTATTCTCATAAAGAATCACTATCATTTTAATATAATCACTGTTGTACTGTATATTTTAAAAATAATTTGAAAATGTAAAATTTATCTTTGATTTTAGATTAATATGTTTACATATTTGAATAACATGTTTATATATTTGAATGGAAGTATTAAACATGCTTCTGATATTTAAAACGTGTAAGATGATCAGAAACTTGTATAGAGATGTAACGTATGATTATATTTCCTTCTCATATCAATACAACAAATCCTTATTTTAATCCTTATTTTATACTTATTAGAACACTGCAGAATTTCCTAAATTTAAAAAAAACAAGCAATGCTTTCACTTTTAGTCATAAATGCCAACACATCAGCATATCAAAAATATATTAGAGAAAGCTAAAGTTAGAGTATCAATATACAACATCTCTCATAACTCAGTTCAAAATCGATAAACAAACATACAAAACTATATAAAACTATAGTAAACCAATACTTAACTGATCTGGTCTACAATATGTGGCCTGCATTAATTCTCCCTTATTGTTAAAGGAGTATGAAAAACACAACAAAATATTACACTGGGTAAGAAGTAGATTGCTCTAATTCATACATCCTGTAGTTGTTGCCATTACCTAACACAAAAAGTAACTCTAACTTCAATTCAGATTTACACATCATTTGTCCACTCCTTATTCACAGCATATCCCTGTACTCCTCTTCTTCTAAATGCTACACATGGATTACACAACGCTATACAAGACATCTTCTCTAAATAGCTCAATTAATGCACAATATCACTACCCAATCTTCAGGGATTTTTAAAATTCCGGCATAATCAACAGGTGGGGGGGAAGCACAGGTGCAAGAATGCAATTCTATGCATACTATTTGAGGTGCCTGTAAGAAAGGCAGGTCACTAATCAAATACATAAAGTCACATTAACTTCTCTGTATAATTTTGGAGGAAAGGATAGAAAAGTCTATCTGCATCAATCCAATTTCACAGTTCTAAATCTTCTCTCTCAGTAATATCACTCAATTTGTTAAAGATTTATATTAATACAAAGTGGCTGAATTAGATTTTAAATTACCTTAACAGGCAACTTTTCTGTATGAAAACAAGCAAACCAACTGTTGCATTAGATGTAAATATTCTGAGTAATAGTCAACTAGTGTGGCATTTTTGTACTTTTAAGTATCTATTTAAAAATAATTAAAAATTCCCCTAGAAAAAACTGGCGTCATATACAGTAACTCATAATTCCAAGCCACAACCAAAAACTCATATCTAAAGTTCAGATACATACTGTTATTTAAAATGTTTGCCATATTCAGTTTCACTCTATGATAGTTAAAATTATATAAAACGTCATGAGTATCATTGCAAATAATTGTTACCTCAAAATTGTTTTATTTCAAAAAAACTTATTAAATGTATTATACCAATAAAGAAGAAGTCTTGGAATTTAGTTATACAGATATGGTGATCAGCTTCTGTATCTCACAAGGAAACATTTTGTCAGCTGTAATATGGGAGGGCTTGAAGTTTGTTTTACTTCATAAATGTAATTGCTCATGAGAATGAAATCTCCATAATAAAGTCTGCCAGTCCTATAGAAAGGGCTTACAATTATTGACCTCAAACACTATATATCTAATATACAGAGAAATCGCAATTAACTACCAAAATAAAATAAATTAAATACAAGACTGTACTTATAATATTCAAAAAAGGGGGGGGAACTATGGAGAAAGTTTAGACAGCAGTCCTGTATGCGAAGCATACTGAAATAGGTCATGGAATGAGGGGGTAAGTACTTCATATGAATTATCAAACCTGTACAAATGACTCATTTAACTAACCCAAAGGGTGTTAGATATTGCCCCTAACAGACACAATCTTATTATGGACTATATTTATCTGAGTTATATTTACCCAGGTTACCTGAGGAACTGACTCTCCACAATTATATCTGCATGTGCTGCTAGGTTTGGCAGAGAGGGCATACTTTGTATCCCATCTGCTAGGGAGTTACATTTGGTGGTCCCAGGAGGTGGGTCCTCTCTGTTGTAAGGTCAGCCTCTGAAATCTTCTCTCCCCCCCGCCCCCGCTCCCAAAGTGAGGTTAGTTTCACCCTGTTAATGTTCCCTAAATCCCTCAAGACCAGCTTTTGTCATTATGCTGGAGGTCCCAGGGGACTGGGGATATTTTTAGATGGTTCTTTTCTTCATTAATAATATTTCCTATATATGATCATTTGCATTTTCAAGAATGATTTTTAAGAATCATATTTTAATAATGATTGCTTTTATATAGTTTTATTTTATTGTTGTATGTCATCCAGAATCCTCTGTTGTGAAATGGGCAGTTATATACGGTAGATTTATTTTTAAAAAAATACATATTCATTCCCTGCTCAATTGTTTTGTGTATCAAAAAAACCCCTCTTGCTGGGCAATTAGTTGATCTTTCTTATTCCTGAGACAAACCCAAACAGACAGAACTTATGAAAACTCCTGTCCATTTCCTCAGTGGGCTCTTACACAACCCTGCAAGGAATGTGTGAAAGAGACAGAAAAAGGTGATGGTAGATAAGAATCTACCATGAGGCAGAACCAAGTAATATCATATCACAACTGAAACAATACTCCAAAGCAGGGTGGAAGTAAAGAATAAGAAAATAATTGGAGGTAATAGCATTCCAGCCTCCTTTGTAGCAGCTAAAGCTAAAGGATAGATCCACACAACCTGTGACATGTGGTACCAGGATTCAAAGGTGATTTTCTTGATTGGAAGAGAGGTCTCAATTATGCACAGTGTAAACACAAACACATACTATATCTATCCAAAAGCTGGTTGTCTATCCCCAATAAATGCAAACTAAAATGCTAATCTTAAAAATATTTTACTAAAGGAACAAATGAATATCAACAAGTTTGAAAACAAGAGCTACAGGTGGATTCAGACAAGTATTGCTTTTTTTACAATACTTACTTTCACAAGGTTAAATCAGTTCTGTTTACAAAAGTACAAGACTTGCAAAGATAAAGGCACTATCTACAGAGATTATTCAGAAGATGCCAAAAGACTTCATGTCACATAAAGTTTTCACTCTTGTAGAAGGATTTTGTATGATTAAATAAATATCCAAATATTGTGAACACATTCTGAGCTGTTCCAAGTCACAACTCCCCAAATAATCTGCTGCCTAAAAGTTTAAACTTCACACAAATAACTATTTCACTAGAAATAATTAACATAAAAAGTGTGCAGCAACACATGCCAATACTTTCATCATAAAAAACCCTGTGAGGATACAGAATAGGTAACCTCTAAACTTAATTATCTGAAAGAAATATCAGTAACAACTTTAGCCTTTTGAAAGAATTTCCAGCAATCTAGATAACAATCAGAATAAGAGAAAGGAAACCCCAAGTTCTCATAAACCTATCATTTCTACAGCACTGCTGTAAATATCATATACTTTTATATCTAGTATTTATACTTTATACTATTCTGAAATACTAAGCTGTAGTATTTCACATAGAACATCCAGTATACTTAAAATACACAACACAAATCTGAATGTTTATATTCTTCTTACTGTACCCATACAATTCCACATCCAAATATATTGATAAATTGAAGATGTTAATGCCCCTTTCTCTTATCACCTCTTATTTTATTCAGCAGTGTTCCTGAAACCAAAATGACACATAAAAAAACCAAGCTTCTAATTATACCTAAATGTCCCAAGAAATACTCAGTAACTTTTGACTTAAAAATAGGCCATATTATTAACAATATCAAATATTATACCTTTACAAATATTCAATTTTATTAAAAGGTCACAACACAAAATACCAAATTTAAACACCTTTCTCTTCCAGTTATTTCATGCTGCTACCATTATGGTAAACCAATAAGTCAACTTTATTACAATTAAGAATGGAGATATTTCAATATGACTATGTACCTTGTAGAGGTGCCTTTCCTGACATCACATATGCTGCATTTGAAGGCTTCAGCGCTGTTTCTAAAGGTGCAGACACTACAATCCCAAAAACCTTCATCAGCTACAGGTTTAGCTTGCCTTTTGGGTCTTGAGAAGTGCATATATGAAGAAGGGTAAAGAAGGAGAGAAGAAATAAAATGTGTTAGAAACAAGATAATAAAACAAGGCTATTTCATGTTACATTCTGCTGGCCTGCTTTTCTTTTCCTCTGGCTAAAAAAGTAATCACATTTTTTGGAAAGAGGTAAAAAGGGAGGGGGAGCAGGAAGAGGTTCAAAACATTTATAAACCTGAACTACACTCTGCTTCACTCTCACCAAATACATATTCTGCTTTCCCCCATTACTATATCCCTGAGTGAGAGAGGAAAGGATAACATTTCCTCTCAATCTTCAATCCCAAGACAATCGATTTTCACTCAACACGGAGTACCAGTGAATCTAGAAGGGAAGGGAAAAGGATGGTGAAAGGCATCTGAGAGGGCTTGAAACCCTCCCTCTTTTTTGGTGGGGAGGGGGAGCTTAATTGTACTTTAAAGGATTGTAGGCGTGTCCCTCCATGCGCCCCCTCTGTCTGTCTGTCTGTCTCTCTCTTTTACCTTGTTAAATCTCCCTTTGTCTGGAAGAAGTCAGTGTGAGGAGATGTATGTGTGTGAAAAGAGAGTGAGGAGCCGCCATAGCTGCTCTAACACCAGATTAGCCCTGGCACCGACACACATACACACACACATATACACACACACAGAGGGACACAAACATTTGCTCTCAGCTTTGCTTTTTACACACTCCCTCCATCTTAAGAGCCACCCTGGGCACCGAATGCAGCCTCCCCCCACCCCCTTACGTCTTACCACACAAGGAGCTTCCAGCTTCCCCTCCTCTCCACCCAACACCATTGGAAAAAAAAGGAGTTTTACCGTACCTGGCTGGGAAGGAGGCAAGCAAGCAAACAAATAAGGCTCTCTTCCTTACCCACTTCCTCCATCTTAAAAAACCCCTCCTCTACCACCACCACTACTACTACTACCACCACCACCACTACTACCACTCTGTGGCCTAGTCCCCACACGCAGCGCCTCCCCAGAGCATAAGGCGGAGGTGGGTGCTCTAGCTGGCACCCGCGCATACTCCTTTCTATTCCCTTTCCACACTCCCTCCATCTTAGGAGAAGCCCTCTCTCTCTTTCTCTTTTTTTAAAGCCCGCTTCTCCAAAGCGCCTCGACTTCTTTCCCCCTTCCTCACCTGGTCGGGCTCTTCTTGTCGCCCATGGTCATGGATCGGTGGAGACGGGGCCCCCTCTCCTCGCCTCCTCGCGCACCCGGAGCGGAAGGCAACGGGGCTGAGTCCTCCGACCAGCAGGCTCCGGCGGCTCCTCAGCAGCCGCCGCCGCCGCCGCTCCTGCCGCTGCCAGGCTCCCGCTCCAGACTAGGCAGCGCAGGGAGCGCAGCCCCGCTCTTCTTCCCCTCCCTCTCTCTCTCTCTCTCTCTCCAAGCTAGGCAAGCACGGCTACAGCGGGCGGAGCTCGCGGCCCTCCCCGGCCAATCCGGGCAGCTCGGCCTTCGGCTACCGCTGGCGCGAGGGAAGGGGAACGTGCAGCACCCCCTCCCTTCCACCTCACACACGCGCACCCCCTTCAAAGCCCGTCAGTCGCGGCGGCGGCGGGCCAACGGCTCCCTCGGCGACGAATGGAGGTCGCCCCGATTTCGTGCGAGAACCGAGAGGAGCGTGTCGTCGTCGTCGTCGTCGTTTGGGCGGCGCCTGGCCACCCACAAGGCCAGCATGTGACCCCGCCTCGGTTCAGCCGCCTGCCGCTGGGAGCCGAGAGGGTGGCCGGTGTGCGGGTCGGATCCGTCCTCCTGGTGAAAGTGGGGCGGGGAGGGAGAGTGGGGGGGGGGAGGTGGAGTAGTGAGAGGGGAAGGGAGAGGCGTTCGCTTCGCCTTCCCCTCTGTTGGTGTGCCTGCGCCTCGAGAGTGGGGAGAGGGGGAAGCAAGTGTGAGGAGTCGGTCGCAAGAGGACGCGGAGGAGCCCGCCGCGTCTCAGAAGTTGCTGGCCCCTTCGCGCGAAGGTGCTTTCAAACTGTCGCCCGCCTGTCAACGCCCGCGTCGTCTAACCCCGGATTTATCCCGTTAAAGCGTGTCAACCTGGCTCGCGCCGTGGCGGCTGCCCTCTCTGACGCCCGAGAGGCCAAGCAAAGACTGGGGGGGGGGGGCGGTCCGGCCGACGGGTTAACGTTAGAGAAGGAGGAAGCAAGCCCCCTCCCCCTCTCTTTAGCTCCGCTGGAACATGAATTGAAGGGAAGACGTGCCCACCACACCTTGATCCTCCGGACTGTGTGATTACTCTGCTTCCTCTGGAAACTACCTCCCCAAAAAGTAGGGGTGGGGGAGTGCGTGCCAACGCTCACATACACTTGGTTTAGCCACAAGTACCACAGCCTCTACAGCAGTGGTTCCCAACGTGGGGACCCACGCCCCACGGGCGGGCAATTTGATTTTTAATGGGGGCAATTTGAACCTTGTTTAAACCAAGTTAATGGCCTTTTAGGCTTCCTCCCCGTGAGTACAGTTCACTTTTTGAGTAAAGTAAGAATTATGTGTGGGGGGGGGGGCATTTTAAAGATGCTTAAGTGGGGCATGGCCAAAAAAAAGTTGGGAACCACTGCTGTAGAGGTTTTTTTTCAGTTGCCTTTTCTGGGAATTGAGAAATGTGTGTCAACATTTGCTCTTCCTGTGTCATTCATTACCTGCCCCCCCCCTCCCCGCAGCATTCAAGGTTACTCTGCAACCAGTCCTGGATACACTGGGTGAATTGCATCATTCACGTCGATGAATTTCAAATTGACAATCGTGGAAAGCTTTTAACCAATTCAGGTGGTTAAAATGCAGCAAATTTTTAAATTTATGCCGTCTCAGGATTAAATTGCCAGTGATATATTAATAGGTCATAACAGGAGACCCATGTCAGCCTAGCTGAAAAAAGTCCAGTGGAGGAAAAAAAACTTATCACCTTTTCTGACTTACACATATTACTAAAATGCAAACCCTTCTGATTTATGGCAGATACATTTATCCCAAGTTTGCTTGTGAACGAAGTCTGAAAACTTTGTCATCAAGACCATGAAGACACTGAATCCACAAATCACAGAGGAGAAAGAATATGCCACCAAACTAGCATCTCAAAGAGCTGCTCAGTTTCCCTCAGAAATTGTATCTCTTGCATATATTTGTTTATTGCCAACTAAGCTAGCTATTTATTTATTTATTTATTTATTTATTTATTGTTTATTTCCTATCAGTCTGATATCTAAAGGATGAGAGGCTTCATCCATGAGTATTTTTTCCTCTCAATGTAAGGTTTTGTAACATGTAATTTTGGAGTGTAACTTCCAGAAAATCCCCAAAATTTACCTGAAAATGAAATATCTCACTATCACATAACAGGACAATTATTAAAGCCAATTTAAAAATTGTCTTATTTTTTGTCATCCTAAAATGTATAATTATCAGGTAATTTAAATTTCTATTTATTCTTGCTTTTACTTTATGAAATAAAGTGGAGTATAAAACAGTATTTTTCACTGCTAGAGATTTTTTATGTATAACATTCTAATTTTAGCAGAAATCAGTCATTGTTTTGTCTAGATTTCCTTCTTCAAAAAACATAGCATGATTTACCAGCGGAGGAAAAATGTAGTTTCCAGAAGTATCCTGTGATGCTCCTCCGAGTTCAACAGTGTCTTTGGACTGTTTTCATTCTCAAATATCAATCTGAGATTTATTAATCTTCTCTAGAAGAAGAAAAGTATTCTGGAGATAAAATATGTAGTATACTCTCTGAATATTCACTGTCACAAACTCAAAGACCAAGTATGACACAAAATCTATGATTAAAAAAAAACAAGGAAGAAAAAAATAATTAAAACTTGCCATATGGACATTTACAGAATCTAGTTACACCAGCAAGCTTACCAAAAATTGACAGATTCTAATGTGTTTCAGAGGTTTAAGAGATTTGCCAATATCATAACCACAGTTAAACATTCCTGTGCCAGTATAATTATGCTACCTCATGGTGCCAAATAGAGGTGACTTTTATGCATCCACTTGTGTATATTATAAAAATAGACAACCAGAACAGCCTTTTAATTTTAATGCTTAATCCAGATTTCAGCCTGCTTTTTCTATGGTTAAAAGCACAACTAAACAAACTTCAAGTGGAATTTAGTTACAGTTCTATGCAACTGATATGTAATTCTCCACATGTTTGTGTAAACCAAATGTTTATTACTTACCAAAAAGAATATTGTTTTCATAAACTTATATGCCTAATGAAGCATGCAAAAATGAAATAAAATTATACATATACCAAGGTCTACATGTATCTCAGTTTTATACATAATTAAAATAGGGCTTAATCTCAAATAGGTGTTTATAGGTTGGAACCTAAGGATTTTGTGAAGATTCTTGATTAGCATGATGTCTCAATGATTTTTTTTTTGAAAAAGAATCTTTTCATGACCCACTGGAACCTCTGGTAATTAATATGATCCATCAAAAGGAAGACCCAAGAGCCTTAAGACTTGAGTCCCAATGTAGACGTTTTAGGCTGGAAGTGTTTGGTGTAGGTGCAGCACCCTCTTCCCACTTGAATGTGTTTAGCCTATATTTAATACTTTATAATTTTAATTGTTCTCATTTATAATTAGTTTCTATATTGCTATTTTTATTACTTGTAAGCCATTCAGGGTTACTGGACAGTGAGCTGGGTAGCATATAAATTTAATAACATCAACAACAATAACAGCAACAATTGAATCATTGCTTGAACGCCGTTGACAAATTCAGCATCGGTCAATTGCAAAAGGCGACTTTACTGAGAATTGCTGTGACAATATCTGTAATGCCATCAAAAATCCACATCTGCTTACCCCGTCCTTGGTAAGCCTCAATAGATAGACAAAAATGCCAAATTCAGTCTGAGCATCTGGCTGACTGTGATAATAATAATAGTACCTGTTGGTTTCTGTGAAAATACAATTCAAGTATTAATTAAGTAAATATGGACAACAGCTGACAACTTCTAATTTTATTTTGAGAGCAAATTCTGGATGCTGTTTGTCCTGATTCAGTTCTTCTGTGTGATTACCTTCTCCATAACAAGCAGACAGGCAGCAAAGAAGAGGCGGACAGGTAGCTAAAAAGTGAAAATAAAGAGCACCAGTGCCTGCTGCCTTGGTTACATATGCATCTGTCCAAAGGAAAAAGAAACACTTTACAATCATATTGAGCCTATGTATAGAAGAGACATGTAAGTGGATTAAAGTCTTGCAAGTTGCATAACCAACTAGACTCTATACTACCTGCAAACCATGATGAATATAACAGAAAAAGGAAATTTGAGAAGGAGAAGAGATTGAAAAGCAGGTGAATGGAAGACAAGAACAGAACTAAAGCAGAAACTGCTTTATTTTTTTATTAACTAAAACTGGTTTTGCTATCAGGTCTAGGGACCTCAGGGGACTGGTGAATTAGTGAGGCCGTTCCGTTTGTTTTTATACTTTTTAAAATATTTGTAACAACAATAATACTAATTACTTGAGATTTTTATTGTCTGCCTAATTGTTTTGAGCTTTGTTATATGATTTACTTGTTTTGTGATATAGATGGCTATATGAATTTGACAAATTAAAACTCAAAACTTTTTTTTAAATGAAGAGAGAGAGAAAAAAGAGAAGTAGCATAGATAAGCTGAACTTTGATAAATATATCACATTGGTACTTTCCATGAAAGATAAAACTAAAGGCTATATATAAGAACCAATAACTAGTTATCTGGAAGAGGAAAAAAACAGGAACTCATGGAAATTTCGGCAATTGTCAGAAATAAATAGGGAAGATCCACATGTTCTAAAATCAGATAAATTCAAGAATGGCAGAGTTGTATGAAAGATTCAGTGTGCATTCAGAAGAGGAATGCTTTCATGTGCTTTTGGCAAATGGCAAGTTCCCCAGTTGTCCAGCTGGTGAATCTTTCAGAGTTGTTTGGGTAGTCAGTCACTATAAGAAACTGACCTTGAACTCTTGTTTTGCTCTTCTTTGCAGATGGCATATTATAAAACTAAATAAAAAGATTTCACAAAGAAACTAGAACTCTATGGATAAGATTATTTGTTTTACCCATGATGCAAACCTTCTGAAGAAGAAATACTATACTAATGAGAAATTGTGTCCAGGAAGAGATTTAGACAAGGCCATTCAAATAACAAATAATGCTAATTCATACCCTCCTTTATGTTAAACTTCATTCTATACAAATGCAGAATAACTGTGAGATGAACTAGAATGTCTGGGCAGACTACAAGAACAATAATTTATTATTTGAAAAGTTGTGGCGTTTTTCATTACAACATTGAGCTTTCATAGCAAAAGATTAATTACGTAGTTCTTCAGTCTTCTTTGTTTCTTAGCAAATATTATAACATTAGACACTGAAAGCCTGCCAGCCCTTCTTACAAGAGTGTAATTTCACATGATTTATAACATATGTGACACAAGGTAATTATTCTGTTCATAAAATACGCTCTTAATATGTAATTTTAGACCCAGTTTTGAGTGTTGTGTTTTTATCTAAGAACTTGATTGTGCAACTTTAAGTCCGTCAAGAGATTTCAGTTTTGATTCCAGAGATCAGAGAACAATTCTTAGATTAATATAAAGTAGGAATGACTGTGATCTCATGTGGCTATTATCAAAGGTCACACTTCTGCATCAATGACTTTCATAGGATGGTATAAAGTGCTGCCATTCCTGTTGATTTATGCTGACATTTTAAATCCATCTCTCAATTCTGCAAAGTTCACACAAGTGCTTTTCCTTACCTGCTGAGGGGTAATCTTGTCTGCAAAAGGAGAGAAAGATGATTAGGCTCACCATAGTTATTTGTGTTTGGTTTAGCGCATCTGTATTCTCATTCAATTATATTTTATTCAATAAACCTTTATACAATACATTGTGTGGGCTAATGTAATATGTATAGTAACTCACTTTTTACATAGCACTATAGTGGAGTGACAGTGAGACTATGATAAGTTGCAAAATTCCAGATGTTCATTAGACTTTTTAAGTTGGTTTTTCTTTTCCTGCTGCCTAATGTTTGTCTGAATTTTTGCAATCCGTCTATGAGAGCTTTAAGTGAAGGGTCTATGGACTAGTACTTGTAAGTATTCTATACCTGTAAAGCCATTGTTCTCTTTCAGTGAGAGATGGGCGCTGGGATTCAGAGCATTTCATTGTCTTCAATCAACATCGAGTATAGATTCTTAAATCAGCAAAGGATTTTTGAAACAGATATTCTCTATTGGATATGGGATTCAAACCCTCTGCCCAAACCCCCGGAGAATTCGGCAAAGTAAAATTAGCAAATATGTGTGGATAGAAACATCTGAGTTTGTTTATCTTTTTTCAGTGGTGCTTTGCTTAGCAGGGTAACTTTATCATTATTTCCCTTCTCTGTCCCTCTCCTTCTTTGTTTTGCTTGCTGGATTGTCAGTTAATGATTGCTTACTTTGGTATGCAGATCTAAGTCTAATGCCTGATAATCTATTTTTCAAATTCTTATTTCTTACCTTTATTTTTTTAAAAAAATAAAATGGTGAGTTGTGTCAGCAGCCCTTGCTTGGGCTTGGTAACCCCTACTTAAAAAATAAAACTGGAACAATTTATTATGCCTAGTCCTGTGGATTTCCTATTCTGCCTCATCCAGATTCCTAGGAAGGTCACTTCTGTATTTAAGAAGATATGGTAGCAGCTTAGCCCAGAAGGGAAAAATTTACCTGGAGAGAACAGCAACACCTATGCCTTGGGAATTTTAAGTTTTTTATTTACGGTATTTCCTTTCTTTTAGAATGTGACTCTGGGTGGCATGCCAGTTAAGCCACCCAGAGTCACATTCATGTGTTTGGGCAGCTATATAAATTTGATAAACAAATTCAAAGGGATTGATAGGAAATAAGGCATGTTTAAGTGTGCATTGATGCTAACTGATGACCTTACAAGATTGGGGTGGTTTTTTTGTACGAGTATAATCTGCCATAGTCACATATAAACCGCGGGTTGGACTAGATGACCTACAAGGTCCTTTCCAACGCTGTTAATTTGTTTAAAAAAAGTGTCCAAGGGCATATATTACCAATCCCTGCCGTACAAGATGACCCTCCAAATCTTTTGATGACAAAAGGAACAGGAATTGGTAAAAATGTCTCCCCACAGTTGAATCCTGAATGGACGTGGTTTCCATTTTCATTCATTTATTAAGTGTAGCTAATGTATTTTCTTTTGCATTTGCTAAGTAGATGTGTCATGTCTAATTTATGCAAGTACAAATACAAATTCAGCTGGCAAGGGACTTTTCCTTGCTATCAAAGTATACCACCCTTAAAGCAACCTCTAATCGGATTGTTTCTGTTATGTCTGGATTCTCACCAGCATAGAGCTGATGAGATCCCAGGTTTATTAACCAGTACTGCCAGAACCAAGTTTCTTAAACTGCTATGATATCTTATAAATCTATGCCAGCATTTTTCTATAAAATTAATGCTAACTATAAATGTTAACTCATTACTTCACTAACCAATATGGCCACAGTAGGATATTTAATGTACTTAGTCCAGTCTTGAAGTTTCCCTCTAATTGATTTGGGTTCTTAGAAATGCCATTTATCTGTTGAAATGTGATTTGATGAGTGAATATTCTCAAAAATAAGTGAAATTTGAGGACATAACAAAGAACAAACTTTTCTTTATCACTGAAGAGCCACCATAGAGTAGTTCAATGATCAGCCTAGCAGACCTGATTCAAGGAAATCTAAGTTCAGTTCCACCCACAAACTATAGAGCTCCTTGGACTGGTCACTGAAAAGGCACTTGAGTAAAAAATGCAGCACAAACTAGCCTACCAAATGTTTGCAGATCCGTGGCAAATGTATCTACAAATATCAGAATTATGCAAGCTATGATCTTCCCTGTGACATTCTATGGAAGGAAAAGTTGACTTTGAAGAAGTAATAGAGGCTTTTGGTGTAGAAGAAGAATCCTGAGTATACCAGAGGGAGCCAAGAAAACAAACAAAATGGATCATCAATAAACCAATTCAGAGTTCTCACTCACAGCACAAATGACCAGGCTCAAATTATCCTACTGTGGCCACATTATGCAAAGCCCAGCACTCTACTGAAAACTCTGAGGCTAGGAAAGAATATGACCACAAGTAAGCAGCTGTAGTAGCAATGGGTGTAATACTGAACCTGAAAGGCCTGGTCAGGAACAGATTGTCATGGGGGGGGGGGGACTATGTGTCTATATGTTTTCTGCAAGTAGGTACCAACTTGATGGCATATAATCAATCTATCAATTATCCTCTGAAAATGTTAGTGTATGGGTCAGTGAGTTGTTCAAATGCAGGTAATGGCACTGAAGAAACCATGATTGTTAATCATGGATATGTATTAACACACTTGTCTCTCAATGTTGTCTGTCATATAGAGCTTTTGTAAGGATAAATTGAGAGAGGGAATATTTTGTGTTAACTGAGCTTCTCGAAGGAAAGATAATGAACTTGATTGATTTAAAAACCACCATAGGAAACACTCTGAGGATGCCTCTAGAGTCCCCCTTCCTTATTTCAAATACTTCTTTATCTGAAATATGGAGGACTAAACAGCTTTCAGGCTGTGCAATACATTACTTCTGGAACAAGATTACGTCCCTCCCCTTTTCTTTAATTTAAACAGATGGTAAGTAGCATCTGGCTGACCTTCTCTGAGCTTAGCAGATAGATCTAACTAGGGACTAACTAATACTTGAATTGCAATCAATCAAAAAAGCTCACACATTAGCCTATGGCTACCATACCCAGGCTGCAAAATCCAGGCAGCCACTAGTTAGCAGCTAATAGTAAGGGTTTTCCTGGATTTTTGCAATCTAAATGTAGCCCTTCTGGAGGCTAGACTGGGAAGAGTTGGGGGGAAAAAACCACCCTAAAAGAAGGCAATAGCAAACCCTCATCATTCTGTTGCCAAGAAAATGGCACAGCTTTGTCCATATAGTCTCTAGGAATCAAAAGTACTTTTACTCTCTTCCTTAAAAAGAGCATCCAAGATGTTCAGCCATTTTGTTGTGAACATTCTTTATGCCTTGTCTGAATAGAAAAAGATAGACATCTGATTTATTAAATGCTATTAACTGTGGTCCCTTTGGAACTGACTTAGTAGGACATCTGAATCTAGCCATTTTGGTTTGTAAATGATAATTAAGATCTGATGGATTATTTAACAATTTTGGTTTAAAACAAAACATGGTTGTGTATAAGATATCAGCCCACCCAACAGAAATTGATTGAAATTAATAATAAAATCCAGGCATGCATGTTTATCAATACATTCAAAGGGATTTACATCTGAGATAACATTAAGATTGGATCTATTAATAGAAATAGAATTTAAGGTTGAATCATATGCATATCTATCTGAGAATAAATGTAAATAATATACAATAGGAATTACTTTTGTGTAAACAACATCACTTGGACCACATATTGTGCACCCTCTTATAAAGCAATAGGACCTAGTTTCTCCAAAAAAGTGAAATAAAGCACCCATCCACCTTGCTTTGTCCTGCTTTGATCTCTTCTGCTGCCTCTTCCAGTGTATCCTCTGGTACTTCAAACAGGTGGAAGAGGCAACACATTTCATCAAGGTGAGTCAAAGTGACCTCTCTCAGATCTAGGACATGATTACTGTACTATAGGTTGAACAAACCCAAGAGCTGTAATAATTCAATAAATTATGAGTAACATCATGAAAACACAGTCTGTTGGTGATAACCCTTATGTTCAGAGATATCTGGTGTAAATTCTATGGCTCTTCAGGTTGCACCTCTTATTTCTGGAAATCACTGTCCCTCAAGAGAAGAGAGTTTTTCAGAATTAAACTAAAGTTTTCTAAAGAAAAGGGTATGTTTTTGTTTATTCATTCATCATTCATTCAATGTTTAAAGCACATCCCAAACAATGGTACGATATGACCGATACACCCTGGGTGTACTGGTGTCTGCTGGGAGCACCAGGTACTGTTCCAGTACGGTGCTCCGGAGGGCCCACCCCTCACCCCTCCTCCTTGCCAGTATTTGAGCCAATCGGGGCTTCTACACACATGCACGGAGCCTACAGTGCCTGTGTCACGCTCTGCTGAGCAGCTGGAGCATCGCAGGCAATAAGTACGCATGGGACCCCTGCACACGTGCTGCGCACATGCATGTGGTGGATGGCTGACCCCGTTGCACTGTACCGATTGCAACGGTATCCGGAACCCACCACTGATCCCAATGCTAATCGCTTCTGGGCTGGTTACTATAAAACCTCCTGCCTCATACACTAAAAACTCGTAAATAATCTAAGGGCCAAAAGCCCACCGTCACCTATTGTAAAAATAGTTGTAAAGTTGAGGTCATCTTTTCTCTGGGAGGAGAGTGTTTCATTAAGTAGCATTACCACTGTGAAGGCCTGTTGCTTGCCCTTCAACTCACAAACCTCACGAGGAGAAAACCCACAACAGGTCCTCTCCAAATGGCCAGGGTGGCTGGGAAGATCTGAGTTTGTCAAGATTTCATCTGATATATACTGGTGCTGTACTATAAAGGGCTTTAAAAGTGATAGTGAGCATTTTGAATTGGTTCCAGTAGCCTAATGGCAACCAATGCAGCAACTTTAAAAAAAATGTTACCCTCTCAAACATGATTAATGCATCAAGAGTAAATGTTAGCCCCCAGAGTTAGGCCAGTTAGGAAAACTGACAGAGCAAAAATTTCAGGAATGCTACTTTACTGATATATGCCAAACGGCAATAAGGCAGAATATTTCTGAACTTATTTATCATGCCTTCCTCTTTCTCAGGGCTAGGTTTTCCTTTATTTTCTCTTTATAGTTCCTATTGTGTATGTTGATTATTAATGTTATCTTCTTATTCTTCAACAAGTTTTACATTAGGGTGATGGTCATAATCTGAGTTACTGTTGCTAGAGCTCTTGGTCCACAGAGATTCATCAGAGGTATACTAGCTGAAGTTGAGCAAAGGATTCCCTGGCCACACTTCCACTTGCTGTTTAAGAAGGAGCTGTAATCCAGGAGAACTCCCAAATTTTAAGTGAATTTGATGGGAATTTTACACCATCCAGAATAACTACTGAAGCAGATGTTACAAGATTGCCATGATATCTGTTGAAGACAAGTAGTTCTATCTCAGCAGGATTTAATCTGAATTTGTTTTGTCACATCCAGGTTATTACAGTCTCCAAAGACTAGTTCAGACTTTAATGGCATCAATGGCTCATCTTGATATCCCCAACTGCACTCATTTCAGAGGAATACCATGGTTGCTGGTACAGAAGACTGCTGAGAGATCTAACAGGATATATTCCTATACCCGCCCCCAGGAAGAGCCAATACAATCACTATACATCTCCAGGAATAACCAACACTCCAGAAGATAGGCTTAAAACACAGAAGGAACTTGACAGACCTGAACACTGGGCCCTATCTAACAAAATGAAATGCAATAATGAGAAAAGTAAAGTTCTATACTTAGGCAAGAAAAACCAAATGCACAAGTACAGTATAGGTGGTACCTAGCTCAATAGCAGTAACTGTGAGAGGGATCTTGGAGTCCTAGTGGACAATCATGTACATGTGAGCCAGCAGTGTGCTGCAGCTGCCAAAAAAGCCAACACAGTCCTAGGCTGCACTAATAGAAGGATAAAATCATGATCACATCAGTGGTGGGTTCCTACCAGTTCGGACCGGTTCAGCCAAATTGGTAGTGGTTTGGGGGCCTGGGTCTCGAACCGGCAGTGACCCAAGTCTGCAACACCCCCGAACCGGTTCCCCAGGTGGCGCCGGTGGCGCTGCCATCTTGTTTTTCAGTTCTGCACATGCGCAGAACAGTTTTAATTGCACTGCACATGTGCGTGCAGTGCGCATCAATGGTTCACGCGTGCGAAGCACACACACAAGCAAACCAGCAGTAGTGCCTGCCAGAACCCACCCCTGGATCACGTGAAGTGTTAATATCACTTTAATAATGCCTTGGTAAGACCACATTTGGAATATTGCATCCAGTTTTGGTCACCACAATATAAAAAAGCTCTTGAGATTCTAGACAGAGTGCAGAAAAAAAGCAACAGAGATCCTTAGGGGACTAGTGGCTAAAACATATAAACAGCAGTTGAAGGAATTGGGTATGTATGTCCAGTTTAATGAAAAGAAGGATTAGAGGTGACCTGAGAGCAGCCTTCCAACTTCTAAGGGGCTGCCACAAAAACGATGGGGTCAAGCTATTCTCCAAAGTACCTGAAGGCAGGACAAGAAGCAACAGATAGAAGCTCATCAAGGAGAGAACCAACTTAGAAATAAGGAGAAATTAACCACCATGTTTGCACAAATAGTAAGAAATATAGGGATCCTTGGTGATCTCTGAGCTTGCTTGTTTTCTTGCAAATGTTTCATTATCCTAAAACTAGGTAACATCATCAGTGCTAGTCATCATAGGACTAGGATTCATGATGTTACCTAGTTTGAGTAATAAAACATTTGCAAGAAAACAAGCAAGCTCAGAGAGTACAAGGACCCTTCATTTCAACCTTGAGCTACAAATATTCTCCTTTATTAGTAAGAAATATAAGCTATTATTTGTGGAATTGCAGAACAGTTCATGACTTCCTTATTGCTTGTGTGTTCCTCTTTTATACAGCCCAGTAGCCCAGTAATATGTAGTCAGACATATATTTACATATCACTCAACCATCTATTTAGGGCAGTGATGGGCAACCTTTTTGGCGTGGTGTGTCAAAAATCGGCAAAAAATCGAGCATAACTCGCGTTGTGTGTCACTTTGACAAAAACATAATTTTGCGTAATTTATAGTTTAAACTACAAAACTACCTCCCCCTCACTTATCTCAGTTATTGTGGGCAATTACAAGTCCATGGCACCCCAATAGTTGCTGCTAATGGCGCTCACAGTTCCCGTTGGCACTCCGCTGTTCCCTGCTGTGGTGCGGTCGTAACCGACAGTCGCAGGAGTAGACTCTCTGTGCCGGCCTGACTGGAGAGAGGCGCGCACTGTTCCCACGATCCTCTCCTGCGGTCCTCCCTCGCCGCGCTGATGACGTGTGTGCGCACGGCACGCACTCCTTACCAGCAGCCCCTGCGCTCAGAAAGGGGCGGCGGCGATACAGTAAGTGAGTGTGGGCGGGGGAGATCATACGTCCCATCCCCCCCCCCGTTCCTCCAGCACAGATTCTTTCATCCTCGGCGGCCGTGCAGGAGCCGAGGATGAATCGCATGAAATCCTGTGCGTGTCACCCCAAATGGCTATGTGTGTCAGCACTGACACACGTGTCATAGGTTCGCCATCACTGATTAGGGGGACATTTTATTGAATGTAAAACATTTTCTAACTGCCTAGAATAATTTTTTTCTTGGCGGCCTTTTTTTTTTTAAAAAAAATCCCAGGCTTTGTTCCTATCTTCAAAAATGGAAACTATTATAAATAATAACAGCTGAGTTATAAAAGATTTTAAAACCTGTCAATATCTCAGTATTTATGACACTCATATAAATTTTTAACGTTACTTGAAATAATTTTTCCATAAACTACATTGTCTTTTTAATGTGTTATTGCTCTGGTTTGGTAGATTTAAATCATTAGAAGTGCATTTGTGAGTGTGTCGACATTCATCCATATTCATTAATTTAGTTTTACCAACCTATTATATCTTTTAAATACAAAACTTTACCAATGCTTCACCAATGTCACTTACAGTCTTGTTTAACCTAAAACAATTATGGATACACATTGCAGTCTGTTTTTAAGTGAAATAAAATGTTGCTATTAAAGTGTATGACACTCAGTATTAATATTTGTCAGACTTCTCCAATCAGAAATAATGGTACTACAGCTAGTAGCCTCCCAGGCAGGGGTGGGTTGCTGCCAGCATTACTGCTGGTTCGGCACACAAAATTTATTGCACAGAACCGAAAATCAAATGGCGTCGCCGGAGGAGAACAGGTTCGGGGGTGTGGCAGGCCTGGGTTATTGCCAATTCAGCGATCCAGGCCGCCAAGTTACTACCGGTTCAGCCAAATCCCATCTCTGGTCCCAGGGAGCATATTGCAGAAAACACCAGGATGAGGAAAGCGCACTTAAGCGTCTTCTCCATTGTTAAACCAGTTCAACTCACTTGACCCACTCCAAATATCCATTTGGCAGTTTTATGCAGTTGTTAAATATCATGGGAACAATAACCCATTCACACATAGAAGGTTCGATTATGTTACAAGCTCATGGAGAAAGGATCTTTCAAGAGTTATTAGCCAGAAGAATGTTGTGTCCAGGCATAGGATGCCTTATTGTCAAACTATCTGGGTTGCCAAACTTTGGACAACAACTTGATAGCAGCAAGAATTATTTTGTATGTCTTTGCTTTTCTCTACAGATTTTAACAACTTAGATCCTGTAGCCTTAAGACAGGGTAAAAACCATCCCTGCCATTTCAGTTTTTGCATGCGCAGAGACTACCATTCTTCAGTACAGATTATTGGCTAGATGGGTGTTGGCTTAATTCAGGGAGCTAATTGCTGTCTTTTAATACTATAAATAAGTAGATAATAATTAGACGTGATTCAACCAGTATTTCCATTGTAAGGATTCATAGCATTAAATTATGGAACGCACAAGCCAGAGCTGGATCCACTATTTAGACTGAGTGAGAGTGCAGATGGTAAAGGCACTCTAATGCAAATTTGTGATCTCTTTCCTATTGAGTTTGCAATATTGCAGCCTGGATGTCGCCAGTGCTTGAATGAGCACCTTGAGACTGCTCTAGGGAGCATAGGTCAAAGTTTAGTGATGTATGTAGTTGTCTCACTAATGGGCCTTATTGATTATAATCCATAGAAACAACAAAGAACTCTGACTCCTCCCCCAGCCATTGTGATGCTAGCAACCAAGGAAAACTACAGTGGCCTTTGAGCCCTGAACAATTTGTAGGACAGTCGGGCTCTCAGTGTGAATCGACACCAAGACAGCTTATAGATTGCTGCAACAGGATAAATGGAAAATAATAAATGGATCTGAGAAGGACCTCTGAGGCAATGATAACTAGAAGCAAAAAAATGCAAAAGGAAAATAAACACTGATTAAAATGTGATTTCAAGGGCAAAGGAACCCAGTGGAAGGGGAATCCAGAGCAAAAGTCCACTTAGCCAGCCGAGCCACTAGGCACACAGAAACATGTGTTCACATGTTTCTGTGTGCCTAGTGGCTCGGCTGGCTAAGTGGACTTTTAGTTGTGATGAGTTGCTTGTGATGAAAAGGAAACAAGCAGAGGGGCTTTTCTGTTCTAACAGTTCTAAACATTGGCTTTGTTGCAGTATAAAATATTACACACATCAAGTGAAAGTTTTGGAAATAGGATTGGCTGTTCAGCTTCAGCATTTTTGTGTGGACCATAACTCATCCAGGCAATTGGGCGAAACAAAAAATGCTAATATTTTGGAGTAGAGATGTTGGTAGTCAAAGACCTTTTTAATCCTGCAGGTAAAGGTAAAGATTTCCCTTGCACATATGTGCTAGTCGTTCCCGACTCTAGGGGTCAGTGCTCCACCTCTGTTTCATAGAGGATAGTAGTATTTTTAAAAGTGAAGAGTTGGGATGAGCTTTATATTAAACTGATATATTTGTAAATATATAAACATACATATAAATGTATGCATAGACACTTAAAGTAAAGGATCCCCTCGTACATAGGTGCTAGTTGTTACTGACTCTAGGTGTGGTGTTCATCTCTGCTTCAAAGCCGAACAGCCAATGCTGTCCGAAGACATCTCTGTGGTAATGTGCCGGCATAACTAAATGCTGAAGGCACATGGAACGCTTACCTTCCCACCAAAGGTATTTCCTATTTTTCTACTTGCATTTTTACATGCTTTTGAACCGCTTGGTTGGCAGAAGCTGGGACAAGTAATGGGAGCTCACTCCGTTACATGGCGCTAGGGATTGGAACTGCCAAACTGCCAACCTTTCTGATTGATAATTCAGTGTCTTAGCCATTGAGCCACCGTGTCCCTTTAATCCTGTAGGTCCTGCTAAACCATAAATTGTTCTAAACATAGTTGGCTGAATAAGCAATAGTTGGCGGGAATCACACAACAGGTTTGTCAAGCAAGCCCTATCAAAATTTAATACAAGTGAATTATCAGTCTTCTTACCTTGTCCTACAATCTGTATCCACCACGGTCCTTGTGTATATGTAAGCTGATTTGTTGCTCATATATTGTTACCCTTGTAAAACAAAGACCTTAATAAACCTAATTTAATATTGAAATAATTGCACACAGGAAAAAGAATTGCTTGTTTGCTTCCCCCCCCCCCTTCACTGTGTACGTTGTTTTAATGATAAATAAATTGCTCTGTTCTTGTAGGTCTGGCATTTTTTGGATCCTTTAGCCTTTCTGTATGACATATAACTGTAAAATGGGGAAGATAGTATTTTGGATGAACATAAAAAGTAAGTCAATGGACCCATCCGTCAAATTTAATTTAAATAGCTGGGGTATGTTCAGAGTTAATGTCACTACCTCAGACAGTTGAAAAAAACACCTAGAGGGGACAAAATAGAGATGCTCTAGGCATTCAGTGGCTATCTATGATTCCATCCCTTCATAGTTTCTCAGGGAGATGTAAAGGGGTAGAAATGAGTAGGACTTCCCAGAAGTAAACAAGGTGGCACTGATCACAATTGTGCCATCATATGTTTCTGTTCTTCTGCTCCAGTGGAAAAAAACGATAGTCAAGGAGAAGGAAAAGACTTAGATTCTTCATTTCCTTTTACAAGGCTGTAAAAACTGCTAGCATAGCTACTGGATGACTGAGTAGTTCCAGATCATGTATTACCAGTGCATGGAATTAAAATAAATAACAAGGGGATGCCAGAAACAACCTTGCAGTCTGAAAGGTAAAAAAAAATGCCCTTTTATAAAGTAAGATTGTTTTAGAACTGACACATGTTATGGAGAAAAGCCCTAACATGAAGAACTGTGGAGGTACTCTGTTTGCATGTGCTAAAACGTGGCACGACAAACCGCGGCATCGTCAAAATAGCGGTGATAAAACTGCATCGCTAAAGCCATGACGTCATCAGCACGCGTCATCACCGCCGCAACAACAGCACGGCGACGGAAGGGCGCTTTAAAACAGCGCGGTGGCAGAAAGCTGATTTAAATTAAGGTAAGGGTTAGGATTAGGTTTAGGGGTTTGCTTTAGGGTTAGGTTAGGTTAGGTTAGGGTTAGGTTTAGGTTTAGGGTTAGGTTTAGGGTTAGATTTAGGGTTAGGTTTAGGGTTAAGTTTAGGGTTAGGTTTAGGGTTAGGTTTAGGGTGCTGAGTGCTTCGGAAGGCGCGGATTTGCCCTCCGCGATTATGTCATCATGGTAGGGTCGCGTTTTTACTTAGCGCCTCGAATGGCGCGATTTGCCCTCCGCACTTATGTTGGCGCGGATAAGGGCTTTGCAGTTTTGTGGTGGAACCGTGCTAAATAAGCCCGCCCCTGAAATAAGCCCTCCCTGAAATATTGCTACAACAGCAGCAGCCATGAGTGACCATGCTCGCAGCCTCCTGTACCTCAAAAATAATAAAACCTCCCAAAAATAAGGCCAAATGCTTATTCGGGGGTCAAAAGAAAATAAGTCCCTGTCTTACTTTCGGGAAAACATGGTAGTATGGTAGAAAACCAATCAGTATCACCAAATGTTTAAAATTAGAACTCCCACCATCACTCCTGTTTTTAATAATCAATAGTCAATTATACAAACAAATAAACAAATACTTGATTTTAGCTTGTGGCTATTAGCAAGATTTTCGAAGAATATAACTGTCTGGTTTTTCAGTTTTGTCTTTTCTCAACTTTTCTGACAGCCAGATTTGTTCATCTGCATTTTATCCCTTCTTTGATAACTGCAGCTGCAGTGATCTCCAAGTATATCAAACAATATGTGGTCGAATATAATAAAGATCAGAAGTAGGTTGTATTGGAAAGACATATGATTCTAAAGTTCTTTGAAAAGCAAAAAAAAAAAAATCACATTCCAAAGCATTGGGATTAACAGTAAATGTAAGACAAAAGTTTCAACTTTTGGAAATCAGTGGGTGTAGCTGAAATTTTGAAATCCTACTATACCATAGGCTTTTAATAGAAGAATATATCTGTAGCTCAGGGTTCAACTGTGGAGTTAGTATGCTTGTACTGATTTTGTTACCTAGTTGGATAACAAAAGGTCTGCAATGGAAACAGCTAAATTAAGAAAACACCAAGGACCTCACCATACAGACTTTTGCATAACTTTTACAAAAGGGCTGCCCTACTAGGCATAACCAATCTCATTTCTTACAAGAAGACCTACTGATACATTTTTTTACCCACCTCCTCTGCTTTGCATTCAATTTCTGAGCTGCCATCACCCACCATTTTATGTTCAAGGAATGATCATTAGCCATTCTTCAAAGCAGAGATTATGCTTAACAGGGTAGAGATTTGCTTCATAGGAAGTTGCTTTCCATTTCTTATTTATAAATTATATTTAAATTTAAATTTATTTGAATGATCAGAACATATATTGTTTGTGGGAGTTGGACGGGACTTAACTCTGAAACACATTAATATATGTAACATATTTGCTTTAATTTTTAAGGATTACGGGGACTTTTTTTTGGAGGGTTATTTAGTCTTTTGAGGGTTTTTTTAACTTTTGTATTATTTGGAAGATAAAACGTTTGGATTCCATCTTCAGTTTTACATTCTTTGTTTCGACATACCAGACTTCTTTGCAGTAAAGTTAGCTTGTCACAGACAAACCACAGCTGTTCCTGACGCTGTGTGCCTCAATTAAATCCAATTAAAAAGCTCCTATTCAATATTTATAAATAAAAATTTAAAATTAGCAGATGGAGTTCATATACATGCAACCTTCTGCATCGCCATCTCAACCCAAGTCTAATGGAATATCTCATTTTACATTCTTCTGTAAGTAATCTCTGAAAATTCTATTTGGGTGAAAGCTGTATCGTACTTTTATAAATCTGTATTCCAATAGAACTCTATATTCCTATAGAACTACTTGGTGTAGTGATCAAGGCATCTGGCTAGAAATGTGGGAGATTGTGAATTCCAGTCCTGCCTTAAGTCTAAAGTCTGCTGGGTGACCTTGGGCCAGTCACTTTCTTTCAGGCCTGAGAAGGAAGTAAAGGCAAACCACTTCTGGAAATCTTGCCAAGAAAACTTCAGGGAGTTTTGTCCAAGCAGTCTCTAGGAGTCAAAAAAAGCAAAAGCAAAAGCAAAAGCAAATAAGATAGATAGATATAGATAGATAGATAGATAGATAGATAGATAGATGGATGGATGGATGGATGGATGGATGGATGGATGGATGGATGGATGGATAGAGACTGACTCTGCTCTTTGGTTAAATATCCTGATCTATATTTGTGTATTGCAGTAAAAGCCATGGTTTATAAAATAACCCAACACAGAGAGGATTTGCACAAACTCTTTACTTACAATCACAGTGACAATATTCACGTTAAAACAAAACCAAATAAACAATTTATGCCTTAATGTGTCACACGACACACAGTGTTTAGAACACAAAATTGTGTAGGACTTGTTTCAAATTTTAATTTATGAAATTATCATCTTTCCTTTTCGATGTGATTTTTGCTATTCCTGATAGGATTATTACTCACTTATTTCTGTAGCTGATTCAAGAAACTATAGCATTGAAAACTAGAGCAGAGGGGGGAGGGAGAGAGACACACAGTCAGAGAAGAGAGGCAGAGAGACAGAGAGAGAGAGAGAAATTGTAGCACAATATATTTTGCTCTAGAACAACAAAATTACTACAGCTTTTATCTTGGAGATGGATGAGTCCAGTTATCTTCCATTTTCAAAGAATGACCTAGTAATCAAGAGAGCAATGAGGTTATATACTATAAAGCAAAGCTACATACTTAAAATTTGCAGAACATGCTGTGCTTGGAAAACAAAGAACAGCGTGTTAGAATAAGCAAAACAAAACTTTCTGGCACAGTTAAGTCACAGGACTACTTTAGACATTCCTGTGAGGAAAAGTACCGTAGGTTCTCATAACTATGCACGTAAAAGAGATACTTGATCAAACAGAAATTGTGCATCATGTAACCTCAACAAACCTTTCTCAGAAAAGTGTTTTAAAATATAAATGGGCCTATAATTCCACAGTAACCTGCCCAAATTGATGATTTTTAGAATTGGCATTGGGATTGTAATTCCCATAATTTTCTAATATTTGGATTTTGTGTAGCAAATTGGGCTGAGACATGAAGTGTGAGGGGGTCCAGTTTTCTCCTTTAGGATTCTGACTTACTTATCAGGAGAAAGCATCAACTGCTCATCTACATTTTCAGTGGGGCAATCAAACTGGTGTATGGAGGGAGGGTTCAATCTATTTCTTGGGGATAGTGGTGAGCAACCTGGGCAATACCTTGAATGGCCAGTTTTTCATATTTCCCACCTCATTTCTCAATGCTGCAGAAAAGAACCTGCCTGAATCCCAATAAGGGGGAGAGTAAGGGGGACGGCGGTGGCTCAGTGCTAAGACACTGAGCTTGTTGATCAGAAAGGTTGGCAGTTCGGTGGTTTGCATCCCTAGCACCATGTAACAGAGTGAGCTCCCATTACTTGTCCCAGCTTCTGCCTACCTTAGCAGTTCGAAAGTAGGTAAAAATTGCAAGTAGAAAAAATAGGAACCACCTTTGGTAGGGAAGGTAACAGTGTTATGTGCGCCTTCAACATTTAGTCATGCTGCCACATGACCACAGAGACATCTTTGGACAGCATTGGCTGTTCGCTTTGAAGCAGAGATAACACCACCCCCTAGAGTCAGTAACAACTAGCACCTATGTACGAGGGGATCCTTTACTTTAAGTGTCTATACATACATTATATGTATGTTTATATATTTACAAATATATCAGTTTAATCTAAAGCTGATCCCAACTCTTCAGTTTTAAAAATACTCCTATCCTCTTATGATAAGAAAATCACTAATGAATCAGAATGCTCAGATTCATAGTTTGGTCTAGTGTTAGGACATTGAGCTAAAATCTGGAGTCTATGAGTTCTAGTATTGCCTTAGGCAAGAAAACCGGCTGGGTGACTTTGGGACTTTGCCTTTTTTTCCTAGTTATTGTCTATTAGTCCCAAAAGAAAAGTTTCTGGTTTCAGTAGTACTTTAATCTTCAAAATCTATGAATTAAAGTATGTATTTGTATCCAAACTGTTTTGAGGTTTTTTTATGTCCACCAAGCATAATAAAATGTCCCTTCATGTTCACATTTCTAGTAAAGGTACAAAATACTTTTATACAATTTACACAATTTCTCTGGTGACAAATAACAGCAACGCAGCATGTTATAAAACTTACCATCGAAGTTAGAACATAAAGTGAATTTAAGTTCTTTCAGTCATATATTTTCTAATTGTGCCATTTGCATATTGTAACTAAAATTTTAACCCATTTTATCATACATTCTTCAGTTGTTCTTATTTCAACATAGTTTTTATATTTTAGCAATAACATATTTATCTTTAGTACATAATTCTGTTTCAAATTCAGTCTTACATTGTTCAGTACCAAAAAAATTTGTTATCCATTTTAAATCTTTCTGATAATTGTACATAAGAAAACTTTTGCTTGGGATATCTTTCTATGTCAAATCTGTCTCTTGATTTTATTTTACAATCTTCCTGGAAAAATGTAATACACCATGGTAAGTTAGCCATTGATCATTTCATATTATAAAATGCTTACTGTGTTGAAATACACAAATAGGTTTTAAGTCAAAACCTATGTTTATATGTATTCCATACACTAAGAACAGCCCATTGGACATGTGTGATTTTTAAACTTACACATAGCTTTAGCCAGCCATAACTATCCATGCCACCCAAATCTCAGTTCATGCCCTTTTACTTCCATAGCTATCTATTTCTCAACAATACCCATTCTTTCATCAAATTAAACAGCAGATAGCTAAATATAATTTCAAATCTGGTAGACCCAATCCTCCACTTTCCTTTTCATCTTATGGTACCTTATATGTAACTCATATTTTTTCCTCTGCCATATAAATTTAGATGTATCCTTCTGCCATTGTTTAAATGATACATCAGTTGTCAAAACAGGCATGTCTGAAACAAAAATAACATTCCAGGTAAAACATTCATCTTAATCACAGAAATTCTACCCAATGGTGACAATTGTAATTTGTCCCATCTTGACATATCTTTTAAAAAAATATTTCATTCCATATTTTAAAATAGTTATTTGAAGTAACCTATAATTGTATTTGTCATAGTATATACCAAAGTATTTATTTTATTTTCAATCTTAAATTTTACTTGTTCATAAATGCTATATAAGGTAAGACCCCTGTTTTACAGAATTATTAGAATCTCAGATATAGCATGATATATGTGATGATTCTTGAATTCCTATAGAGGAAAGAGCAGTTAGTAAAAACTAGCAATATGCTAAGACTGCCCAATGTATGTTGAGGATTGGCTTTATTGCTTCAGAATGACAAATTTCTCTAGGTTACTGAGTATAATCTGTTCAGAGGGGTGGTGACAGTTCAAAACCAAGATTCCCATAATGTAAAAGGAAAAATATATACAGTATATCTTTAGAAAGTACCAACTTCTGTGTAATCTTCTGCACCACCCTTCCGATTATTATGGCCATTTAAAGAGAAACCATTACATTACTCAGAGGTCTATCTTGCAATAGCTCAGAGCCAAACCATCTATCTAGTCTGAAGCAGTGGTGGGTTCCAGGTGGTAAGGCCCGGTATGCCGTACCATTAGTAGTGTGAGCAGCAGCCACCATATAGGTACAGTGGCTCATTTGGCCCACCTGCCTGCATTTCTTACCTGTATTTGAAGCACCTGCGCAACCTCCACTGAGCAGCTGGGTGTCGCAGGGTGGTAGCACGTGCATGTGGGCGCAGCACATGTGCCCGACGAGGCTGGCCATCCCCGTGCGCAGTGTACTGATTGCGACGGGAGCCAGAACCCACCCACCACTGGTCTGGAGGTCTTTGGAACCTGTACTGTTGCCCTCTACTGAACTTTGTGTCATTCAAAAATCTTAAAAACAAATATTTTTGAACCTAATTTTAATTGTTTTCATTTTATTTTTAATACTTTTTCTTTAATTTTAGTTGCAAGTTGTTATTATAACAATTAGTAGAATTCACCATGGCTGTTGTATTGTTAAGATTTGAAAAACATCGTTTTTGTACTGTGTGTGATGATCAACCACACTCAATGTGTAGTCTGTAATAAAACCACATCTAAATGAAGGGAAGCATGCAGTGGGGTACCTCAAGGGTCTGTCTTAGGCCCGGTACTCTTCAACATCATCATAAATGATTATACGAGGGCATAAAAGGGGATTTCATTAAATTTCCAGGCAACACTATGCTAGTGTGTGTCTGTGTCTGTGGTGTAATAACTAACCCTGTAAAAGATTCAAAAGAGCTTGACAGACTTGAACATTGGACCCCATCAAATAAAATGCAATTCAGTAGTAGGAAAAGTAAGGTCGTACCCATTGACAAGAAAAATCAAATACACAGGTATAAAATAGTAATACTTGGTTCAATCGCAATCACAGCCAATGCACCTGAGTGTAAGAAGAAGAAATGGATAGAAGTTTAACAAAAAGAGCTCCAACCTAGAATTAATGAAAAAATTTCTTGACAGTGAGAACATTAATCAATGGAACGCTTGCCTCCAGAAATTGTGGGTGCTCCACTATTGGAGTCTTTAAAGAAGAGATTGGACAAGCATTTGCCCGGAATGGTATAGGGTCTCTTTTCAAGCAGCAGGTTGGACTAGAAAACCTCCAAGGTCCCTTCCAAATCTGATATTCTATGATTCTATCCCAAGGGGAATGCATGTTAAATGTTTCACAGATTGATTGACATTTATTTATTACATTTATATAGGTGTCCATCTCATGTAGTGCTTATAGGTAACTCCATCCATTATATGATATACAATCATATAACAATAAGTATTGAAAATGCTGTAATAAAGAGAGATTTCACCATATTGGTGGTTGTGTAAAAAATCCTCTAAGTACTATACAAAATACAGTACATCATATACTAAAACTAAAATGACAACCTTTAGCAGTGGTTGTTCTCCAACTTCCTGTTTAGTTCCTGACCATTTCATTACCAAACTAAATAACATATTCAGTGGGACTTTGGGTAAAGAGTCTTGTTCCGTTCCATAAAACTACAACTATTCTTATTAGGTATTATTCCGAAAACACAAGTGGGGGAAAAAAACCACTATTTACTGTAATACAGCATATCCACAACAGAACACTAACCAAATTTAAGCAAGAATGGCTCCAGTATATACTATAGATTACACAGTAGGACATTTAAAACATTCGGAATATGGTTTTCAAGAAGAAATTTATGAGACCTATAAAAATAATAGATGAAATAATTAAATGGTTACTAGCAATATTTTTAATGTTGAATGTAAAGTATAAACACCTTGGCTAAGGTCAGTGGCAGGGGAAATAAATGAAGAGAAGGGTCCCCTAGGCCCCTAACATATGGGGTGCCTCAGGGCTCGGTCTTATCCCCCCTACTATTCAACATCTACATGAAACCGCTGGGAGAGATCATCCGTAGGCACGGGATCAGATACCATCAATATGCGGACGATACCCAGTTGTATCTGTCCGCCCCGTGCCAACTCAATGAAGCGGCAGACGTGATGAACCGAGGCCTTGAGGCCGTTAGGGACTGGATGAGGGTTAACAAGCTTGTGCTCAACCCAGAAAAGACCGAGTGGCTGTTGTGTTTTCCCTCCCAAAGATTCGACCAATATTCCATCACTCAGGCTGGGGGGTCAATTTTATACCCTCAGAGAGGGTTCGCAACTTGGGAGTCCTCCTAGATCCACAGCTATCGTTTGACCAGCACCTGACGGCTGTGACTAGGGGGGCATTCGCCCAGGTTCGCCTGGTGCGCCAGTTGCGACCCTACCTGAATCGGGAGGCACTCACAACAGTCACTCGGGCCCTTGTGACCTCTAGGCTGGAATACTGCAATGTGCTCTACATGGGGCTGCCCTTGAGGAGCATCCGGCGACTTCAGTTGGTACAGAACGCGGCCGCGCGAGTGATTGTGGGTGCACCGCGGTTCACCCACATAACACCTATCCTCCGCGAGCTGCGCTGGCTACCTGTCGATCTCCGGATGCGCTTCAAGGTGCTATTAGTCACTCATAAAGCCCTGCATGGTAGTGGATCTGGATACTTGAGAGACCGCCTCCTGCCAATCACCTCCCTGCGACCAATTAGATCACACAGATTGGGCCTCCTCCGTATTCCATCAGCCAGCCAGTGCCGGCTGGCAACTACAAGGAGGAGGGCCTTCTCAGTAGTTGCCCCGACCCTTTGGAACGAACTCCCTGCGGAGATTCGTACCCTCACCACCGTCCAGGCCTTCCGCACAGCCCTCAAGAACTGGCTAGCCCGTTAGGCCTGGGGACAAGGATAGCCGCCCCTCCCGAATGATGAATGTATGTTGCTTATTACTTTTATTATATGTGTCTATGTTACTGTTTGTACTTCCCCTCCCTGATTTTATGTGAGCCGCCCTGAGTCCCCTCAGGGAAAAGGGCGGCCTACAAATGTTAATAAAATCAAATCAAAATCAAATCAATAATGCGTTACTAGAAAATGTTTTCATGTTGTTTTAATTTGTTTTATTTATGCTTAGTTACTTTTTCTGTTATTTAACTGTTAGTATCCAATGTATCCAATTATCTCTGTTTTCCTTTGTATCTCATTTTCCTAACAATAAAAAAAAAAATTTTTTTAAAAAAAAACACACAGCCATCATCCGACAGCATTTTGTGCAAAATGAAGGGATTGTTATACGGAAACTGCTTTAGGCCTTAATTGGAGCTGATTGTTTAGGGCTGACTCAGAAGTATAAAGATCACGTTATTGGTCTTTTCTGTAAAATTAATGAGTTGTTAAGGCAGTCATTTAACTCACATAGGTCACAAAACATTGTCATAACATCTGCTCCGATTGAAAGACAGGTCTATAATTGTGAGTGCTCTTGGTTAGTGTTCCAAGTAGCTAGACAACTCCCTAAGAGAATGGGAATGTCATCCCATTCACTTGTTTTATTTCCTTCTCCCTTCCCATCCCCAATAACAGTCTGTTGTGGATCCTGAAAATAGACATCATTGGCTTGTTTTGGGGACTTCACTCTTTCTCCTTTTTCTGTGGTTGTGTACTATTCTAAAAAGTTGATACACTGTGTCAGGCATCACTCCACTCCATAATTAGGAAAGAAGACTAAGAGATTCCATGGATTGGAAATCAAAAGTACTTTTACTAATTATAAATGGTAAGCGAGCAGTTGCGAAGCAAAGTCTACTTAATTAGGCGCGAAAGCAATTGATATATAGAATAGCCCATTCCCCCCCCCCCTTAGGATCATAGCTCCAGTCCAATCATAAGTCCTTCAAGTGTCAGGTGTGAGATAACTTCAAAAAGACAGGCCGAACGATGAATGTCTAGGCCGTTGATGCAGGCGGGAAACACATAGGCATGCGCAATCCCAACGACTGGTACATCCTAGAACCTTCCTCCAGCACATCAATTAACCCCTCCCAAATACCAACCCCCCCCTTCCCATTTCATGGCAGCTGAAGCAACAGCAAGGCAGAAGCTGACATCCCGGCCGTCCCCCGGAAAAAGGCTGTTAGGCCTGGAAGAAACAGAAACAAAATAGACAAACGACAACACACACAAGAAGAGGGAGGGGAAGAAGAAAAAAAATCAAGGTTTGTCGGGATAAGCAGCATAAAATTTCTGTAGCAGACGGGGAGCACGAACGTGTGATTTATCCACCCATTCCGTGTGGGAGGGGGGGAAGTGCTTCCAAGCCACCAGGTATTGGATGCGATTACGGTGCCTGCGGGAATCAAGAATGTCACGAACTTCAAAATGATGTTCCCCATCAATCAGCAACGGAGCAGGCGAGGTTCAACGGGGGGGCGTAAGTGGGAAACCCGAACAGGCTTGATGAGGTTGATGTGGAACACCGGGTGGATACGGTTGAGGTGTTTGGGCAATTGTAAACGAACAGAAACAGGATTGATGACTTTCACAATAGGGAAAGGGCCAACATATCTGGGTCCCAATTTCTTCGACTTCTGCGTAGTGTGCAAGAATTTAGTGGACAAATACACCAAATCCCCAGGACGGTATTCATAGGGCTGAGAGCGTTTTTAATCGCTTGCTTCTTATGGCTTTATGAGCAGCGTCCAAAGTGGAAAGAGTCAGAGGCCAGATGCGACTGAGACGCTCACTCCAGTCCGCAACCGAAGGGACTTGTGGTTGGTCAGTAGGCAATTCGGAATAGGAACAAAATCTTGGCCGTAAACGACCCGAAAAGGGGTGAACCCCGTGCTGGAGTGAACCGAGTTGTTGTAGGCCACCTCAGCATGTGGTAACAAGTCAACCCATCGTCCTTGTTGATAATTGATGAAACAACGCAAATATTGCTCAAGGACGGAATTAGTACATTCACAGCCGCCGTTAGTCTGAGGATGGTAGGCGGAGCTAAGGCCCTGGGCGGAGCCAATGCGTTTGAGAAACTCCTTCCAAAATTAGATGTGAATTGGACCCCACGATCGGAGATAATACGGTCTGGGCACCCCATGCAAACGGTAGATGTGCGAATGAACAGTTTAGCCAATGCTTGGCGGAAGGAAGTTTGTGACAAGGCACGAAATGAACTTGCTTGGAAAACAAATCAGTGACCACCCAGATGACGGTATGCCCTGGCTCTCAGGGAGCTCAACAATAAAGTCCATAGAAAATCTCCTTCCAAGGGGCAACCGGGCGAGCGACAGACTGGAGTAGTCCCTGCGGTCTTCCCGGCGGTTTTTTGGCGGTGGCGCAAACTGGGCAACTGGCGACATAAAGTTCAATGTCCTTTTTAAAGAGGGCCACCAGAATTGTCTCTTCACGAGGTGCAAAGTTTTAAACGAACCCAAATGACCCGCCAATCTGGAGTCATGAGCGCGACGAAGGACGACCAGTCGTAAGGTTTAAGGTTTAAGGTTTAAGGTTTATTGGGATTTATATGCCGCCCTTTTCCCTGAGGGGACTCAGGGCGGCTTACAACCACAGGGGAGGGGGTGCAAGGTCAGAAACAAACATTATGTGCACAAAGAAAAATAATAAAACACAACTTCATTCAGCAATCAAACACTCGGCGGGTAATTGGAACCTATCCCCAGCCTGCTGGGAGAGCCAGATCTTGAGGGCTGCGCGGAAGGTCTGGATAGTGGTGAGGGTACGGATCTCCATGGGGAGCTCGTTCCACAGGGTCGGGACAGCAACAGAAAAGGCTCTCCTCCGTGTGGTCGCCAGTCGATGTGGGGATGTATAATTTAGCACCAATCCATGGTAAATCGTCCCGCATGGTGCACTCGTCCCGATGGTTCAGAAACCAGTCGTCGTGAGGAAGAGCTTTTTTTAGGTCAGAAAGTAGATCTTGAGGCACTTCCCTCTGAGCTCGGGTCTGTTGACGTGTGAGTACCGGAGCTGCCAGTAGGGGTTGAACGATACTCAGTTTAGAGCAATTATATTGAGGTAACCAGACAAAGCATCCGCCATGAAGTTCTTTCCCCCCGGGATATACTTTAGAGTGAAATTGAAACGGTTGAAATATTGGGCCCATCGCATCTGTTTGGGGGAGAGACGACGAGGCGTCCGCAACGCTTCCAAGTTCTTGTGGTCAGTCCAAACCTCAAATGGGTGTTTAGCGCCTTCTAGGAAATGGCGCCAAGTAGCGAGAGCCCAACGGACCGCAAAAGCCTCCTTCTCCCAAACCGCCCAACGCCGCTCCGTGTCAGTGAGTTTACGGGAGGTGTATGCGCAAGGCTGCAAGTTACCTTGGTCGTTGGCTTGCAGCAGAATGGCCCCTACGGCGACATCACTGGCATCAGCCTGGACGACGAAAGGCCGGTCGAGATCAGGATGTTTAAGAACGGGTTCAGCGGCAAAAAGGCGTTTAAGTTTCTCGAATGCCGCCTGGCATTCCATGTTCCAGTCTAAAGGCTTATTAGGTTTAGGCTTGGGGTCGCCTTTCGTCTTGAGCAAATTAGTAATAGGGAGCGCAATCTGAGCAAAAGAGGGAATGAATTGACGGTAAAAATTAGCGAACCCTAAAAATTTTGCAATTGCTTACGAGTTTTGGGCGCGTCCCATTCAGTGACCGCCTTCACTTTTTCAGGGTCCATTTCAACGCCATCAGGGGAGATGCGGTAGCCCAGATAGTCAATTTTAGTTTGGTGAAACTCACACTTAGACAATTTGGCATAAGGTCAGCGGCACGGAGTTTCTTCAGAACAGTGCGCACCAGATTGACGTGGTGGTCGTAAGTGCGGGTATAAACGAGGATATCGTCCAGGTATACGATAACGCCCTTGTAGAGATGATCGTGCAAAATGTCATTAATAAGTTGCATGAAAACAGCAGGAGCCCTTGTAGGCCAAAAGGCATAACCCGGAACTGGAAACAACCAAGAGGGCAGTTGAAAGCAGTTTTCCATTCGTCCCCTTCCTTAATGCGTACTCTATAGTAAGCTTCTCGCAGGTCCAATTTAGTGAAAATGCGGCCCTTCCCTAGTTGTGCCAACAAGTCTTTCATTAATGGGAGTGGGTAGAGGTTCTGAGTTGAGACCGCGTTAAGGGTTCGAAAATCACAGCATAAACGAAGAGAACCATCTTTTTTCTCACGAAACAGTACAGGGGCAGCCACTTTGGGGCGGGCTGGTTCAATGAAACCACGTTTCAAATTTTTGTCAATGAAAGAACGCATCTCCTCCATTTCCCTGGGCGACATGGAGTAAATCCGGGGTTTAGGGAGCTTAACCCCGGGTAAAATGTCAATGGAGCAATCAGTAGGCCTGTGGGGGGGCAGAATGTCCGAAGATTGTTCGCTGAAAACGTCCTTAAGATCCAGATATTCTTTCGGAATTTTCTCCTCTCCTGCAATTCTCTCCTGCCCTCTAGCGGCCACTTCAGGGGCGTCAGTGATAGGTTGGTCCAGAGAGCCCTCCCCCACTGGAGGCACCTTCGATCGAACGCGTAAGCGGCCTGTCCGCCAATTTATGTGAGGGTTCCACTTCCGGAGCCATGGGATGCCCAAAATGAGTGGCCTGTCCATGCCAGGTGCGACCACAAAAGAGATTAATTCAGTATGGGTACCCATCCTCATTTCCAAAGGCTCAGTAAAAAAATGGGCGCCCCCCCCCGCAATGGAGCCGTCTATTTGGCAAAATACAATTGGGGTTTTTAAAGTGCGTAATTTGAGGCCTAACTTCTGCACCATGGCGGGATTGATCATGGATCGGGAACAGCCTGAATCAAGTAAAGCCAGGAGGGTGGCAGGTTTCCCTTCAGGAGGAACTTTTAACTCAATAGGGATTAGCAGGGGCCCCTTGTGTGAACTCACCCAGTGAGGCGATGTGTCGTCATCGGAATCTTCCGAAGAAGAGGAGTTAGCGTCCGCGTCGCCCTCTAATGGTTGGACCAAAGGAGGGGGGTGGGAGTCCCTAGCGAAAGCTGTTTCCTTCTTCTTCTTTTCAGGGCCTCTGCCAGACTTTTCCTCACGTTTGGGAGGGAGTTGAGCAGAGAGAGGTAATTTAGCGCGACATTCGGGAGCGGTGTGCCCTAATTTTCCACAACGAAAGCATGTTACACGCTTGGAGAGGCCTGAAGAGGGCCCCCTCGCTTCACCTCGTCGTTTGAAGAGCGATTGAGTGGCTGGAGGGGGGAAGGGCTTGGCAGCCCTCTCTTTCCGCTTCCTTCTTTCTTCTTGAGCATAACGGAGACGGATTAGGTCGAGTTCAGCGTCCGCTGCATGCTCAAACCAAGTGATTAAACATCTCGGCAGGTTACGATTGACACATTGCTGATAAATGTCTTCATTCAATCCTTCAGCAAATCTGTCCAGAAGGGCGTCCTCCCCCCAGCCTCTCATGTATTGGGAAAGACACTGGAATTCCTGGATGTATTGGGCGACAGGTCTATCGTCTTGTTCAAAGTTTAAAAACTTCAATTTGTTCCGCTTCTCAGTTAAGGGGTCATCAAAACGTTGGCGGAAAGCCTCCATAAAGCGGTTGAAATTCCCCAAGAGGGGGGAGGCAGACATATGCAACGCAGTTGACCATGTAGCCGCCTCACCATCTAATGACAAAAGAACCATCCTGACTCTCATGATGTCAGTTTCAAAGTCCCGGCCATAAATCTCCATGTAGTTAAACACTTGCATAAGAAAAGAAGGCAGGCTAGCAGAATCACCATGGAAACGGACGGGCAAGGGAGGGATTTTAGCCATCCGATGTCGTCGGGGGGGAGGCCCTTCTTGATCAGCAAAACCTCTAGCTGCAGGGGGTGAAGCAGGCCGAGGGGGAGGGGGAGATGTCGGGCGTGGGTAACGTTGCCAATTTCTCCAGTCTCTTTCCTCCTCCCCCCGTCTTCCCTCCAAATATGTTTGACCCCAATAATCAGGTAATTGACTGCGCTGGGGTTTTCTCATGGGTCCCTGGAGCTGGTAGCTTCTGCATTCTCCTTCATCACCTTCCCTTCTGTCCCCAAAGTACCTGTGGCTCCAATAGTCAGGGAACTCACTCGTCTGGGGTTTTCTCACGGCACCCGGCTCCAGTGAAGCTTGTCGGGGTGGTCTTTGGGTGAGCCCAGCATTCCAGCTTGTCTCTGTCTCTCTTTGTCCCACCGAAGTTGACCATCGGGGTGGGGGCGGAGGGTCAGGCTGGCTGGAAATTTGCAGTTGAAATAAATCTTCGTGCAAGGATAAGTCAGGCGGGCTGGGCTCGTGTAGAGAAAGGTCGGGAGGCCCTAGTTCACGGGAGTCCGCACCTCCCACGGCCCCCTCCTCCTCTCTGATCGGAGAAGACATTATCTCCCTTCTCAGTAGAACGAAAAATCTCCTGGAAAGGGGTTTTATTTTCAGACTTTGCTTCTTGTCAGGCATCACTCCACTCCATAATTAGGAAAGAAGACTAAGAGATTCCATGGATTGGAAATCAAAAGTACTTTTACTAATTATAAATGGTAAGCGAGCAGTTGCGAAGCAAAGTCTACTTAATTAGGCGCGAAAGCAATTGATATATAGAATAGCCCGTTCCCCCCCCCTTAGGATCATAGCTCCAGTCCAATCATAAGTCCTTCAAGTGTCAGGTGTGAGATAACTTCAAAAAGACAGGCCGAACGATGGAATGTCTAGGCCGTTGATGCAGGCGGGAAACACATAGGCATGCGCAATCCCAACGACTGGTACATCCTAGAACCTTCCTCCAGCACATCAATTAACCCCTCCCAAATACCAACCCCCCCCTTCCCGTTTCATGGCAGCTGAAGCAACAGCAAGGCAGAAGCTGACACACTGCCTTCTAAGTTACATCATTTATGTATTGGAGGAATTGATTATAATAAAGTGTATCCATAATAACGAGCAAAACTTCTCTTGTTCTCTGCCATGCTATATACCACCAAGAAACTAAGGGGCTCCCCCCCCCCAAATGGGCAGTCACCTAGCAATTCAAGAATGTAAGAGTCCATACAAAGGAATGATACCCATGCATAGTAGGATAGACAAATGTAGGCACTGTTTCCATAGATTTTAGTATGTGGACAAATCTACTAGTTGGTTTCTAAGTACTGACCATCAGTAAGAGATGTTAGAAGAGATTTAGGAAATAGAAAGATATGTGATATGGCAAGAAGGGTGTAGGAGTATTAAGGGAGAAAGACATACCATAGCTAAAAGGTAAAGTTCTCCTCACATGTATATGCTAGTCATTCTCAACTCTAGGGAACGGTGCTCATCTCTGTTTCTAAGCCAAGGAGCCAACGCTGTCCGAAGATGTCTCTGTGGTCACGTGGCTGGCATGACTAAACACCGAAGGGGCACAGAATGCTGTTACTTTCCCACCAAAGGTGGTTCCTATTTTTCTACTTGCATTTTTACATGCTTTCGAACTGTTAGGTTGGCAGAAGCTGGGACAAGTAACGGGAGCTCACTCTGTTACGCGGCACTAGGGATTCAAACCACCGAACTGCCAATCTTTCTGATCTATAAGTTCAGTGTCTTAGGCACTGAGCCACTGTGTCCCTCATACCAGAGGTGGGTTCCTACCATTTTGTACAGTTTGGGCTGAGTAGGTAGTAACTAGGCTTGCCACGCCCTTGAACCTGTTCTCTCGGCCGAGCCATTTTGCTTTTTGCTTCTGCACATGTGCAGAAGCATTTTTTAGTACTGTGCATGCGCTCATAGTGCGCATTGAGCACGTGCGAAGCGTGTCCCTGAGCGAACCGGCAGTAGCAGCAGATGAAACCCACCCCTGCCTCATACCATAACTACCTCAGATTAAAAACATAAACAAGGGAAGAATTTTCCAGGTTGTAAATACACACATTATATTTAAAGCAATGTACTTGTTTCTGAGTCAAGAAATACAAACTGCAGTGACATCACAAGGAATTGTAAAGGTATTTTATAAGCATTAGAAAACATTAACAACACATTTTTGTGTTGTTAATATATTAGAAAACTTTACGAAAAATGGGAGCACCAAAACCTGCTGAATTAAAAGCTCATATTCCTATGATACCAAAAGCTAATAGCTTTACCGCTAAAGATTTTATTCTTTTCTATTTGCTTTTAAGATTCAGATATGCTAAGGTACAAACGCTCTTCCAGGTGTTTTTCAGTTACAGATCCAAAAAGTAATGAGGAGGAAGGGGATTATATTGCTCTCTGGTTTCTCTTGTCACGGCCCAAAAGGGAAGGAAACCTCCCTGCTCTGATGCAGTGCTCAGTCTAATTGCTAATAGCAATTCGCCTTAATTAGATAATTAGATTAACTACCCAATTAACAGAAATTGTTGTTTGACAAAGACAGGTGGAAGCTCAGAGGTAATGAGAAAGATGGCCCGTTTCTCTTCTAGTCTTTAACAGCCCAAAAGTCTCAGTGCCTTTTCTAACTATTTGCCTAGCCTAAGGGATAGAATTACTATTATAAAGAGATCAATATTTTTTTTAAAAAAATAAAGTTAAATAAAACATATTTGTCTCAAAAGAGAAATTCCTCAATAATATGAATTCCTGGGGAGGGGATCATGATAGAGGTACCAGCTATTGCCAATTATTTCTGCCTGCCCAAGAAGAGAATAGACAGATCCAGTTTATTAAGCAATACCATGTGGCAGAATCCAGGAAGCACCTCTGTGGGCTAGCATCCCCAACATCCTGAGAGAACTTTCAGCCTGATGACCTTTAAAAATCCCTGAAGACCTGGATCCTCTGTGGAGGATTGGGAATATATGTTAATATGTATGAGGGACGCCGTGGCTCAATGGCTAATATGCTGAGCTTGTCGATCAGAAAGGTTGGTAGTTTGACTGTTCGAATCCCTAGAGCCGTGAGCTCCCGTTACTTGTCCCAGCTTCTGCCAACCTAGTAGTATGAAAGCATGTAAAAATGCAAGTAAAAAAATAGGGACCACCTTCGGTGGGAAGGTAACAACATTCCATGCACCTTTAGCATTTAGTCATGTCAGCCACGTGACCATGGAGACGTCTTTGGACAGCACTGACTCTTCAGCTTTGAAATGGAAATGAGCACCGCCCCCTAGAGTCGGGAACGACTAGCACATATGTGCGACGGGAACCTTTTCCTTTATGAGGTTAAGTTTTGACCCAACGGCTTTAAGAGTTTTGATATGGATTCTTTGTATTATTTTTCTTTTGGAATTTTAATTATTTGTTTGTTTTCATTGTTTTTACTGTTGTCAACTGCCCAGATTCGTGAGGTGGTGGCCATTAAAATGACATCCACCCATCCACACAGAAGGCTACAGATTATGCTAAAATTCTTCTAATGGGATTCCTGGCAGCTTCGGGTGGTGAAGCTTTTCTTCCTAGAAAGCCACAAGGAAAGGAAAGCTGCCGGTGCCAACAGTTCTGCATGCAATGACACTGTTGTAAAAGCATAGAAGCAGTTCCAGCAAATGAAACAAAAGAAAAACAAGACAAAAAATTGTTAAGCCAATTAGTCCACTGTATAATTGCTGTAGCAATTCCACAATGATTCAGAAAATCTCCAGCTCGAATCATTGGCCAAAGAATATTTTCATGGTTTGCTGAAGATGAGAAAAAGCACTGGTAGTCAAATCCAAAGTAACTATAGTTGGAATGATTCTTTGCACATGGCGCATATGCTGTAAGAACTTAACTTTTCACTGTTTAGTGTCTATGAAATGTTTGGGATTTGAACTTCCAAGGAATTTGGAGGGTAGCTGAGGGAGCATGCTGGCAGTATGATTTTGGAAGGCAATGATCACAATGTGGAAAATTCAAATCTGTGTAACCTTTGTGTTTCCACATGCTTATCCATGGTTAATTAAACCAAGATTCAGGGAATTAATCCAGTTTGGGAGTTATCGTAACTGTGAAGTATAAACTAACCACATAAGCTTGGTTTGGACAACACACTAACTGAAAATGGAGTTGGCTGGTTTGTAGTTCATTGTATTGCACACAGTTGTTGCCAAATCCAACTGGCTCAGGAGGAGTCATATAATAGCCATAATTATAGAAATGCTCTCCTTGCCATGGCTGCCATCCGAGTATCCAGTGACAACTAAAGCAGCCTCAGCTGTGGGCATGATGTTTCAGAGAAGTGCAATTTATTCAGCGCAAGCTGAACTGAGTAATTGTTTTTTATTTTAAAAGAATTAGTTTTCTGTATCTCTGTTTTAGCCAAGTCATTGGTTCACCAGTTACTGGATACACACAGAATCTTTAAAACTTATGAGACTTTTCTCCTGGGTTCTTTGATAGAGTTTTTATTTTTAATCATTCTTTGAATAAGTATGTTTTCTCTCTCCCTCCCTCTCCTGTTAACACAAATCAAGTCCAATCAAATCTTTATTTGAATGGGTTGGGGGGGGGGGATTAATTTAGAAAGCATAAAGGACACTATTGACCCTATAAAAGTAAAAAGCTTGAAAATGCAAACACATATAAGTCAAAATCTAAAATCTTTCATAAAACCATCTAAAAGAATCTAAAAGAAGAGGTAGGAGCATTAGATGGTATTGTTTTATTTATGTTGCAAAGTCAGTCAGATATTCAGAGTGGATCTGGCATTTTTGTCTGCATATTGAGTTCTTCTCAAGGACCTGAGATAGGCAAATGTGAATGTTTAATATTACAGATATTGTCACAGGATGTAAGCTCTTCCAAGTAAATTTTGCAATTGAGTGATGGTGAATTGTTCAGTGATGATATAATTTTTCTTCCATTCAGTTGTGTCATATTCTCAAAGACTGGATGGACAAGTTCCAGCAGTTTTCTTGGCAAGGTTTTCCAGAACTATTTGTGCCTTTCCTAGGATTAAGAGAGGGTGACTGGTCCGAGGTCACCGAACTGGCTTTGTGGCTAAGGAAGACTAGAATGCCCAGTCTCTCAGTCTATAGCCTGATGCTTTAACCACTATATCAAACTGGTTCTCTATTATTGTGTTTCCCCCAAAATAAGACAGGGTCTTATTTTCTTTTGACCCCCAAAATAAGTACTTGGCCTTATTTTCAGGGAGGTCTTATTATTTTTGAGGTGCAGGAGGCAGAGAGCGTGGTCACCACTTATTATCCGGGGAGGAAATTATTATTTTTAAAATTATTTGGGGGGAAACAGGATAGATGGGACAGCTGGCTGTGACCAGGGGGGCATTTACCCAGGTTCGCCTGGTCCATCAGTTATGGCCCTACCTGAACCGGGAGGCTCTCGCAACAGTCACTCGAGCCCTTGTGATCTCTAGGCTGGAATACTGCAATGGGCTCTACATGGGGTTGCCCTTGAAGTGCATCCGGCGACTGCAGTTAGTCCAGAATGCAGCCGCGCGAGTGATAGTGGGCGCACTGCGGTTCGCCCACATTACACCTATCCTCCGCGAGCTGCACTGGCTACCTGTCGACCTCCGGGTGCGCTTCAGGGTACTGATGACCACCTTTAAAGCACTCCATGGTAGTGGATCTGGGTACTTGAGAGACCGCCTTCTGCCGATTACCTCCCTTCGACCGATTAGATCGCACAGACTGGGCCTCCTCCGAATCCCATCTGCCAGTCAATGTCGACTGGCGACTACACGGAGGAGAGCCTTTTCTGTTGCAGCTCCGACCCTGTGGAACGATCTCCCCGTTGAGATTCGTACCCTCACCACCATCCAGACCTTCCGCACAGCCCTTAAGATCTGGCTCTCCCAGCAGGCCTGGGGATAGGTTCCCAATTTACCCGCCCGAGTGTTGACTGTGGAATGCAAGTTGTGTTTTATTATTTTATTTTGTTCACTTATTGTTTGTTTTCTGGTATTGCACCCCCTTCCCTGTGATTGTAAGCCGCCCTGAGTCCCCTCAGGGAGAAGGGCGGCCTATAAATCTTAATAAAATGTCTCAAATGTCTCAAAGCTTAAAAGGTTAACATTTTATTTGAGCCGAGGTGGCACCGTGGTTAGAGTGCAGTACTGCAAGCTACTTCAGCTAACTGCTAGCTCAGTTTGGCAGTTCAAATCTCACCGGCTCAAGGTTGACTCAGTGTTCCATCCTTCCGAGATGGGTAAAATGAGGACCCAGATTGTTGGGGAAAATAAGCTGACTCGGTAAACTGCTTAGAGAGGGCTGTAAAAACACTTTGAAGCAATAGATAAGTCTAAGTGTGATTGCTATTAAGAATAATTTCCAGTTAAAAGTACTTTAATATGGTGAACTAGGTGCTCATTAAATCTACTTTTAAAAGTTGAACCTCAGACACAGTTCATTTCCAAACAAATTTTGGGGAGCTGCTGAAAAAGTCTGCCAATACTGCATATTGTAGTATGGTTGGTATCTGAAAGCAGCAGGTTCGTGTGTAAAGTTGTCCTGTGGGCCCTGAGTTTTTATGTAGTAATTGTGTGATGAAGCCAGTACAAATATCTCTGTGGTACCGATTTTAACACATATCAAGCAGAAGTAGACAGCCATCTGTCTGGGATGCTTTAATTTGAATGCCTGAGTTGAACGGAGGGCTGGCTTCATAGCCTAAATGGGCCTTTCCATCTCTGATTAAAAGAGACAAAAACAGTATCAAAGGAATGCCGAGTTAGTTTAGCAAGGTGCAGCTTTCCCATAATCATCACTAACATTTTTTCATTGAGGTTTGCAAAATAATTACTTCATTGTCTATGTGAACCACATGTTAAGTAAATGAGGGATGTCAGCTTCTGCTTTGCTGTTGCTTCAGCTGCCATGAAACGGGGAGGGGGGGGCGTGTATGTGGGAGGGATTTAATTGATGTGCTGGAGGAATGTTCTAGGATGTACCAGTCGTTGGGATTACGCATGCGTACGTGTTTCCCGCCTGCATCAACGGCCTACACATTCCATCTTCGGCCTGTCTTTTTGAAGTTATCTCACACCTGACATTTGAAGGACTTATGATTGGACTGGAGCTTTGATCCTAAGGGGGGGGAACGGGTTTTCCTATATATCAATTGCTTTCGCGCCATATTATTCAGATCTTGCTTCTTGTCACGCCCCACTCCACTCCATAATTAGGAAAGAAGACTAAGAGACTCCATGGGTTGGAAATCCAAAGTACTTTTACTAATTATAAATGGTAAGCGAGCAGTAGTGAAGCAAGATCTGAATAATATGGCGCGAAAGCAATTGATATATAGGAAAACCCGTTCCCCCCCCTTAGGATCAAAGCTCCAGTCCAATCATAAGTCCTTCAAATGTCAGGTGTGAGATAACTTCAAAAAGACAGGCCGAAGATGGAATGTGTAGGCCGTTGATGCAGGCGGGAAACACGTACGCATGCGTAATCCCAACGACTGGTACATCCTAGAACATTCCTCCAGCACATCAATTAAATCCCTCCCACATACACGCCCCCCCCTCCCCGTTTCATGGCAGCTGAAGCAACAGCAAAGCAGAAGCTGACAGGTGGCTAAAGTGAGTGCAGCACCAGTTTCCCTTCCTAATCTAACATTTACATAATAGTTCACATCTAATTCTTCATAGCTATTCTGGGACAGATAACGGAGAGAATTCCATCTTTTTTTCCTAATTCTTAGGGCAGACATCTATCTATCTATCTATCTATCTATCTATCTATCTATCTATCTATCTATCTATCTATCTATCTATCTATCACCCATCTATCTATCTATCTATCTATCTATCTATCTATCTATCTATCTATCTATCTATCATCTATCTATCTCTATCATCTCTATATCTCTATATCTGTCTGTCTGTCTGTCTGTCTGTCTACCTATCTATCTATTGAGAGCCGAGGTGGGGCAGTGGTTAAATGCAGCACTGCAGGCTACTTCAGCTGACTGCAGTTCTGCAGTTCGGCTGTTCAAATCCCACCGGCTCAGGGTTGACTCAGCCTTCCATCCTTCCGAGGTGGGTAAAATGAGGACCTGGATTGTTGTTGGGGGCAATATGCTGACTCTGTAAACTGCTTAGAGAGGGCTGAAAGCCCTATGAAGCGGTATATAAGTCTAACTGCTATTGCTATTGCTATTGCTATTGCTATTGCTATTGCTATTGCTATCTATGTATGTATGTATCTATCTATCTATCTATCTATCTATCTTTCTTTGTTTCTGTCTTTCTTTCTTTCTTTCTTTCTTTCTTTCTTTCTTTATTTCCTGATATGGTTTTACATACGTCATTTAACATTGCAAATATCTGAAGTATATTGTCAACTTTTCCATCCCTTTATAGAAGCCTGCTCTCCAAAAAATAGAGTAGAAACTTACCTTAGCCTCCTTCATTTTATGGCCATTTTATCTTTATTTAATTGCCTGGACAACTCCCTGCAGTTTTCTTGGCAAGAGTTCAGAAGTGGTTTGTTTTTGGCTGCTTCATGCTAGGGCTGAAAGTATCTGGTCCAAGGTCACCCTGCTGGCTTTGTGTTTAAGCTAAGACTAGAATTCAAAGTCTCCCAGTTTCTAGCCTGATTCTAACCAGACCTATAGTAAGGAATGTGAATTTTTCTATTAATACCTTAGTGAATAAGTTGTCACACTCTATTGAAAACCAATGCCATTTCCCCCACAATGTTTTTCTCATTCTTTCTTCACTCTTCCCCCTATGTGCAAATAAATTATTTTCTATATTTAGCTGTTTAGATGCATATAGTCCTGTACTTTACAACTGATTAGTCAATCTTTCGAGATGATTCCCCTAAAAGGTACATTTCAATGTTCTGATGGTCACATGACTGCATTTGGGGTGCTCAGCAACCACCCCCATTTATGGCCATTTGTGGTGTCCTGCGATCACACTAGGGGTGGGCTCCGGCAATCATTGCTGCCGGTTTGCTCATGGGCGTATTGTGCATGCACGCACACTTTCCACATTCACACATGCTTTACACATGCACACATGCTTGATGGGAGCACCACCCACATAGACAGTCCAATAAAAAAACCAAGATGGCGTTGCCTATGGCGCCACCCAATTTTGATCAAAAAAGGGCATGGATAGCCTTTAGGAGGCTTATAGAGTGCTCCTGGGGTTGGGGACCTCAAAATGAGCAAAAAAAAGCCCGTTTTTCACTCATTTCTGCCATCCCCAGCCCCCAGGAGCATTCTGCAAGGCTCTTAAAGGCTATGCATGGCCATTTTGGTGAAGGGAGCGTGGTTTCAGGAGGCAGAAAAATGCTATAATCAATGTATAAGACATACCCAGATTTTCAGCCTCTTTTTTGAGGGAAAAAGGTACGTATTATACTCTGAAAAATATGGTAAGTTTTAGCATTTGGGTTGCAACTCCAAAGTATTTTCATTTCTTTTTTGCTTAGAACTGGGCCAAAGGAAAAGGGTTAGTTTACTCCATGGTTGGAATGTGGACTAGTGATTGCACATCACGAGTCCTTCCTTAGGCATGAAAGTCAGCTTGGTGATTTTGGGCCTGTTCTTCTCTCTCAGGTCAACCCACCTCACAAGGCTGTTGCTGTGGAGCAAATAGGAGCATTATGCCCAGCATCTGGAGCTCTACAAAATATAAATAAAATAAAGATAAGGTTAAGAACAGAGGTGGTATTCAGCCGGTTCTGAACGGTTCTCGAGAACCAGTAGTGGAAATTTTGAGTAATTCAGAGAACTGACAAATACCATCTTTGGCTGGCCCTGCCCCCATCTATTTGCTGCCTCCTGAGTCCCAGATGATCGGCTGAGTCTTCTTTTGTTACCCTGCACAGGACAACAGAGCTAGAAAGCAGGTTAGTGGGGAGGGAGTAGGGATTTTGCAGAAACCTTCCCCAGGAGTGGGGAGGTAATGGAGATTTTGCAATATCCTTCGCCTGCCACACCCACCAAGCCACATCACACCCATGGGACCGGTAGTAAAAATTGTTGAATCCCACCACTGCTTAAGAGCCTAACTTAAACCAAAGAAAGTGGCATCTGGAAGTTCAACCTATGCTTATGACAAGAGAACCCTTGGGATTTGGGCTCTGTCAAATGCCCTTCTAATCCAGAAGGAAAAAAGTGCTGGATTGAATGCTGGACATATAAACAGAAAGGCATGTTACAGATTTAAAAGTCACTCAACCCATCAGCAGATTAGTGGAAGATCTTGGTAACTGGTCACTTATAAGTAGTGTGTGCTCTTGGGGCACATCATTCTTTCACACGCATGCAATAGGTGTTAATAGCCACCACCCTGCAGCCAGCTAAAAACCCACAGGTTTCAGTGGCTCTAATCATGCCAAGTTCTGCCTTGGACTGCAGCCAGTTTGTGGCAAATGATGATACAAACACCAGCACGCTAATTCTGCCTGTTGACAGAAACTGGGCACAGCTGACAAGTGCTGCGAAATGCAGAGTGTGGGAAGGAGAGCGGTTCCAGCTGGTGCAGGACCAAGCGGGAGATCTTCAGAGGGTGGCTTTCCTCAGCTTCTGGAGCTCCAGTTTCATCCGAGGCCTTCCCCAACTGCAGATCTGAATTGATTCCAGCTGGAAAGAAAGAAAGAAAGAGTTTCTATAAAACTGATCTAAACACACATTGCCCCCATTTGGAAGAGGGTGGGCCACCTTGGAGTCACGCTATCTGACTCTCCTATCCCTGGGAGTGCCATGGGATAGGATGAGGCATTCCTCTCCCCTCCCCCTCCCCGTTCCACCTTCCACAGGCTTCCTCAGCAGAAAAGGAGAGAGATAAGCCTTTTGTCATATGGAGCGTAGCTCCTTCTCCGTTCTAAAAGAATCTTTCCGGGAATGGCTTTTTATCATTTTCATTAAAACGGCTCTCTTGGTAGAACAAATCAGGTGATTTGTTGTCATATAAAAGCTTAGGAAAGATTGACTGGGAGCGGTGGGCCTGTTAAAAGATGGTAAATTCCATGCCTACAGATCGTCTTATTACCAACTCTGTCATGTGGTAAAAAAAAAAAAGCACAAAGTGTGGGGAGGATATTGTGCAGTTCATTGACTAAGGTTTAATTTAGACTTTGTGGGGCAAAAATCTCCATCGAAGATTCCTGGTATCCAAAAATCTATCCTGTATTCAGGCATACCTACACAAGATTCGCACATATCCCCTATAATTGCCTGGGCACAAGGACTGGGGGGGTTGCTAGTCATGACTGTGTCTCCTTTGCACACCTCTCACTCTCATTATAGACTGAGGTGGGGACAATCTGGAAGCTTTCAGATTCGTGTTAATGTCAGGGTTCCAAATAGCATCCTCAATCCAATAAGAATCTGAGGCTAGGGATTCCTCAAAGTTCCAATTTAGTAGAAGAGCCATGTTGGCACATCTGGGAAAACCCGAATCTGAAAGCTTCCAGGTTTTCCCCATCCAGTTTAAAGTTCAAGACCCTGCCCCAGCACCCACAGAGATGAGCACCTCCCTCTAGAGTTGAGAACGACTATCATATATGTGCGAGGAGAACCTTTATCTTTAAGTCTGGAGGAGCTCTAACGGTGCAGTGGTTAGATTGAAGTATTGCAGGCTAACTCTGCTCACAGTCTGAAATTTGATCCCGATGGGCTCGAGGTTGACTCAGCCTTCCATCCTTCCAAGATCAATAAAATCAGGACCCAGATTATTGGGAGCCATATGCTGACTCTGTAAGCCACTTAGAGAGGGCTGTTAAGCATTATGGAGAAGTGTAAAACTCTGAGATTAAACAATCTACACCAAAGTTGCTTGACCCACACAGGTATGGGCAGCATCCAATCCTCTTTCTAGTGTCTGATTTACGGTGCTCCTCCATACAAATACAATAACAGTGAAAGGAACCAAAAAAGAGGGTCAGGCAAGCAATGAAGAATACCTCTAAACCCGAAGTGAGAGAGCAAACAGAACCCTTTGAAGGAATCTCTGCACATTTTATATGCTTCTTAGCTCATTCAAACTAGGCTTCTGCAGCACAGAGCCAGGGATGGAAATAGAGTGAAGCAGGGAAGAGAAGAGAAGAGAAGAGAAGAGAAGAGAAGAGAAGAGAAAAAAAGAGAAGAGAAAAAAAGAGAAGAGAAGAGAGGACAGAGGGCGGCTGAGGGAATTCACCAATTCCAAATAACCATTCACAAGGAGAAAATAGTTTTTACTATTTTCTTGTTGCACTGTCAAGTCCAGACACAAACATCCAAGCACAGGGCCCCAAAAGGAACTATAGCAGAAAAGCAATGTGGAAGGAATCAAGTGCCCCTGCAGCTGTTGCTGTTATCATCTCTCCCGCTGCCATTTCAATGCCAGATGTTGACAATGCCAGATGTAGCAACAGCAGCAGCAACATGCAATGGAAACGGAGCCTTCAAAGCCTTGGGGAGATTGGCTTCTTTTTCTCATTTGGCTGCTCCTTCCTTCCTTGTGAAGGAACCAACTGTGCTGCAGAAATGTGGATGATTCTCATAGCTGCCATCTAGTGATCATCCAGAATTTTGCAATTCTGGTAAAGTAAGCTTAAAAAGGAGAGACTTTCAGGGGCCTAAAAGTCTGGTGGCTCTTCCAAAGGAAGGAAGGGAGTTGAACAGGAACAAGGACACTTTGGGTGATTGAGAAGCAAGAGGGCAACCTAGGGAGGGCAACCTGCTTGCTACAGCCTGTGGGTGGTGCCCAAGTTGCCAGCATTCGGGGTGCCTCATCTGATCTTGGATCCTGGAGAAGTCCTCATACATCCCTACCTAGGGCAGACTTCCTCATCGGATGTCCAGCCAGCACTGTCCCCTTATTATGATGCAAATCATAGTTAATTGGAAATAACAAGACCAAGATAGAAGGTGAGACAGGAACAAACTGAAGATGCTACCTTCAGATGAACCAAACATTCAGAAACCAACCCACAAGACTCGGAGAACAAACCTTAATCCTCAAACTGAACAGTATTTGTTTCTTCCTTTTCAAAGGCAATTATTAATAATTGCATCTTAATAGATCAGATACTGATTCTGAAGCAAATGCATTTGACCCAATAGGCAGCATGAATCAATCTGATTACCACCGAAATCTTCCACAACCCCACCCCCCCACCCCCTAGTACATGGCGGAGAATTATGCTGCCTCCCTTACTGGCCTTCAAACCTAATTTTTTGCGTGCTCAGGTTCTTTCTCTTCATCAGTCACATTTGCTTAATAACCTTGTTGCGTCTCTCCAGAGCAGAAAATTGACAGGGTCACATAAGGTATTGGTGAGGCGCTCAGCTGGCAAGAAAACGCACTAGATGGACTGTCGCTCACAGCCCCCGCCCTCCCTCCTTGGGCAAGCAAATTCTCACTAATTTGCTCGCCCAAGGAGCTACAGGAGTCAGCTGCCCCTTCTAAAGTGCTTCACCCTGTGTCATGTAATGGACTTGGCAGCCACGAATGTATAATACCCTGGGTGTGGGTTGACTGACAGTGTGTAGCTGTGCTGTAATGGCACACCAAAGATAATCATGGTTGACACCTAAGAAAAGATTACACATGCAGCCTATCCATTCATTAGCTCATTTTGCTAGGAGGCGCTCTCATTAAATGAAATCACAGCTGCTCTCTGTAAACTATATTTTAGATATCCTGGCTAGAAAAATGAGGAGCCAAATCCTATCACCTCTACTCCCAATGGGGGCTTTGTAAGCCTGATTCTCCTATTTGTCTGCGTGAGGTTGCTGGACACAAATTTGGTGGTGGTTCTCCCCCCCCCCCAAAAAAAAACCCTCCTTGCTCAGATTTCCTTCCCTTTATTATTTCATCTCTCCTCCTTCTTAGGCCGCTATTATCGCAACACAGTATTGTTATAGCTTATAAATCTTTTTAAAATTCATCTTGCCGCAGCATAATATTCTGCACGTAGGGGCTATAAAATATTTTGCCCAATAAAAGTGTCACAGAGAGAGCTGATAATGCCACTTTGTGATTTCTTTAACTGAAAAGGGAATAATAAAATGCAGCAACCTATCTGAATATTTATTTATTTATTTTAAATAAATAAACAAACAAATAACTTCCTTTTACTATCCTAACTAAATGTATGGACACAGATTTTGCATTGAATGAATCTCAGGTTTCCCCCACCACCACCCAATGATTTTTTTAAAAAAATTGAAAAATCCAGCATTTACAAACCTTCCTCTGCTGGGATCTCAATGAGCTACAGATTTCCAGCTCTACGCTGTTTCTGATATTTTGCTCAATCTGGGACAAATACAGCCCAAATGTAGATAATGGGTTTTTGTATGTAAACATATCTATTTTTCCCTACTGAACATAAAAGCTATCACCTAATCTAAATACAAACAGCTGCAATAAAGTAAGCTGGGGAGGAGTAGGAAGTGGGCTTTATGTGTATGTGTCTCTGTGTCTGTACTTGGTTATGATTTGGCTACACAACATAGCAGAAAATAACACTGAATTTCACACTTTCAGCAAATCAGATATGATTATACTTGTGCTTCTGTATGCCTTTCTCCCACCCCCCATTTAATGGTCTTTTAAATTAAAATATGTATAAAATTTTTAAATCCAAAATTAAAGTATTTATTTATTTAGTATTTTGAATTAGTGCCGTGACTTTGATCAAGGCTTGATCAAGAATAATCTTCAATGCCTAAGTACTATAGAGCTAGAAATAAATGTACGCCCAACCCATGGAAATCTTATTTTTAGATTTCTATAGCACTTATTTTTAGATTTCTAAAACAGTCCTAGGCTGCATTAACAGAAGGACATAATCAAGATCATGTGAAGTGTTAATATCACTTTATAATGCCTTGGTAAGGTCACATTTGGAATACTGCATCAAGTTTTGGTCACCACGATGTAGAAAAGATGTTGAGACTCTAGAAAGATGAATAAGGGACTGTAGGCTACAACATATGAAGAACAGTTGCTAGAATTGTCTAGTTTAATGAAAAGAAGGACTAGGAGTGGCATGATAGAAGTGTTTCAATATCTAAGGACTGCCACATATAAAAGGAGGGTCAACCTATTCTCCAAAGCACCTGAGGGCAGGACAAGAAGCAATGGATAGAAACTAATCAAGAAGAGAAGCAATCTAGATCTAAGGAGAAATTTCCTGACAGAAGAATTAATCATCGGAATGACTTGACTCCAGAAGTTGTGGGTGCTCCAACACTGGAAGTTTTTAAGAAGAGATTGGATAACCATTTGTCTGAAATGGTATAGGGTTTCGTGCCTGACCTGTGGGTTGGCCTAGAAGACTTCCAAGATCCCTTCCAACTCTGTACTTCTATTTTTTTGGAGGGAGGGCTGTTTGCATGAGGTCCTACTCATATTTATTACAACACATATTAACTTCCAATAGCAAAACTCCTGTTTTCTGCTTGCAATTTTCTGAATTTTAGTATTCAGGTTGCTACTCGTATTATATTACTTTATATAATTATAATATGCCATTCAGAGTCTTGAAATAGCATATAAAACTCAGTTAAGAAACACCGTACATGCTCACTGATAAATCCTCAACCCTCAAATTTTTAACTAAAATACCATGAAAAAAATGTCACCCAAGGATAAATCAACTCTCACATTTTAACTAAGTCATGTTTTAATTAGTCACCTTGTCTGTTTTAATTTTCCCAGTTGACTTATCTGCTTATTTTTCAAAGTACTTCAGTTCAAAATTGGAGGGTTGGCTTATCAGTGGATAAACTGATCTGGGATTATATGGAGGTGCTTTAAAAAGGGATTACCTTTCTATACTTACAGATAAATCTATCTGTGGATACGCCAGACCCAATTTTGCCAACGTGTCTTGGAATCTAAGCTTCTCAAAATACTGTATAGAATAGTGATGGAGAACCTTTTCAGCACTGAGTGCCCAAACCAGAATGTGCAGCTGGCTGGCGTGTGCATGTCTGTTTTTTGGTCATGGTTGGCTGGTTTTTTGGCCATTTTCAGGCTTTTTTTCTGGCCGTTTTCTGGATGTTCTCTGGCTGGTTTTGGGGCTATTTTTGGCCCCAGAATGGCCTGAAAACAGCCCAAAATATGGTCTGAAATGCCCCCAAAACTGGCCTGGTTTTTGGCAGTTTTTCGGGCCATTTACCGGTGCTCTGGCACCCATGAAGTTCATCTGGCCAGCATGCCAGAAAGAGCAGCTGGCGATGGCACGTGTGCCATAGGTTCGCTATCATGGGTATAGAACAAGAGTCCCCAGATCCGTGGACTGCACCAGGCCACAACATGCCAGAGACCAGGTCACACAAACAAGCAAAGCCACATCCACAGGATGCAGGCCGCATGCAAAACTACACCCCCTCCAGTCCACAGAAAAACCTCTCTCCACAGAACTGGTCCCCGGTGGCTCAAAGGTTGGGGGCCGCTGTTATAGAGTATAAGAGAAATGTCACTTGGACACTTCAGCAAAGCAGTTTTCATCCATTAATCTATTTTTGGATTCTAGCTGACCTGGCAGTCATTGTGGGAAGCTGGAATCCAAAGCCGAAAAGATGAGCTGGCTATAGTTTGGCTAGTGACTATCAGTGAATGCAAAAGTCTGAAGTGGATCACCAGTAGACAAGTGGTGGGATTCAATTTTTTTTTACTACCGTTTCTATGAGGGTGGCTTTGTTTGTGTGGCGTGGTTTTGTATGCGTGTTAGGGGAAGGTTGCTGCAAAATCCCCCTTCCCTCCCCACCCCACTAACCTGCTTTCCAGCTCCGTTCTCCTGTTTAGGGCAACAAAAGAAGATCAGCTGGGAAGCTGCAACGGTGGGGCCAATCTATTTGCCGGTTCTCCAAACTACTCAAAATTTCCTCTACCGCTTCTCCAGAACCTGCCAGAACTGGCTGAATACCACCTCTGCAGCAGACCACACTTTGAGAATAAGAGAAATAGAATTGCAAGGATGGAAGAGACCTTGGAGCTCTTCTAGTCAAACCCTCTGCCAGAGGCAGAAGTCTTTACCCCACCCTGGACAAATGGTTGTCCAATCTGTTCTTGGAAACCTCCAGTGATGGAGTACCCACAACTTCTGGAGGCAAGTCATTCCACTGATTGATCGTTCTCAGTGTGAGGAAATTCCTCCTTATATCCAGGTTGCATCTCTCTCTGATGAGCTTCCACCCTTTGCTTCTCGTTCTACATTCTAATGAAAATGAAATGGATTCCAGATGTCTGTGGTTTCCCACCCTTGGCCTAAAAAATCAACTCTGGGATTAGTTTGGCCAAGTTAATTACCGTACGTTCTTCAGTAATTCTATTGCTGCAACTTCCAACACAGTGAATGCAGCATTATCCTGATTTCACAGAGTGGGAATGCTTCATTAGTACATTCATTCCGATTAGCATTCTTAGTTTCCCTTTTTCAGGGCATAAGTTTCTAAGGGAAAATGCAACAAAAAAACAATCCGTCAACTTTGATGCACAAAAATGGGCAAATGAGAAACAGTAGCAATCTGATAATCTCATAGGATCTTGAACTTGCATTCAATACTGTGAATTGAAGCCAAATTCAAATTGGTTTGCTAGCCACACCTACTGTATTATTAATTTTTATTTTATAAAAGGTAACTGAGTACCTTATATGAAAATTTCTTAAACTTGTTTTGCTAAATTACTTTCCTCCAGTCCTGGGTGAAAACTAGGAGGGTTAAAAGTGATTTTGAACTGTTTTCATTTCTGAGGCCTCAAGTACAATAAGCTTGTTTTTTTAAAACCAAAATCCAGAAGCTGGAGATTTTGAGCAGGGCACTCAAGGAAAGAAAAGTCATTCATCTTAAAAAAAAAAAAAACTATTATGATGGATTCAACTGCCACATTACAGCTAATGGGTAAAACATAATTATTTGAGTGTAACAATTTTTTCTAAAAAGCCTTGTGTCCATAGAAACCCCACCGAAGCCAGCAGATTTATTTCAAAGAGAAGGAGGGAGGGAGAAAGGGTGGAGGGATGGAGAGAGGGAGGGAGAGGGAGGGAGAGGGAGGGAGGAAAAGAGAGGGAGGGGGAGAGAGAGGCAGGGAGGGAAGGGGAGAGGGAGGAAGAGAGGGGGAGGGAAGGAGGGAGGAAGAGAGAGGGGGAGAGGGTGGGAGGGACAAAGTGGAAGGGAAGTGGGAGTGAGGGAAAGGGAAAGGGAGGGAAGAAAAGAGGGGGAGAGGGAGAGGGAGGGAGGGAAGGAGGGAGGAAAAGAGGGGGAGGGGAGGAAGGGGGAGGGGGAGAAGAAGGCAGGGAGGAAGAGGGGGGAGAGGGACAGAGAAGGGAAGGAGGAATACCACAGTCACTTGCTAAAGTACTGAATGCTAGGTAGGTGTAGTATAATTTAACCCAAAAGTCATTGCTATCCTCTGTTGATAGCCCACAGCAGCACCTTTGTAGGGGATGCTGAGATCATCAAGTCCATCCTGAATATTGATGATCAGGCCAAATTGAATATTGTATGCAAGTGTGCATAATGGGCTCTAATCTCCATAGAAGTCTTAACTGGCCAAGGGGTGATTCTAGAGAATCATAAGAACAAATAAACCTGATCATCATCAGGATTAATGGGGTTCACATTGGAACCGTAATTGTTTGGTGATTGACCAACTTTCCATAATTAGCTAACCCATCCCAAGCTTTAAGAGAGAGGTCATCTCTTCAAGCGGTCTCTCAGAGGATATGTCTACTTCTTGGTTCATTGTCTTTTTAATCTCCCTATATGACCATATTTAGCTACTGCAGACTTTCCAGGCCAAACAGACAAGAGATGTCAAAGGCAAAAAGCACTCTTTGCTGTGACAGGAAATAATCCTTTCCCCATTTGTGGTGCATCGTTGTTTGTGTCTTGCTGGTAAGCAGGGGTAACTGCTCTCAAGGCCAGCCTCCACCGAGGAAAGAGAAATCTTGGCAGAAGAAGAGGATGGAAAAGAGAAAAGAGCACAGAAGGAAGCAACAGGATCTTCTCTCTTGTTTTTCCCCTCCTTGTTGTGTTCTAGAGGCATATTTCTGAGGCCAAGTGTAGGGTCAAAAAGCTTGTAGAAAAGAATGATTTCAATTATAAAGTGGGTTTTCTTAATGTAGAAAAGTGAAATACAAGCTGTATATAGACAGACTTGTGTCTAAACATATGAAGAATGGCTGCAGGAATTCGGTATGTTTCGTTTAATGAAAAGACATGATGAGATAGTTGATGTTATGTTGGCTTCAGATCCAGCATGATTACTAATCCAGATCAGGAGGTGACACAAGGTGTTCCCTTTAGCTTCTTTTGATGTCCACCTTATTCTGAAATGCCATTTCTGGTGTTTCTCTTCTCCTTCCCTCTAATCAAATGGAGATTCCCCCAGACAGAACAAATTCCTCATTGTATACTTTCATGCACAAAAATTCTTGCAGCAATATTTTGGCAGAGGTATTGACTTAGAAAATGACCACAACCCTAACCTCCTGAGCTTTCCCACACATTATTCACATAACCCCACATTGATCCAGGCTTGGCCCAGTAAGAGCAGAATCTCTCATCAAGGAAACCCTAAGGTGAAAATATTGGTGGATTTTGGCTGGAAAGAGGCATAAGCTATATAAACGTTTTAAATAAATAAATATGGGTTTATAGTTTTACTACAGCTTATATACTATTTTAACTGTTGATTGGGAGCCAGCAGAAGTTGGTTATAAGATGGGGGGGAGGGCAGAGGTGAGTTCCTACTGGTTCAGATTGCTTCAGCCAAGTAGGTAGTAACTTGGCCGGCTACGCCCCTGAACCATTTTTATCAGCGACGGTGCCATGGGCACCGCCATCTTGTTTTTTTGCTTCTGAGCATGTACATTGCCAGAACTCACCCCTGGGGGGGGCGCGGGCGGGAGGCTATATAAATGTTTTAGACAATAAATAAATACATAAATTTTGTGTGCCTTGGTCAATTTAAATAGGTTTTATTAAATTCCTAAGTAATTGTTAGGAGATCTTTGTATTTTACAGGTTATTCTTTTTTAAAAAAAAATTGTCATCGATACAGTATCGCAGGCCTCCTCAAGGTGAAAACTCTAATTCAAGGTAAAAGTTTTTGTTATGCTGTTATAGCAATCCTGGAGAACCAAGGAAGCAATTTAACGATCATGCAGTTGCAAAACAAAATATTTGGACAAAAAGGTCTCATGGTTTCTTTATTTTATTTTTATTTTTTTTTGCTTGGTAAATTGTTATGTTTTGTGGTTTAAAGTAATGTTGAAACAAAAGCTTGCAAGCTATTTTAACACCAAATGTTGCACCTTAGGCTGAAGTTAAGGTTACATTTTATATTGCTCACATTTCACAAAGTTTTTTTTTAACTATTCAAACAATAAAACACCTGCCTAATTTTATAAGCTCTACAAGAAGAAATAAAGTGTAGGGAACACCTTCCCCGCTATCGGATCCCTTTGGTTACTTAAGGAAAGATGCTTTTGAATGCAAATGAGAACTGGATCATTAACTGTGGAAATTAAAACCAGACAATAATTTCCAAATACTCCGATTACAGAGTCAACCTGTGCTGAAATGTATAGCACTTATTTTATAGCTTACAAGGGGAGCATTTGAGTGAAATACAAAATTAATTCTTTTTTTTTAAAGCGAAGTCAAGCCTGAATTCCAGTTTGCAACTTGTATGTGCCCATCGCTTGAATGAAATGCAAAGGTGTGTGAAAAGAAAACCCTCACGTGGGTCAGGAGGGTTTCACGAGAATGCCATGCCAACATTAATGCCCTCCAACCTCTTCTCTTCCTGGTCCTCTCCCCTTTTTGGCTCACACCCAAAGAAGAAGAATTGCTTGCCAGAGCCCACTTGTATTTATTTTCTTTCTTTGTCATCCCATTTATTAAATGACTAATGTCTGCTTTGCTTGATGAGAAAAGCGGGAGTGGGGGGATGGATGCAAGCAGTTGCCTTTATTTATTTAATTTTAGAGTTGGGAATCGTCTTTGTTTCCAGCAGTGCCAGAGTGACCCAGGTGGTAATACACCTGCCACTCAGGCTGGTGCCAAAAAGCAGATAAAAAGAATGCCAGAAGCAATAAGATTCAGTGTGACAACTACAGGAAGGGCAGAAGGTGACTAGAATCCTCTTGTCTGAAAACACCAGCAAACAAAAATATTCCATGTGAATTTCAGTGGCTAAGACACTGAACATGTCGATCAGAAAGGCCGGCAGTTCAGCAGTTCGAATCCCATATTGATATGTTTGATAGCTTACAAACAACTAATTTTACTGTTAGATACTGATACTACAGAGGAATGCAGTGGCTCAGTGGCTAAGACGCTGACCTTGTCGACCAGAAAGGTCAGCAGTTTGGCAGTTCGAATCCCTAGTGCCGCATAACAAAGTGAGCTCTGGTTACTTGTTCCAGCTGTTGACAACCTAGCAGTTCAAAAGCACGTAAAATGCAAGTAGAAGAATAGAAACCACCTTTGGTGGGAAGGTAACAGTGTTCTATGTGCCTTCGGCATTTAGTCATGCCGGCCAAGGAGATGTCTTTGGACAGTGCTGGCTCTTTGGCTTTGAAATAGAGATGAGCACCACCCCATAGAGTTGGGAATGACTAGCATATATGTGCGAGGAGAACCTTTACCTTTAGTTGGGAAAGAGTCAGCCACAAGCAGTCCTGGTCCAACCTTAAAATAGAACACGCAAAAAGTATCCGAGAATGTGCATTGCCCTCTCAAATATTAATCACAGTAAATTCTCAGTAGCCTCCTTTGTCTCCCTAAATCAGGGGTGTCCAAACTTGGGAACTTTAAGACTTGTGGACTTCAACTCCCAAAATTCCCTAGCTGGGGAATTCTGGCAGTTGAAGTCAACAAATCTTAAAGTTTCCAAGTTTGGACACCCCTGCCCTAAGTCATCCGTAAGTGGAGTTTCTCTGTGTGAGGAGATGCAAACTTATTTTCTTTTCCATTCCATCTTGAAGACTAAGAAGTTGATCTGAACTTTTTGAATGTCTAAAGAATCTAAGAAGTTAGGAACATAATTGAATCTGTTCTATACTAACTATCTAAAAGATCTCAAGAAAAGTAATGACAAGTCAAAATCCAGAATCAAAATGAAGTGAATTGCTTTTTGGGAATCTGTGATGCCTTAAAAATATCTTGATTCTTTGTTATTTCTATTTCATTTCCTTTCTCATGTTTCTTGCTCCATTTTTTGGTTTTATATTAGCCATATGTAAGGTGTAGAATTTAAAAAAACATGCCAAGTTTATTTACCGTGGTGTTCAAGAACTGGGGTGTTTTAATCAAATTATTGGGTATACGTGAAGCCTATGAAACTCACCCAGAGCAGCAGACTTTGGGAGATATTACAGTGAATTTTCATTCATCCTAACCCATTGTTTTTATCCAACTTTCAGCTTATCAGCAATTCTATTTCCTGCCCCACATTCCGGCAGATGTCTGTCCTTGAGAAGGACATAATAGCTTTGTAAAGATACCTCTATATGGAATCTGTGTAGTGGTTCAGGAATTGTTTCCTATGAAATCATTGGTGTTTTGTAGCTGAGTTGCTGCTTTTTTTAACTTTCTTTTTTGAAACTGACCAAATAGTCTTTCCTTTTGCATTCTGCAGGTTTGCAGCTCTGAGTAAATGTAATATGCAGGTATCATCACCATATGGATGATACCATATCCCAAACTGTTGAATGACTCCTGAGTCAGGGAGGGTCTCCTGCTTGAGCAGGTGGTTGGATTAGAAGTCCTCCAAGATCCCTTCCAGATTTATTCTGATTAATTGATTGAGTAGCTTCATTATTTATTTGTTTCCTAAATAAATATTATATGACTGCCCAACTCACGGTGACTCCAGGTGGCCCTCCAGAAATAAAACCACAATACAAAACCCAATAAACCCCCACACCCACAACCTCCCAACAACAATGAAACCAACCATTTGACAGCTCTGTATCACTCTGGTATCCCCAAGCCCCCTGACAAAATCATGTCTTAAGGGCTTTTCAGAAGAGAGTTAAAGCTAATCTTATTTCCTCAGGGATGACATTCCATAGGAAGGAAGCCTCTGTCATACCTGGAAGCCATCTTTTACGTTTTGGACTTCAGGCCTGCCACATTTTCTACTGTGGGAAAATGTGAGGGGGGATTATACAGAGTGTGGGTGATATATAGCCATAATAACATTCTTTCTCAGAAAGTCAAGGCCATCTTGCCCTGCAGTTGCAATGAGGTGACTGGGAGGCATCTCCTGTTTTGGATGGTGTCTGATTGGATCATGTGATGAATATGTGGGTGCTGGACAGGGACTTGAACTTCCTTTTGGGTGGGGAAAACCTGGAAACTTTCAGATTCAGGTTTACCCAGATGTGCCAATATGACATCTCTAATAAAATGGAACTTTGAGAAACCTCAAGCCTCAGAGTCTTCTTTCATTAGGGGCGTTACTTGGAACCATGGGGATGGCCCTTCTTTGTCCCACCAGATGTATCCCCTTAAAAAAAGGCACCAGTAACATATCCTACCTCCCTGCTCTGGTGAGTCAGGTAGATATAACTTGGAAAAAACTGTCCTTCAAATAAGGACCTTCGTAAAGGTTTTAAATAAAAGAAGGAAGAGGCTTAAGCCTTGTGGTGCTCCATAATGGTGCATCCAAGGGCTTCTTTGTGTCTTGAGGATTGATTCAGGAAGGACTGGAACCATTGTGAAATAATATCCCCAATTTCCAACCCTTGCAGACAGCCTGTAGTCAATTGTATTAAAAACTGTAGAGTGTTTTAGTGATTTAATATGGTGATCTCATTATCTAAGCCTCACCACAGACCATCAATGCCGTTCCAATTTCTTTCCCTATGCCTGGGTTTGATTTAAAGAGTCCAAATAATCCACTTCTTCCAAACGTTTTTGCACTTGCCATCTGCTCAACATCCTGAAAAGGAGATGTTGGAGAATGTATGATCCAATAGAGTGGGTCAAGCTCAGCCCCTTATGGAATGGGCACTCAAATGCCCTCTTCAAAGTTATTAGCAACTTCCTCCTGCAATAAAGTGTTCAGAATAGCCCAGTAAACTCTGGCAGCAGAGTCGGACAGTGAGGAGGTTGGGGAGGAACATGGGCTAGTCCTGTGGGTTGCGGAAAGTTGCCAGAAGACAAGAACAACTAAGAAAGCAAGGTTGACTTAGGAAAAAAAGCCACACCTTGGAGGTGATTGGCCCCTCCCATAGGAAACAAAAGAGGAGCGAATGAGGAGTGGACTTTTGCAGGAAACAATTCATTCATTTGGTCGTTTCAAGTGTGGAAAGTTCTGTTTGTGACTATAAGGGACTGTGCCAAGTTTTGCCTTTCCCTGTGTTTGGAAACTAGTTATCTGGCAGTTCTCCAACTGAGATAAGGTTTGTGTTGATAAATATTCTTCAGAAAGACTGTTTGCTAAGCCTTGCTGATTGTGAATGAAAGGAATTTGCAGAGATGTAAATAAAAGGGATTTTGCTGGGACCAAGACTCTGCTTCTTGCATTTAAAGGAAGCCTGGATCAAAACAGTCCCATCCTGGATCATATATACTAGCCAACTGGGGCAATGCGTCAAATATAGAAAAAGACAGAACTGAGTGATTATGTTCACTCCCTCAGAATCAATAGGTTCAAATTTTTTCCCAGGTAATGTCATAAGATATATTCAGCTTCTGTCTGGTAAGCTTACAAGCATGAATGATTTTGCCCACAAAATGATCCATATCACAACAGCTTTCCGACTTGCCCTTGTCTAAAAGGACACTTTAGAAAGAGCTGTTGGAGAGCAGCATTCCACAGATACGCTAAGCGGATGAACTAATTCCGCTTTCCCATCCTTACCACCATGGTATAAGGCTGAATTTTGGTTCACACTTGTTGCTGTCAGACTCACTCCTAGTCTTTGAATAGTACAGGCCCAGACAAGTCTTCTGGTGCTTTGACTCTTGGAACTCCTCAGAGGAGCAAAGAACTGCTGTTGAAGGACAGGCTTGTTATCCAGTTATCTGGTTATAGAATAACAATTGATCTTAGGAGCAGGTTGTCCTTTAGACTGCTTGTTCAATTACTTTTCAGAATGAAACCTGTTTGTATTTATTATCTTAAAGGATTATTGGCTTGTTGTTAACATGCGTTTATTGATTTCTTGTTAATATTATCAAGAGAAATTGATAAGTCTATTTCTTTATATACCTATATTGATATATTAGGATACAAGTGAAGTAAAGAAGACTTATCTCAATTTATCTTACAAATAGAATGCTTTCCAAAATATTGCACAATCTCTATAAAATTAGCCAAAGAAGTAGAGTATGGGTTGAAAACTGCCAAACAATCACCATCATACAGAAATAATTCATACTCACACTCTGCCAATATAATAACCATAATATTCAAGGGTTGCCTTACCATGATTGTCCAAAGTTCAAGGATTAAATTATAGAGCAAGGGCAAAGCAGTACCACATTGAACTTAAACTGAAAAGAAGGACTAGGGGTGACACAATAGGAGAGTTCTAATATCTCAGGGGTTGCCACAAAGAAGAGGAAGTCAAGCTATTCTCTAAATATTGCTGCTGAGAACAGGACGAGAAGCAATGGATGGAAACTAATCAAGGAGAGAAGCTACCTAAAACCAAGAAAAATTTTAAGAAGACAGTTGGAATAATTAATCAGTGGAACAATTTGCCTCCAGAGTATGACATCATTTGATTTATTATAACTCTGGCCCAGGGTTGCTATATGTCTAATAGAGTGGGATAATAAATCCCAATCTACTGGACAAATTCCACAGAAAATCATATTTACTCATCACTTATTTTAAAAATGTAACCAGAACCAAATCATACTATTTCTTAATTTAAAGATACTAATATAGCAGAGTTTATTTGAGCCATTATACCAATTAATAACTGTAAAATGCCAATGTTTGATAAACTGGACTGGAAAAGATTAATTATATCTGGTAAGACCTTCTGCAAGCATCTAGCCATCATGATAGTTAAGATCCACGTAGATTAATGAAATAGGTCTATAACTAGCTCAAAAGTTAGGATCTTTTACCTCATTTTAAAATCAATATTATAAAATAATGATGGCAATTTACTATCCTGGAAAAGATTCATTATACGATTCCAGAAGATATGCTAATGCCTATGTTTTGTTCATTTCAGATCAAACTGGACCAAACTTAGTAACCTCCTTTTCTCCTCCATCAGTGTTTGGAGCCTAAGTTTACATAACCATGTTATTAAAGGGTTGTCTGAGAAAAATGGGGAGGAGGTTGAGGGAAAGAAACAATAGAGTTTGAATAACAAAATTTAAAATCTGAACAATAGAAACAACTTTTGTGTTGTTGGTTTTTTTTACCAGAATCTTGATGAAAGGAAGTGTTTGACAAAAATTAAAATGAATACTCAGCATCATTTTTCAAGTCTTAGCTTATTTCTTATTGATATTCCTTGGTCACTGACTGCATTATATTCAAATCCTGTCTTTGTTAAGCTATGAAAACAATTCTGTTCCTTATTTGTTTTTCCTTTCCTAAGTAGTTTGCAGCTGTTATGTTTTGACTGAAAATGCCCAATTCCCGTCCATTTCAGTTACCGCTGCCTAAGATTTCAGTGTATACTTGATTCATTTCATTTTTAGTATGTTGAACTTTTACATGTTCATACTTTTTTTAAATGTTAACATTATAACATTATAATTATAGATACATTATAATTCAATTGTTATATTTTTGCATATGGTATTCTTTCTTCTGCAGAGTCAGCAATTAAATGTCCCAAAGGGTTTAATCTAGCCACATCATAAACTCCAACCCTTCCTCGGTAACATGTTGAGTGCTATCCAGCTCAAGGGACCTATCAACCAGCATTATATAATCCAGCACTATAATCCTCTCTTTTGTAAGCTTGACATGGCTGCTTTGAAGGCTGGTTGTCTATGTACATGCGCAGGGATATGCTTTAATACTTAAAAGGTTAGTGTTGTGTTTCTGCTAATCTTGTTCCAAGATTTTGCACAGGCCTAGTTAACAAGCTAGCAATATAAATTTCTTTACCACTTTAAGAATGTGATGTAAAGGCAAGCAATTTTTATAGTAAAAGTTTTTGCCACACCTTTCCTCCCTGAAACTAGTTTTTAAGTCACTTCCATAATTTTTGGAATCTTTAAATGATTATCTATTACTATGTTTTTGAAATGACTTCAATCAGTTAAAAGATGTCCTTTAGAATCTATGTTTTTTTTTAAAAAAAGAAACTTTATTTTTCTCAATATTTATTTCTCTCTCCATTTAAAGGAGCAATGCAATCAAATCTACCAAAATGGATAAAACACCTACATGTCCCAGTACTTTTGACAGCATTATCACACAGAATTTTTTTCCCCAAGCAATGTTATGAAAGTAAAAGTCTTCTTCGTGGTAGGTGTAGGCAAAGTAACATTGCACAATTCTAAATTTCTTTTATTTAAAAAATAATGTTGCATTTTTATATATGCCATGCTTGCTACTTTTTCAAGTACAAAACATGTGAGGTTTATAAGAATTAGCCACTTTCCATGAGGGAAATGTACATAGTCCTAATATATGCCTAAGGAAGCTAAGTCCTTTTACAAAAATTTAGCTTTGGGAACTACACAACGATACCAAATATTTTGTCACAGATCCCTTCTAAATCAATATAATGTAACGGCTAGAGATGACAGCAATTGTCCTGCTGGACTGAGTGAGAGCTGCAAGTGTGGAGTGTGAAGACTTTAGAGTCTTGTGAAGACTATTTCAAATTCCAAGAAACATCAGTGGGGCAAATATGATCAGTTCCTACCACTGAATTCTATCCTATGGTGCAGTGGTGGGTTTCAAAAATTGTTCGAACCTACTCTGTGGGTGTGGCCTCCTTTGTGGGAGTGGCTTGCTGCCCATGTGACCAGATGGGAGTGGCTTGCCGCCCATGTGACCGGATATGAAGATGCCGACGACACTTGTCAGAACCACCTTAAATTACCTCACACACAGCACTGGCATGCATAAGAATATGATGTAAACTTGTTTTTTAAAAGACATCTTTAGTTTGTGTTAAAACAACTTCAACACACGCAATGTTCTGATTGCACCACAAACGCAGTAGTCATCCTTACCTTTCACAGAGGCATTGAGTTTTATAAATATGAGTATGATAGTGTAGAATAATCATATCCAAGAACCAGTGGTGGGTTTCAAAAAATTTTGGAACCTCTTCTGTGGGTGTGGCCTGCTTTCCGGGTCCACTGGTGGAACCTCTTCTAACCGGTTCGGTAGATTTGACGAATTGGTTCTATCGAATAGGTGCGAACTGGTAGGAACCCACCTCTGCTATGGTGTCATGCAGAAAGATAACTCTCCATGTGGGGATGACTATTAACATCAAGATGGTCATGAGACTAAGCAGATCCAGAGAGTACAGCCAGTTTCAAGCATCCATCACATTTTTAAATGATGATATAAAGCTGAAATCTGAAGCCCCAGATCTTGTGATATGAAGATACAACCTGTAGTCCGGAAATCACCTATACCTCCCAATGGCTTTTCATGGAGACCCCAGACTTTACCTGAACTACGTTCTATAAATAATTCACTTTTATGATTTTATGATGGAGTAAAGCATGTGAGAGTGAAGAGGAAAAAAAAACAATCTAGGTCTGAGGTTCAATAAATGTAATACTCTGTATATATCCATTTTCTACTGTTACCTTTGCTGCAAACCACAGTCCAGGAGTCAAAAAATATTATGCATCTATAATTTAGGTCCTTGATGGGGTATGGAAAATCAAAGGGCTACTTAACAGCAGCATTTCTCTTCAAAATCCCTTAAAACCTAAGCCCATGTTGCTACATTATTGTGTGGATTGAATCCTCAAATACATTGTTGTTTTGATCACCACAATATAAAAAGATGTTGAGATTTTAGAAAGAGCACAGAGAAGATCAGCAAAGATGATTAGGGCACTGGAGCTTACAACGTATGGAGAATGGCTGTGGGAATTGAGCATGTCTAGTTTAATGAAAAGAACTAGGGATGACGTGATAGCAGGGTTCCAATATTGAAGGAGCTACCAAGAAGAAGAGGAAGTCAACCTTTTCCCCAAAGCACCTGAAGGCAATACAAGAAATAATGGATAGAAACTAATAAAGGAGAGAAGCAACCTAGAACTAAGGAGGAATTTCCTGACAGTTAGAACCATTAATCAGTGGAATGACTTGCCTCCAGAAGTTGTGGCTGCTTCAATACTGGAGGTTTTAAAAGAAGAGATTAGACAAACTTTTGTCTGAAATGGTATTGGTTTTCATGCTTGAGCAGGAGTTGGACTAGAAGACCTCCAAGGTCCCTTTCAACTCTGTTCTGTTATTATTACCCTTTTTTACTATCAACAATGTTGATGAATGCCCATTTCACACTGAAAAGCAGTTGTTAGAACAACTTTTGATGATTTTAGTTTCTCACATTATTTTTTTTTAATAGGATGAAATGCATCCCAATTTCACAAAGGCAGGGGCAGTCCCTCACCCCAAATTCTCTCATGCTTGCCACCTCAGTTTGGCAGTGGCAATAAAGCGTTGTAGAATAAATGTCCCCGGTCAGTTGCTTTTACTTTAAATCAGACTCCCATAATCTGAGATAGCATAGCCAGAAAAGCCATGATGGGGTTACATCAGAGGTGGGTTTCTGCCAGGTTGGCCCGGATCGGATGAACCTGTAGTGGTGGTGGTGGAAAGCTCCACTCACCTGCCTGGATGTTTCTGCACATGCACAGAAGCATTGCACGGGTGCGTGCGCAAGCAAAACTGTAGTAAAATAAATTCAAACAACCCCCCCCCCCACACACACTGGATTACATCTAGAAAACATCAAGTTTGAAAAGGGCTAGGATAGGGTACATGATTCATAATATCTAAACAGCTGGAACCAAATATTTCTAGGAGTCTTTTTTAATGCAAACAAGGCTTCAACAGTTAGTATTTGCCTGTGAATGGATTTACCTGCTAAATTTAACTTGGTAGGCAAAGTTGCAGTTGGTGTGAGACACTGCTAAACAGTCGACAGCTGCCTCTTCAAGGCTGTGGCAAGCTTCTCTGGGAACATGCCACACAGGCAGCTTTATATGATTTCTTTCACCATTTGGTGTTCAGTCAACAAGCAAATTTTGCCATGGTAACGACTCTAGCAGAAGAGACATCTGCAGCAGTGTTCCACTCAGCTAGCATGTGTCTTCTTTGACTCTGCTGAGCAATTCCTTTGGCAGCAGGAGAAACAGAGCTGTATTTTCTCGCTTGGCTTCCCTCTTGTCCTTCCATTACCTTTTTTAAGAGGGCAATCTATCCCCACTGACTTGCAGGGGAGACAACCTCTGAGAAAACACACACAGCAAGTTTATTCTGCCAATCTTTTTCCATAGAACGTGCACCGGGAGCTTAACTCCAATTCTGTGGCCATAGGTGTGACTCATTGAAAATGATCCCAGTCTTAGTGGAGAGAAGACGGAGGAAGACACTGAAGCTGGTGGGTTTCGTGCTGTAGCGAGGTTAACATTTAATGGGAGTGAAACAACCCTCAACTTCCCTCCATCTGAAAGATCTCTCCATTCAAGTACAGTACGTGAAATCTAAGAGTTTTTTTTCGCTAAATCTCCAATGCAAATATCACAAATTTGCAAGTGAAAACACAAGCACGATTGTTGATAGCTCATCTTAAGAGTCAAAAGGTGCAAATTTGAGGAGTTTGGCAGAGTATATCATGTTGTTGCAATCTGCTAAAAGCTATTTGAGGATTCTACCAGGTTCAGGTGGAGTATAAATATTTAAGTGGACGTCTTGGTGACAAGTTCTCTTTTTATTCTTTCCAAACCAAAAATATGTTCAGAAAGAAATTAGGCAAAGAAGTTTAGGATTCTGTTTGAACACCAGGAGGACAACAATTGAAAAACAGAACAAAATAGGACCCAGTTTGACTATGTGGGGAAAGCCAACAAAAACCCTTTAAGCTCATAAATGGGTCATGCATAGCCTAGAGGGCTAAGCAGGTGGTTGGACTAGAAGACCTCCAAGGTCCCTTCCAACTCTGTCATTCTATTCTATTCTATTCTATTCTATTCTATTCCATTCCATTCCATTCCATTCCATTCCATTCCATTCCAGTCCAGTCCAGTCCAGTCCATCCCATCCCATCCCATCCCATCCCATCCCATTCCATATACAGCCAGGAGCCAGTTTCCTTGAGGCCACTCCAACATATAGAGCTGAGGTGGCGCAGTGGTTAAATGCAGCACTGCAGGCTACTTCAGCTGACTGCAGTTCTGCAGTTCGGCTGTTCAAATCTCACTGGCTCAGGGTTGACTCAGCCTTCCATCCTTCTGAGGTGGGTAAAATGAGGACCCGGATTGTTGTTGGGGGCAATATGCTGACTCTGAAAACCGCTTAGAGAGGGCTGAAAGCCCTATGAAGCGGAATATAAGTCTAACTGCTATTGTTATTGCTATATTAACCACTGCACCAATGCACCAAATCAGGTTTCACTTTGGGGAATTATTTTCTCTTTAGTTCAAATCTATTTTCAACTGTGACAGGCCCCTGAATGATTTGGGAGCAGTTTCTCACCCGAATTCAGTTCATGAGATTGTTGTGTGGGGAAAAAAGTAAGAATAGTGCTATACATATTATCTTGAGTTTCTGTATGAAAGGCATGATATGACTCTACTGGTGAAATACAAAAGAGGGGAGATGGGCAGAATAAAAATTTAATAAATAAAATAGATATATGCCAGCTGTCACTGGGCAACAACTCAGAATTTTTGCTATATTTATTGTTTTATAGATTACATAATCGATAAAATTGTGGCATTGGACAACGAATTCCCGCTTGGTCAAAGGAATCTTCTTGTGCAGAGATAGGTAACCTTGACCAATATTTTTATGTTCTATGAAGCTTTCCAGCCCAGGTTCGCTTTGCCGACACAATTTTGGAGCCTGATTTTGAAGAACTGTCTGTCCCTGGATCCAGACTGCCCATCAGGATGAGAAAGCTGGGAATGTTATGGGTCCCATTGATCAGGGATGTATATCTGGGTAGGACCATGAAAAAGGGCATTCTCGATGATGGCCCCTGTTGTATGGAACATCTTTCACCCCAAAGTTTGGTTGTCCCAACTCTGTTGCTTTTCCAAAAGACATTAAAGGTGTAGTTTTGTCAACAGGTCTTGGGACAACAAATGGGGATAGATGGTTTACGTGATTGTGTTGCTGCTCTCATGGAGGAATGAGGGACTCAGTTTTCCATCCTTCCGAGATCAGTAAAATGAGGACCCAGATTGTTGAGGCCAATATGCTGACTCTATAAACTGCTTAGAGAGGGCTGTAAAAGCACTGTGAAGCAGTATATAAGTCAGGGGTGCAATTCAGCAGGTTCTGACAGGTTCTAGAGAACCGGTAGCGGAAATTTTGAGTAGTTCGGAGAACTGGCAAATACCACCTCTGGCTGGCCCCAGAGTGGGGTGGGAATGGGGATTTGCAGTATCCTTCCCCTGGAGTGGGATGGGAATGTAGATTTTGCAGTATCTTTCCCCTGCCACGTCTACCAAGCAACGCCCACAGAACCAATAGTAAAAAGATTGAATTTCACCACTGATATAAGTGCTATTGCTATTGCTACTGCTATTGTGTTGTGATTTTTAATGTTAGCTTCCTGAGACACCTATGTATGAATCAGACAGCCTTATAAATTTGTTTAACCAGTAGTAATAAATTAATACTGCACTGCTTTTCAGCTGTGCATTTCCTTTCCCTTTTAATGGTTAATATTTTTATTAATTAATTAATTAATCAAATAAATAAATAAAAATAATGCACACACACATACACACAATCTCTGTAGGCTCAGCACATCTATTCTCTATTGAACCCTGCCCCAATTGCCAAACAACAGTAACAATAACAAACAAAACATTTAACTCTGCTCACCTTAGTGATACCAGGCACGTTCCTCAAATACCTGAGATATTATTTTCATTTATTATAGTGGAGCTCTTAGCTGCAGAAATGGGACTTGCCCCTGCTTTATTTTCCTGCCAACAGTTGATAAAGAGATGCTGGAGCTGGAGTCCCATTGCAAACATTACTTGCAGAAAATTACCTTTACGGGACTATATGCACATTCTCAAATGAAAACGTGGTGGGTTGGATTGCATCCATCTATAATTTTTAGGACCCCCGTGGTTTATCCATTTAATTAATATCCTGGCATAGACAAGCGTTTGCAATTGCGCAGGCAAAGGCAACGAGCATAGTCTTTTTCACATTTTCACTCCTAAAACATGACCTCAGTACTTGAGAATGCTCTCGTGCGTTTCTATATGACAGTATAAATGCCTCTTCTATTGATAATATTGCTTCATTTGGGATTAGCACAGAATCCTTGGAGTGCTTTACACTCGATTGTACATTTCAGCATGGCCATAGTTCACAAAAAGAACACACTTGAAGCACATGCTTTCATGCTCTCACACACAAGCATAATTCGACTGCTGGTGCTGTAATCTTGTTCTGTGACCAGGGAGATTTACCTCCCGTCAGGCTTAGTCATAATGGATTCTCTGTGGTGAAAAACGTTTTCAGCATGTCTAGATTTTGCTTGTTGTTGGTAAGCCATAATTTATGTCTTGATCCACAAAATCAAAATAAGTGCCAGACCACTAAGAAATCCTATCTCCAAATGAAGTTCAGCTGATAGTACTATTTGAAGGGCTGGAAAACAGTATTTACTCAAGAGCCATTGTACATATAGTTGAGCAAAGATTATGTCAATATTAAGTTGTAGGCAGCTGAACGAAGTGTAATGGATTCTGTTTAATATATCTTCATTTGACATTCATTTATAATTTAGCTCAAATTTCAATTTGTTGTTAGTTGCAAAATCATGTTCAACCCATCGTGACCCCATGGACAATGTTCCTCCAGGCCTTTCTGTCCTCTACCATCATCTGGAGTCCATTTAAGCTCACACCGACTGCTTCAGTGACTCCATCCAGCCACCTCATTCTCTGTCCCATTCTTCTTTTGCTGTCAGTCTTTCCCAACATTAGGCTGTTCTCCAGTGAGTCCTTCCTTCTCATTAGGTGGCCAAAGTATTTGAGTTTCCCCTTCAGGGTCTGGCCTTCTAAAGAGCAGTTGGGGTTAATCTCCTCTAGGACTGACCGGTTTGATCGTCTTGCAGTCCAAGGGACTCACAGGAGTCTTCTCCAGCACCATAGTTCAAAGGCCTCAATTCTTTGACGCTCAGCCTTTCTTATGGTCCAACTTTCAGAGCCATCCATTGCAACTGGGGAAACCATAGCTTTAGCTATGCGCACTTTCGTTGGCAGTGTGTTTGCAATTTTTGTTTGTGTTTGTTGGCAATTTCAGATAGTCCTTGACTTATAACAGTTCATTTAGTGACCATTCAAAGTTACAATGGCACTGGAAAAAGTGACTTATGACTGTTTTTCACACTTATGACAGGGCCGCATCCCCAGTGTTCACATGTTGGCCTCATATTTATGATGGTTGCAGTGCATGTGATCACCTTTGGCAAACTTCTGACAAGCAATGTCAACAGGGAAGCCACATTCACTTAACAACCATGTTACTCACTTAACAACTGTGGCAAGAAAGATTGTAAAATGGGGCAAAACTCACTTAACAAAAGTCTCACTTAGCAACATAAATTTTTGGGCTCAATCTTTGTCATTAGCCAAGGACCCTCTGTATATTTAGCAATAATATAAATGGCTTGTCAAACAAATCTGGGTGTCAGACAATATTACCAATGAAATGAAAACAATATAAAGTTCCCAAAAGGAGAGGAAGTAACCCAAAGAAAATATATAAAAATATCAATATTGCTGGGGTCAATATTCATGCCATATATATTATCATAGTCTGAAGCCACGACAACATTCTGGACCATTCTGGTCAATAGAAAAAATAAGTTCCTGGCACTCTGCGAGCTTGGTTGTTTTCTTACAGGCATTTCATTAGCAAACCGTATTTTTCGAAATATAAGACGCAGCATTTTCCCCAAAAGAAGAGAGTGAAAATCTGTGTGCTTCTTATACACTGAATAGAGCATTTTTTGCCTCCTGAAACTGCACTCCCTTTGCGAAAATGGATGTGCAGAGAGTTTGAGAGGCCTGCAAAGTGCTCCTGAGGGCCGGGGAGGACAAAAACGAGCAAAAAACGGGCTGCTTTTTGCTCGTTTTTGCCCCCCCCCCCGGCCTCTCAAACTCTCTGCATGCCCCATTTTTCACAAAAAAATAAGGGATGCAGAGGGTTTGGGAGGTCTGCAGAGTGCAAAGACTTTTTTTAAAAAAATTAACTCTTCAAAATCTTGATGAGTCTTATACTCCGAAAAATAGGGGTAGGTAACAACATCAGTCTTCAGGGTTTTCTAATGACCAGCAAGATCAGAACCATCTGAATCTTGGGGTGGGAGTGTGGAGGGAGGGGAGGGGGACATGCAGTTCCATGGGCAGCTACGATGATGATGCAAGCGTACTGCCTCAGTCCTACCAGATTTCAATGGTTAATAGAAACATTTTGGCTGCCTTGCCCTTTCGGTACTTGTTGATTGACAAAAGCAATCAAAGATAGATTGCAAAGATAGATGTGCCTTGAAGAGTCCTGTAGCTGACAATCACTACCTTGAATTGTACTTGTAAGCCTATCAAGAACTACAGCAGCTTGTACAGTAGTGATAATACATGGGCATACAACAAGAATAATGTTACATGGGCTTACACCAAATACCCTAAATACCCACAATGCTGCGTTCTGGAGCAGGTTTACTTTCCAAGTGGTATTCAGTGGAAGCCTCAACTTCATAAAGTGCAATTGCAACAATAAGAGGTCACCAAATCACATGGGTGATTGTGAACAAGGCCTCCCAATCCAATGACTACAAATGGCATGATGTATTTGAGCAAAGGAGTTCCTAGACTCCATTGCCATTACCTTCTCAAGTAAGATCCAGGAAGTTCAGGAAGAATGTCTGATCAGTTCTGATTGGGGAAGCATAGTCCCTCCAGAAGTAAAAATGAAAATCTTCAGGACCCGATTGGCCAAACTTACATCCATAACATTTTGCTAGGCTTGAACTTAAGCCTGTTCCTTACCATCCAGATATTCCCAGTTTCCAACTATGGAAACAAACCTTGATGGCATCATTTGGCTGAGCAGGAGCTCAGACGTATCTCCCAAAGAAAGACAGCAGCTCTGATCACTCTTTGCTCGTACAAGCATGAAGCCGAAGGCACCAGCATGAAGTTGGCCATTGGGACCTTGTTGAAACGTCGCCAAGATACTCTCAATCTTACACAGGAAAAGACCCGAATACACCAAGACCTGCATACACACACACACACACACTTCAGCGAGGTCTCACTCGCCATCTTCAGGCTGGGTTTTGGGCTTAAAGTGTGGTCGGAGCTGCCGTATTTCTATAAAACCCCCCACCAAGATTTATAGAAAGACGGCTGCTCTAACCACACTTTAAGCTCAAAACCCAGCCTGAAGATGGCGAGTGAGACCTCGCCAAATGTTTTCATAAATTTTCATGGGTGTAGGTATGCTGGTCTTGTTGTATTCAGGTCTTTTCCCATGTAAGATTGAGATTGAGATTCGGCGAGGCCGAAACATTGCCAAGACAATCTCAATCTTACATGGGAAAAGACCGAATACAACAAGACCAGCATATATGTGTGTGTGTGTGTGTGTGTGTGTGTGTGTGTGGTGTGTGTGTGTAGATATATGTATGTATGTATATGTATGTATGTATGTATGTACGTATGTATACATACATACATTCATACATACATATATATGTAGGTCTTTGGTTATTAGGGTTTTGTCCCGCATAAAATTGGAGGTGTCTTGGCGACATTTCAACGAAGTCTCATTCGTCATCTTCAGGCTTCGTGCTTCCAGGAGATCTCGGCTGTTTCTTCCTTTTAACTGCCAGTGGAAGTTAAACAGCCGATACATATATTTGTTGTATTTGCTGATAAATAAATAAAGGGAGACTAGTATAGATCTATTTCAAGCTATTTAGCTCTCATCAGCTAGCCATACCCTTACTGGGAATCGGACCTGTGCTGTATTGCATCTTAGGCACATATGTTAACCACTAAGCCACAGAGCTCGACTCCTTATCAGCCAAGCCAGGGTGAAAGGTATCTATTAAGATTTACAACCTGCAGTATGCCCAAATATGGGAGGAAGATCACTACTTCCATTCTCTGTCCTTCGGCTCGTCACAAGAGACCATCCAGACAGAAACCCAATATTTTTACTGTTGCCTTTTTGTTACATTTGTTGTATTTGTGCTGATAAATAAATAAAGGGAGACTAGTATAGATCTATTTCAAGCTGTTTAGCTCTCATCAGCTAACCATACCCTTACTGGGAATCGAACCTGTGCTGTATTGCATCTTAGACACATGTGTTAACCACTAAGCCACAACAAATGTAACAAAAAGGCAACAGTAAAAATATTGGGTTGTAAATCTTTTTATATATATATATATATATATGTATGTATGTATGTGTGTATGTATGTATGTATGTATACACACATACATACACACATACATATATACATACACACACACACACACACACACACACACACACACACATATTATTACTGTTATTGCAGTATTCTAGGCATTTCTTTGGTTCTTTGTCTTGAAACTGCTTTGAAATCTTTGGAATTTAGAAGCTGAGGCAGGCTGCACAGATACAATCCAGTCTAAGGCCAACATCAGCCTTTCAACTAAAGGCTCAGTCAAATTATACTCAGGATTCCCGCCCCCAGCTATCTTTGGAACCCTATAGGGTCCATTACTGATACTTATCCAGTTGAAAAAGCTATAAGATTATTCAGAAGTGTCTGGCTGTTTCCTTTTCAAATACTGGAAGTTTCCACATCCAGCCCAGTCATTCTACTTCTCTCACTGTCAAATTAGTTCTACAAACTTATTGCACCTAATTCCAAAAGCATTATAGTAATAAGAAGCCCAAATCAGCCAGGTAAAGAGCAAGGCCATCAAAAAATAACAAATCTTAACAATAAAAGCCACCATAGCTGAGCATCCTGAAAAAAAAAAATTACTCAATCAATGGAAGCCACTTTTTTTCAACCTGCAGATGTAATGTGAAAAAATGTCACTTCAGTGCATTAACTAAGGGAATTCAGATAGAAATAGGACAACTGTTGGAAAGAAGATATCAGGCTAGAAAGTGGGAGATGTGAGTTCTAGTCCTGCGTTAGCCACGAAAACCATCTCAGGGCTCTCTCTTTTACCCAACCCACCTCACAGGGTTGTTGTTGTGGGGAAAATAGGAGAAGTAAGGTGTGTTGCATAGGTTTTCCGTCTTGTTGTTGTTAGTTGTGAAGTCATGTCCGACCCATTGTGGCCCCATGGACAATGTTCCTCCAGGCCTTCCTGTCCTCTACCATCCTCTGGACTCCATTTTAGCTCACACCTACTGCTTCAGTGACTCCATCCAGCCACTTCATTCTCTGTCGTCCTGTTCTTCTTTTGCTCTCAGTCTTTCCCAGCATAAGGCTCTTCTCCAGTGAGTCCTTCCTTGGTATTTGCAAAAAATTATAAAAGTGGGAAGAAGGAGGAAGGAAGGGGGAGAGCAAGATAACAAAGCTTCCTTTGCACATAATTTGTTTGGCATGCATACCATTTTGCATTTCCAATGCAAAATTAAATCAAGGCTGTAATTTATATTAGACTGACAGAGCTCAGACCTTGGGAATTCCTACTGACTAATCTTATTTTAATGAATGGGAGCCACACAAAAATAGAATTTTGTCAATGTCTTTTCCTTTCAATAATCCACATCCAAATGAAGGCTCATAAAGGTTTTACCCATTATGCTTAAACCAACTTGCAGCTCAATTTAGCTTTGAGTTGGCTTTCTCTTTCAGTTAAAAGGAGAGACTCATTAAGTCATTTATGCCTGACTTGCCAGTTATTTAGGACATGAAAAGCAAGTTCACACTCATTTGGGGGAAGGCAGCTCATAGAAATAGGGATTGAAAAAAGTTTGGAAATGTGGCTTCTTCTCCTTCCCCTGTCCCTCACCCCCAGATTCAACTGCTCAAAGAAATCTAGCAGAAGAAACTACATTTGCTTCATTAGCACTTCATGCAATACTTTGTCTATTTATTATTCATTTATTTCATCCTCTGGAGGTTTACATTAAAAACTTAAAACAATACTTCCTTCCTTCCTTCCTTCCTTCCTTCCTTCCTTCCTTCCTTCCTTCCTTCATTCATTCATTCATTCCCCTTCACTTGTTTATGGGACAACCAATTCCAGTACAAACTAGTATCACTATCTTGGTGCATACCTTTCAAAATAAGAAAGTTTATTCAGTATAATCTAAGGAGAGTGAAGTAATAATCATCTCCATTTTCCATACTGGTTCAGTTGTGTTAGTGCACTAAACCATATACATGGTTTAAAAATTAAGGAACAACTGCTAAGTCCAAAGTAAGCAATATTATGGCTTAGCATAATGTATAAATCCAGACCTTTGATCTAGGAAGACTTCTTGTATTATTGATATGTTTGAAAGCTTACAAACAACTAATTTTACTGTTAGATACTGATACTATAGAGGAATACACTGGCTCAGGGGTTAAGATGCTGAGCTTGTCGATCAGAAAGGTCAGCACTTTGGTGGTTCAAATCCCTAGCGCCGTGTAACGGAGTGAGCACCCATTACTTGCCCCAGCACCTGCCAACCTAGCAGTTCGAACGCATGTAAAAATGCAAGTAGAAAAATAGGGACCACCTTTGGTGGGAAGATATCAGTGTTCTGTGCGCCTTTGGCATTTAGTCATGCTGGCCACATGACCACGGAGACGTCTTTCGACAGCCCTGGCTCTTCCGCTTTGAAATGAAGATGAGCACTGCCCCCTAGAGTCAGGAACGGCTAGCACATATGTGTGAGGGAAACCTTTACTTTTACTGATACTACTTTTTATTTTTGTATCTGTATTGCATGGTATATTTCACTTGATTCATACATAATCCTAACTTTTAATATAGTTGGTTTGTTAGCTGTTGAATGTATCCCAAGAATGATTTCAGAGCTAAATTTTGGCAGCATACCACAATCTGAAACCAGTTTCTTCTTCTTTTGTGAATTTTGGTTGATTTTAACAATGACATGCTGTCAGGTCTAGAAGAAAAATCATGACTTATTGCTTTGTTTTAATGCATCAGCTTTTTTATCTGGGTAGAGATAAACAGAGAAAACGGATCAGGAATCTGCTGAAGCAGCCATAAAACATTTAAGACTGATTCCATTTTGCTTTGGGCTTGTTCACCAAGCACAGGGTTAAAACAAATCTTGATGTACAGGGAAAATACAATCACCTTGTATTTTCATAAGGGTCTTACTTGTGTAGATGTATTACATACTTCCCAGATAGTCTGGCTTTCTTCCAGCATGGAGCAGGAGACTTTCAGATCAACAGAGCAAGACCGTCTGATCTCCAGCAAGCTGGCCTGCCCAAATCCTGCCAAAGAAAACTGGTGGTTTTGCAAACTGAACTAAGCCATTAGTCTTCTCATCGTTCCTATCACCCATCTCCCACCACTTATGACAGCAGAACTGTAACTTTGTTGCTTGTATCCTCACGATTTATATTGATATTGTTTCCTGATTGCTTATTTGTACCCTATGACCATCATTAAGTGTTGTATCTTATGATTCTTGATGAATGTATCTTATCTTTTTATGTACACTGAGAGCATATGCATCAAAGACAAAATCCTTGTGTTTCCAATCACACTTGGCCAATAAAGAATTCTATTCTATTCTATTCTATTCTATTCTATTCTATTCTATTCTATTCTATTCTAAACAATTGTTTCTTGCTGAAAGCTGTAACTTCAACAAACCGTCACAAACAAGTTTTAAATTAACAAAAACTTCTGCTTTTAAAATAGAGTTGCAGCACTTTAGATCTTTCTTTGCTTGTTCATCACTGAGATGTTTATTTTTCCTTCATGAAAAGCCTAAAAAGCGTCAAAACTCTCAAGAAACATAAATAATAACCCACAAAATTTATGCTGTTCGATCCTGGTGTTAGAATTGTCACCCTTTCCTCTTTGGACAACTTGCAGAGTTAGTAGTTTGCAGATTGCAGAGTTAGTAGTTTTGCGTATATTCCAGAAGAAATACAAGTAATCCAAAGCCAAAAGCAGGATTCAATTCCTTGGTGCCTGAAGGAACAAAAGAGAGCACCCAGAGCCATTTCACTGCCTTACCCTCAGCTGGCACATTCTGTTTGTGAAATGAATAGACAATGTAGCTCCTAGTTGTCCTCTTGCCCTCTGAACTGCGGCCTTTCCCCTTGACCTCTGCTCTCATCAATGCAAGGAGAAAACAAAGAACCACATTCTGGCTCCTCCCCGTCTCAGAAGGGGCTGCTTGGGGAGTTCCAAAGGGCAGGATTCAGCCTCGAGCACGGGCCAGCTGGCCAAATGTTCACCCAAACAAAACTATGACGGCCAGTGTTTTGTCAACCTCCAACTTTACAAAAGATGGAAACTCGCCAACAAATTCGTCTCAGCATCGGGAGTTGCATTTTTAAGGATCCGTGTGTGTGTGTGTGTGTGTGTGTGTGTGTGTGTGTGTGTGTGTGTGTGTGTGTATTCAGCCAGCAAGGTGCCAGGGCTGATTTGCCTTAGGAGGCATAGCTGTTAAAGAACAGGAAGCAGCCTGGCAAATGATCAGTACAGTAGCAGGGTGCACGTTTCCAGCATATCGTCTTACTTTATTACCCAAGCGAGCTCTAAAGGATCAGCTTTCTTGCTATCCTCCATAGTTTTTCATTGCCTAAGTCACAATGCAAATTATTTGTTTCCCCTTCCAACGATCTGGTTTTCTCCCTTGCCTCTTTCCAACAGCATTCACAGCCCCCAGAAATGTTTTCCTATAAATTCCAGCATCTCCTTCCTGTTGTTTTTCAGCAGTAAATAACAAACACGCCAATTCCTGTAAAAGCACCTGTTGAGGCTTGAAAAAAAAATAACCAAGACAGCTCCTGCCTTGATATTAATTTCAATCTCTTGGTATTTTGTGTTTTACTTTTAGCTACCTTGGGAACAAATTTGAACAGAAAAGACAGGATATAAATTAATTGAATAAATGAATAAATAAATATCTCATGGCCATAGCCTTTTCTCTAAATCTAGAAATGCCTAAAGAACTCCGAAAGGTGTTTTTTCAGGAGACACTTCCTTGTTTTTTTCTTTTAAAGATGTTTCACTTCTCATCCAAGAAGCTTCTTCAGCTCTGACAGAATAGTGGGGAATGGAAGGATTTATATTCCTTGCAGACAGCTAGTCATTTGCATCCCTTTAGAGGATCATTGAAGCACTTGGAGGTTTATCATTGTCCTCAGGGTCACCTGAGTAGTGCTCCTAGTTCCTGTAGTCTGCAATTTCCCCCCCACCGCTGGAAATTCATTCCTACTCCCACACCATTCAAAGGGTGTTCATCCCAAACTGTAAAGCTAAGCGTCGGTAGAGATTCTCAGTCTATACAATTTGGGATGAACGCCCTTTGAATGGTGTGGTGTAATCAGTGGTGGGCTGCTGTGTGGTCACACGGGTTCGGGCAACCCCTTAGTTTTGAGCGCTAGCTGGGACTGCCTACCTGCCCTTGTACTAAGCTATCCATTTATAACTAACTTTCTGGCTCATTCCCTCCACCCTCACTGCCCAGCTGAGTTTCGTGCTGCCCCTGCTTTACTCACTGGAGCTGCCTGAGTTGCTTACCTGATTCTTTGAAGATCTGTTTCACTTTCAATAAAATGCGCTCCCAGACTCCTTTTGATTTTCCACCAATGAGGAAAGAATGAGGAGTCCTTAGTGCTCTCTGAGCTTGCTTTTCTTGCATATGTTACATTAGCCAAACCAGATAACATCATCAGCTAGCACAAATATTCTCATTTATTGAGGAAAGAATTTTAGACAACTTCTCAGCAGAATCTGCATTCTTCTACTGATGGGTCCACCTACTGTTCTGACTGAGGCTTCCCAAGAGCATGCAGCAAACTCTTTGTTCCGACAAAAAAACCCTTTTATTGATTTACTGTGAATTCTGCTCATTCACATCCAGCAAAGTCTTTCAAGGGAGGATTTACAGTCACAGACCTTATCTAGCTTAGAGAGCTGCCAGGTCAATATCTGCAAAACTTGGCAAGGAGTCTCGGAGAGTCACGAACCAATTAAACGAACTAATTGTCTCCTGCAAACTCCACTCCCCTTTCACTCCTCTTTTATTTTCTCTGGGAGGGGCCATTCATCAGCCACCTGTGGCCTTACTCCCAAGGGGCCTTACTCGACCCCTGTTCTTTAGCTGTTCCCTTCATCTGGCAACTCTGCGCATGTGCACACTGGGCTCTATGAGATCCGCATGCACAGGCTCCAGCTGTTCATCTGCCTCACTGATGTCTAACTCTGAAGGCAGCTGATAAGTGGCAAATGGCCCTGTCCCCCTTTCTGTCTCCAACACAGAGCCCTTATCAGAGCTTTCCCCAGACTCCAGGACTGGCCCATATTCCTCCCCAACCTCCTCACTGTCTGAATCTGCTGCCATTTCTGCTGGCGGGCCACAACACCTACTTCTTTTCTTTTGCTGCTCCTGAATATCCCGCACTTTCCTTTCAGAAAATACCAAGGCATCTTTTCCAGTTAGGCCATTTCTCTGTGACCACGGGTGCTTGTGGCAAGATTCAACCAACTTTGAGCCTTTCAGCTTTCCTATTAGAGATTCACATCCCCAACACTGTAAGAAGAGAAACACCTCATTCACCACTTTATGATTCTCTGGTATTATATCGCCCAAGAGATAGAATAAAAGTCTGATAATCTCTCTCCAGAGCAGAAAATTAAGAACTGGAGTCAAAGTACTGGTTACGGCTGTGAAAGCCCTGGTTTTGCGTTTTCAAAATGATAAAAGCAGAATGGGGCTCTGGGAGTACATGGCGTATGGAGTATATTATATCTTTATCTCCTTGGCAGATAAAGATGCAATTGATTTCCAACCTCCGATGGGTTTGCCTCAGCAGAAGAAAGCAATTTCAAGAGGGAGGCAAGAGCACAATTAACAGACCATTTTGGGGAACCAGAAAGCAAATTCAAAGGGTGCTGTTACCTCAGGAGAGAATGCTTTCACACTTCATATCAGAATAGTCAGTGGACTGCACATCTGTCTTGATGAATAAGACATTCCCTGAGACTCAGACGGCCTCAAAATTGTCAAGTACTTGAACTTAGGGCAACAGCAATTGTTAACTCTGTACTTGCACCACATTGTGTGGGCACCGTTTCTAAAAATGTTGAAAGAAAATTGCTGAGTTTACTATGGTGCTGCTACAGATGGAAGCAATCATGTGTCAGGGAAACTGTTTCCAATAATCATTCTCAGCATTTCAACTCAAAGAATAGGGCTTCGCCATCAAAATTAATTGAGGTTAAAAATACACCTATTTGAGATTTCCAATATGATTGCTTAATAAAGGAAACCTGAAAAGAAAGGAATGTCTTAGTTGAAATGCCTGGGCCAGACCCTGCTATTCACAACAGATTTGACCTTCTCTCCTTCCTTCCATCAGTCTTTGAAAGAGGGCACTATTTGCCTCCTGAAGGGATGGGGTGTCCATTGGGACTCTTGTTTTCAGGTGTAACCAGCTTTACAAACCAGCACCACCCGCTATATCGAAGAGCAGGTCACCCCAAACAAACATTTGTGCAAGAGCCTGCGTCAGGATTAGTAATTGCAAGGCAATATTCAGTAAATTCCAGCATGATAAAGGAGAAAAGAAACGTATTTGCAAACTTTGCACTTACTGCATAAGAGCTTAGCACACATTTGAAACACTTGAGCATGCATCAGAAAGAATGGAAGTTGGCACTGAGAATATTATTTTTTAAAATTACCACGACTTTCATAGTTAACTGTTCCAGGAATTCTATAGGTTTATGTTGAGTGTAAAATGGGGCTGCCTAGTGGCTATGGCTATTTAGCTGAACATGCTTCGGCTGCTGAGGTCTATCTTTTGGTCGAGACCCAAGCCACCATTGTGGTCAAAATGTAACTTCAAACATGATTAGCGAGATGTACTTCCAGCACACAAATTCACTTGTGTGCATTCCAATATGCTGGTGTGTATTTCATGCATCACATGAAATTGAATCCATTTGTTGAAATTCCAGAGAAAAAACATCTCTGTTGCAAAAATGCTTGAGCTCACTTCACACCATCCTTCTTACACCTAGGGCAAACAGCTTCTTGTTTCTGAAAAGTTATGAGCAGCACACAGTGGAGAGAGAGGGGGGGGGGAGGAGGCAGGCAGGCAGATTTGATGGAGTGTGGCAAATTCTTTGCTGAAGTAAACTGTTTGTAGAACACATGCTCAGAATATGTGGAGAAGATACCTGCAAGATTTCTCTTGCTTTCTATGGGATTGTCCTGAATGACTCTAAACTGAAGTCTGCTGAACTTTCTGTCAAGATATGAAGATATGCCCTTGTTCAATCAGCTTAATGGAATTTTGAAGAAGAGTCAATAATTCTCTAACACAAGGGTGTCAAACTTGATTTCATTGAGGGCCACATCAGCATTGTGTTTGACCTCAGGGGGCCAGGATGGGTATGGCCAGGGGTGGGAATGGCCAGCTAGATGTCATTTGTGTTGGGGATGCCTGTGGTGGCCCAAGCGCTCTGCCAGCGAAAGCAGACTCCTGATCTCTGTTTTCATCTGCGACCGTCTCCTGTAAACCTGTGCCAGTGAAAACGGAGCCTGGAAGGGCTGCCCGCAGCCCTCCCGAGCTCCATTTTTGTTGGCGGAGGCACCACCAGTCCTTTGCTGTTTCCAGGGCGGCCTTGCAGGCCAGATCTAAATAACCCGCAGACCAGATCCGGCCCCCGGGCCTTGATTTGACACTCCTGCTTTAACACATCAAAAAAGAATAAAATATTTTGAGAATTCCAGAAATATTGAGTGTCACGTAGAACTGTCAATCTTCTTTACTATTTCATCTCATAATGCAAATGTAGGGAAGGCCAGAGAACAAAAGCCAGAGAACAAAAGAAAGAAACAACTTGTCTGCTGGGTCATTGAAAAGGGATTCTACTTGTACAGTACGGTTTCAGAAAATGTGAAAGTGATAAGGTAATTTGATGCAGTGGAGTGGAACCCCATCAAATGATCATTTCCAGTCTTCCAATCACTTTCCCAAAGAGCAGGTTCCTGGAGTAGTGGGTGGGTAACATGAAGAATCAGTAAATTTCCAACAAAAAGCTCTGCCTTGATTTCATCCTTTTATTCCCCTGTTCAAGAGCCTCCTAAAAACCATCTACTCACTACTATCCATAAGGAGCACAAGAAGATGCCCATGCTCAACTCCCAGAATCCCAGCAGGAGGCCACAAACCTCAACCAGCAGCAGAGACCTTCCCTCCTCCTGACCAAGATGTCTTCTCAAGAATTGCTCAGAAGAACATGGAACCTTTTGTGCCCCACCTGAGGAACCCATCATCCATCTTCTCTCCCCACCCCACCTTTCTGGTTCAGAGACAGGGCCAAGAGGCACAATGAATTCAGGTTAGTGGAGTGACACTTCTGGCTCTAAATTTGTTCCTGTGAGGGCTGTAGGTTTTTCCTGTCAGCTCCATTCCCAACAGTTTGCCCTAACCAGTTGCAGACAGTTGAGGTGAGACATTGTTGTCAGAGGCCACAGCTGTCTTGTTCTTTCTGACTGTTATGCCACACAATCTCACTGCCATAGCTCTTCCAATCCAAGACAGTGGTGGGTTCCTACAGGTTTGGCCCAGTTCGGCTGAACCAGTAGTAGCTTGGTGGCCTGGGTCACTGGAGCAGGCAGTGACCCAGGCCTGCCACATCCCCAAACCAGTTCTCCCAGCATCGCCATCTTGTTTCTTGCTTCTGCGCATGCGCAGAGCAATTTTCATTGGACTGTGCATACACACGTAGCGTGCATCAAGCACGTGTGCACGACGTGTCCCTGAGCGAACCAGCAGTAGTGGCTGCCAGAACCCACCCCTGATCCAAGACATCTGCAGTCAGTTTCCCCCTCTCCCGCCAAGCTACTCCAAGTACAGACACGGGGCCTTTCCCCTCTGCTGAATTAAAGTCTTTCCACAAATCCTCGAGGAAAACTTTTGTTATTGTAAAATTTGCTGCTGTGTGGCGATTGTTTTCTTGCCCCTGTAATTTCATGTACGGAGTCCAAGACAATTTTTTTAAAAAAATAAATAAATAAGGGGGTTAAATGGTTTTCTTGGCTTTGTTTTGCTGCCTTTCCACCAAATATCACCCAGCCAGCAAGGATCCACCCATAGTCAGCTTTTCAGCTTGGGATCAGGATGGAAAGAAGGTAATCTCCCAAGATAAGTAAAACAGTATTGTGCAAATATTTGGCATGGGTGTATTCAACAGGAGCCTGGCCAACAGCTACTTGCACTGAAGACGATTGTGTGTTAAGTGAAGGGAGAGAGAGAGAAAGAGAGAGGGGGGGAGACAGAGAGAGGGGGGGGAGAGAGATGGCTCTCCCCTTTAGGAGATTGCTACCACAATCCTGGTCAATCCTTTTGAATAGGTGTTTGTTCCATGGTCAAAAGAAGTCCAAATAAAAGCTGTCCAGGATTTTTTTGTGTGTGGGGGGGAGGCAATGAAGAAAGGATGATAATTTATTCTATCTTGCCCTGTGTGCTGCTTCCCCCAGTGCCTGTGAGCTTTTAATGGGGGTCCTTTTGAAGATGCACTGAACATCCCCCGTGTTCAACAGCAGCTTGTCTAACAGCTGCCTGGTACAGCTCAGCTGTTAGCTGGGCTAATCTATTTTTCAAAGCCAAGTTGCCAAAGCAATTCTGTATAAAGGTCTCTGGTGTGTGCAGAAACAAAGTCCCAGTTCCAAAGAGTCTAATTCTCATAATGTTCTAATCTAACCTGAACAACCCACAATGTAGAATGCAAGTCCCTTTTTGGTTCAGGGCAAGGGTGGGTTCCGGCTTCTGTTACTGCCTGTTCGCTCAGGGCTGCGCTTCAGGCGCATGTATGCTTGCTGCATGCTACGCGTGCACGCACAGTAGTGAAAAATTGCTTCTGTGCATGCGCAGAAGCAAAAAACAAGATGGCGGTGCCTATGGTGCTGCCGATAGAACCAATTCAGGGGCATGGCCAGCTGAGTTACTCCTACTTTGGGAGAACCGGGCAAACTGGTAGGAATCCACCTCTAGTTCAGGGTGAAAACAAACCTCTCTCTTCTGTAGTGTTCAAGCTTCAAATTCCCAAATACTCTAGATTTGCCAGCTGTTCCCAAAGTACAGTCCAAAAAATACTATTTCGAAAGACCCACCCAAGCTCTGTCTGAGAGCTTTAAGCGTACATATTTGCCATTTTAGACGTGCCATTCAGAATACAGCCATGTAGAATAAAGCTATCCCAGGCAATCTTAGCACAATGGTGTGAGTGAACACCGAGGACGTTAGTCAGGGTATATTAATTAACCATTAGGGACATTAATTTAATTAAGTCAGTAACAGAATGGTTCTCAGCTGGCCTTCCCCTCCCTCCCCTTGTTCTTCTTTAGAGGGCAAACTCGCTCGGCCTTGTTCATTTCCACAAATTAGCAGGACTGTATAAAAATTAACATATGATCTCTAATACTTACATCGGCCAACGTAACAAACACAACAAAGAAATATATTAATAAGCAAGAATAGCAGGGCCATGTGCTGGAAAATCCATGGGGCTCTTTCCAGCCTAGTCTGCACCCAGCAGACTCACCCCAATTCCTATACCCGGCTTAGAGCAAACACAGGCAGCTCAAGTTCAGCTAGCAAAAAATAGAACTTGATGTTTATTCATTCAACATCGGCAAAAATAGAAGAAAAGTCGACAGACAAAAAAACATACTTAGACAGGAATTTACCATCATGAAAGACAGGCAAGAATTTGGATTATCTAAATATCTGTCAACAAAACACAAGACTTTCCAGAGCTTCTGGAAACAATATATGGACAACTAGCATGGATGTTCCCACAGGCAGAGAGTGTTGTTTATTCCAGTTTCAATCATTAAGGACAGCAGAAAGAGAGGGAACGTAGGACACCAGGTGATCCTTCTTCTACTCTGCACCATTTTAAAAGTTAAACATTGTCTTAAAAGAACACAATATAAGCAAACTACCAAGAATCACTAAATAATAAAATTAAATAAAACAATCCTCGAACTTTAAAAAAAACGAAAACCAGAAAAAGAGGAGAAAAACAAACAAACTGAAAATAGAAAAATACAATTTTATCTTATATTTTGCATATAGGTGTGGACTAATACTATATAATACTGTAGCATAATCAGGAACAACATTATTGTAAACTGTCTATAAGAATAGAACATATTTTATTATTTTATTTATTAAACTTGCTTGCTCTCCATCTTGCCGTAAGATGACTCTGGGTGGTTTACAACAGTAAAGGCAATAAAACCCTGTGAAGACATATAACTAACTGCAATAAAAATGCAAATTGCAATTATGACTAAAAGACAGAGAGGGAAGGACTAGGATGAGCAGAAGGGGGAGAGGTGGGATCTGCTATTGGTCCATCAACCACCTTCAGAATGATTCTCCACCATTAGGGGCCCAAGACAGCTGGCAGAGCCAATCTACAGGCCCTTATGGAAGGTCAGGAGGACGAGAGCCAATCTTACCTGAGGGGGCAAGATTTTCCAAAGAGCGTGGACCTCCCCAGTTGGAATTCCCTGACCAACAAGGTCTGCAGCATTTCTTCTCTGCTGGCATTGCTGGGACTGCTGGCCAGTCCCATTGGGGTGAGATGGTTCCTCAAGTAGCCTGGACCTACGTATGCCATGTAGGATTTTAAAGGTGATAACTAACACCTTGAATTGCACCCAGAAGCAAATCGGTAGCCAGTCTAGCTCTTGGAACAGTGCATAATATAGGCCTCTCTAACACACACCCCTGCCCAAACTGGCCATTCCACCTCACTCTGCACCAGTTGTAACTTCTGAATGCTCTTCAAAGATAGCCCCATGTACAGAGCATTGCAGTAATCCAGATGTGAGATGACCAGGGCTTGAATGTCTGAGCATAGGGACTCCTGATACAGAAAAGGCTGCAACTGATGCACAACCTGAAGTTGTGCAAAGGCCGCCTTCTTTCAAATAGAAATTACTAATCAAGGTGAACCAGGTCTACCTGGAGTAGTGCCACCTCATTCAGAATTAATGACATTACAGTCCTTAATGGCAGGGGTGAAATCCTCCTGGTTCGGCCCAGTTTAGCCAAACCAGTAGGGAGAATTGTCCTTGGTTCTGTGAACCAGTAGTAAAAAAGAAGCTTCTGAGGGTGATCACCATAAGCTTTTTTTCCCCTTCCATTTTTTAATTATAACCATCAGGGGAAAAAATGTTTTAAAAAGTGGAGAAAAGTTGGCCATGCCCGCCCAGTCACATGACACACACTCCACCAAGCCATACCCACAGAACCTATGGGTGGGGGGAATAGATTTCACCACTGTTTAATGGATCTTGAAGCTCCATTCACCCAAAGTCATTCAGTGTTGCCAGGATTCAGCCAGAGACTGTTGTCCCCCCCATCTAGGTCCCACAGCTTCCATGATGAGAGTGCAGTGACAGCATCAGGATCAGGTGTTGGTGGCGCAATACTGGATGAAGGAAGATTTGCCTACTATTCAAGAATCGACATTAAAAGTAACAAACCTAGCAGAGATGGCTAAAATATCAGCATATCTCAAGGACCACTCAAATGAGAGATATAAACTGGAGTGGAGAAGATGGATTGACTATATTCAAAATAAATACGGGACTAAGAAATTCCAGATAGTTTATGACTGAAGAAACAAGGAATGATATAATCTGTTTAGAGTTAGCCTAACAAAGAGGAGTTAAAGCTCAAATGAAAGATTATACTAACTTTCTTTAAGTTTATTTTAGAATATCTTTGTTAAAGATTTATACCCTGTATTGGTTCTGGGAAGTCGGGGGGGGGGAGGTTGGGGGGGCCTCGGGTGGGGAGGGCAGGGGAGGGGAGGTAAATATTTGTAAAAGTTTTTTTTCTAAAAATTTTCAATTAAAAAAAAGTTGAGTATTGTCAGCGTACTGAAAATACTTCAACCCATGATGATGGATGACCTTACCCAGGGGCTTTGTATTAATGTTAAAAAGGAGTGGACAGAGCCCTGTGGCACAATACAAAACAGTGGCTGTGGCCTGGATCTCTCACTCCCTATTAACACCAACTGGGGCCGACCTTACAGAGGGGAGCCAAACCAGCACATTTTCTTCCTGACAGTTCTGGGAAGCATTGGTGAGGTCAAGAGAGGAGAAATGATAGGGAAGAGCTAGTATCTAAATAATGTATCAAAATTCTATCCACTATTATCTACAGTAGGTTGTGGGGCAGACCTGTTTGAATTCCTTACCCACAGCCAAGTGCCTTTGGTGAGATATACAAATAAGCACAATTTTAACAAGCTTCTTCCTAATCGTAAGATTAAAAAGCTTGAAAACTTTCAAAAGCTCATAATTCAGCAATCTGCTCAATTTAAGAGAGAGTCTAGTCCAGGAGTGTCAAACTCACGACGACACATGACGTCGTCACATGACATATCACAATTTTCTCCCTTCACTAAATTTGAGGTGTGGGTGTGGCCAGTGTTTGACTCATCTGGCCCCCAGGCCGCGAATCTGACACCCCTGGTTTAGTCACTACATTCCCATAGATGAGTACATGCCATCCTAGTGTCAGAACATCACAAGAAAACATAAAGCCAACAAAGTCTTGCCAAAGGAAATTGTATCAGTTACAATCTACATGTACCTGAGTTTGTGAGTCACAAAGCCCTCCTCCTCCTCCTCCCCCCACTCCTCCTCTCATCCTGAATAACATCCTAGCCTGAAAAGCTACCCTAAAATGGCACTATAATTATAAAAGAGATTGGCCAGATTAAAATGAAGTGAGATAAATTATATATAAATAAGCTATTTTGTATTTGAAGAACAGGCTCATTGGCTGCTGAGCCAAGGATGATATATGAAGACTGAAACCTTATTAAGATGATTTATTGTATTTATTTAAAACAAATATTTCTAAAAATCCAGCTCAAATAATTCCTGCTGGCTTAGTGTTGTAAAATCAGCTGACTTCAGTTTACACCAGTGGTGGGATTCAGCCAGTTCGCACCTATTCGAGAGAACCGGTTAGTAACTTTCCAAGCAGTTCAGAGAACCAGTTGTTGGAAGAAATCTCATTTTGGTTTTTTCCCATTTTACAGGGCTAATCCTGTAAGGAAGGCAGGAAGGAAACATTCTGGTGTTGTTTCTAGCCTAATCTTTATTGCCCTGCTTACAGAAACTGCCTCTCCGGTTAACCCTTATTACATTGCAACAGCTAAGGCGAAGCGCCCATCGACATGAGTGATATCAAGTTGCCACACCTATTCAGTCACATGACCACCGAGCCATGCCTACCAGCTGGTCATTAGGGCAGAGAACCGGTTGTTAAATTATTTGAATCCCACCACTGGTTAACACCCAGGTATCCATTCAACAAGAACAGACCATTAGAGAAGGGAAATCCCAAGCACAGCTGTAAGAGCAAGGCTTTCTAGAGCAGAGAGCTTTCACAAGGACAAAGCCAAGTAAAGCTGTTCTACAACTATGCGGAGAAAAGTGAAATAAAGAGATCACATTTGTAGGGACACATCCAAAAATGAACAAAGCAGACACGCTATGGCCCAGTAGATGGTCATAGTCCCCGATTCTTGTTAGACTGAGGTCATCTGTATGTAACCAGTCCCTAAGTCATGGAATCAGTCATGGCATCAGTAGAAAACCAGATCCTTTGATTATATCTATCATTGTCTCCATGAAATGACTGACTAATAAGAGATGAAGGGAAGATTTCTCATATGTGACGCAGAGTCTGAGTCATGTTAGTAGCAGAAGAAAGTGAGCCATGTGGTATAGTGGCTGGAATCAATCTTCTAGATAAGGAAATAAAACAGTATCTTAGGGGCAGAGGAACTTAACAAGGGATGCCATGCGTTCTTGGGGCCATGGAGAGGCCAAATGGTAAAGCACAAATTCAGTAAACATCTATTTACAATCAAACAAAAAAGGTACTATTAATACGTGGAGGGAAAAATGAACCTTGCATATCCATTGATATGAGCCACATCCCTTTCTCCAAGAGAGGAAGAATGAAGAAGTCATTATCATCCTGTAAGAAGGATGCCTTAAATCAGTGGTCCCCAACCCCCGGTCCGCGGACCGGTGCCGGGCCGTGGAGTACCTGGCACCGGGCCGCGCAGCGGCCAGGGGCCATGATCGCTCTTTAAATCCGCTCCTCTTAAATGCATTTCTCTCCCCCCCCCTTTGGTCCCACCCTCGGCTCTCTCTCCCTCCCTCCCTCGCCGTCTCCTCCCTTCTCTCTCCCCCCCTCCCGCACCGATCCATCGCCAGGGAAAGAGAGAGTGAGAGAGTGAGAGAGTGAGAGAGGAGAGAGAGAGGGAGAGAGGGAGGGAGTCAAGAAAACTGTTCCGGCCGCCGCTGAAATGACTCAGTAACTTTTGCACTTGGATCTGCTTTTTCAAACCTCCCCCAATCATCATCGCCACCCTCTTCCTCCTCCTCCACCACCACCGTTTGTTCCGCTAAAGCTCCTAAAGCTCTCTCCTCAGCTTTTCCTGCTTTCTCCCTGTCACCCAGATGCATGCTGTGGTTCGCGAGTGCGGCTCGGTTTTATGTGTCCGCTTCTCTCCCTTTCTCTCCACACACCCCCCACCTCCATTTAATTATTTTTTTTTAAAGAAAGAAAATCATAGTTCTGCCAATTGCAAAAAAAAAAAGTGTGTGTACGTGCATATCTGCCGGCGGGTGTGTGTTTGTGTGGGGTGTGTGTGTGTGTGTATGCGCGCGCGGAGAGAGACTGGTTGGAAAGGAAGGACAGGACTGGCGGTGTGTGTTTCTGCAGCCCCTCCGTTGGAGGCTGCACTAGCCGTCAGATCTGGTGTTTTTTTTTTCCCCCTCTCCTTTTTCTGGCAGGTCGTTTTAATCCTTGCTAATTACTTTCTGTTCTTCGCTTGCCAGCTTCCTTCCCACCCTCCTTCCTCCTCCTCCCCCCCCCCGGCTGGGTGCGCCTCCCCGCTTTTACTCCCAAACAGTTATATATTTATATATATATTTATTTTCTCTCTCTCCACGGCATTCGCGCGCGCGCGCTCTGTTCTTTGCCCGCGGAATGTGGTGGGGAGGGGGAGGGCGGGCAGAAAGGTTGGTCTGGGTTGAGGGTTCAGGATGGTCTTTGAGGAACATAAGTCTGTCCGGGTGGGGGGGCATATTAAAGCACTTTATATTTATGTAATTGTATTTTATTTTGTAAGGCATGTTTAAATACAATAAAATAAAAGTTGTTTAATCAAAACAATCTGATATATAAACAATCAATGTGTCGGCGTGAACAACGCCCCCCCCCACCCCTGCGCGTGCTCAGCGGGCCACGGTAAAATTATCAAAGGCTGACTGGTCCGCGGCGATAAAAAGGTTGGGGACCACTGCCTTAAATCACAGTTAAGATGGCAAAGGTCCAGTATATGTTCAAATTCATCCTTCACTGGGACAGTGTCATATCTGGAAAAGAAGACAGAAGCATGCATGCATGTATAAGCACACACCATTTCCTCAATTGTCCCTTTTTGTATAAGGAAAGAAACCTCTTGATGTAGCCCTGGCATATTTTGGACACTACACAATATTTGAGGAGGCCAGTGGTGGGATGCAATCGGTTTAACAACCAGTTCAGTGAGCATGGGCTTTTCGAGTGCACCCAGTGTTAAAAACCTGACATTTTTAAGCTTCAAAACTTACCTTCTATGTCAACGCCTGTGAGTAAAACAGCTGACGCACGGCAATCCACTGTGTCTTGTGAATCAGCTGAGGTAAAAGACAGGGAAATATAGGACAGGTGCAGGGGCAGGTGGGTGGGTGGGGCCAAATGCTCACCGGAACTACCAGTTCACCTGAACCAGTCTGAACTGGCTGAATTCCACTACTAGAGGAGGCCTTAAGCATCAATGATCCTAGTCAGTAGTTGGCATCTCCAGCACTGTTCCCTCTAAGGTGCGCGCCTGCGCGGCCGCGCACCTTGCAAGAAAGCCCCGTGCAGAGTTTCTATCTGCCGCGCAGAGAAACTCTGTAAAGGAAACGTTTTGCAGGCGGCCGGCTACAACTGGATCCGGCAGTGCTGTTGCCTGTTGGAGGAGGAGGAGGCGAACCAGCCTGCCACCACTGGCCACAGCCAGCCCCGCCGCTCTTCCCGCCCCCTTCCCAGCCCCACAGTCCAGCGGACGCAGAAGAAGCAGCCCCGGGGCTCCGCTGCCATCCCAGGGGAGGAAAATCGTGTTGGACCAGCAGTGGCTGCAACAGTGAGGAGTTAGGAAGTGGGGGATGCAAATGCCCAGCTGTCCGCAAGGCATAGAAATCCTCCCATTCCCCACAATCCTGTCAGAGCTGAAGAAGCTCTGTGCAAAAACCCCCTTTGTTCCCATCTTGCCTGAGCTCAAAACCGCAGCCTTTAAAGGAGGCTCAGCGTAACGCGGAGGAAGGAAGACGTTTCCTTCTGGGCAAAGAGCTGGAGGCCGGGAGAAAGATCCAAACGCGGACCCTGGCTATCTCCCACCACCACCACCTCGCTTCCAGGAACTCCCCGCAACCCCCCACCCCACAAGAGAGACATCAGCGCCGCCCCGAGGGACATGCAGCGGCATCGTCTCCCCCCCCGCCCGAATAGGGACTCCCAAGTTTTCTAACATTATCTGTTTCTTCTGTTTTTCAATGCAATCAGAGACAAAAATGTTATGTCTGAAATTAAAACACAAGAAGATTGGTATAACTTCAGAATATAGGAGAAATATAAGCTTATTTACTAGATATTCAGGAATAAAACCAACGTTATGAATAGCTTTCACACAGGATACAATATTTCAGAATGCAGAAATGAAGAAGCTGGAGACTTGCTTTGCAACATATTTTACGCACCAATTAGGAAATTTTAATTTTAAAAAACTTAAGAGAAAAAAATACCCCTCACAATAACCCATATTCTTAGAGACTTTCATTTTGGATCTACAATACATGAGGGTGCCTTAGCACCTTGGAGCCATACAGTGGTAGGAAGGGACTGTGATAATAGTTGAATTCTATTTTAATCCACTCACACTTTATAATTCTATGCCTAATGTTAATCTTTATTTATTCTCAATAACACATTAAAACCTTTAAAATGCTTTTGTATGAAATCATGCTAGAAAGAATCATGTGTCTCTAACAATTTTATTGAAATTATAAAACAGGCAGTGACATTTTAATAATTTGAGACACAGTTTACAGAAAGCAAAATTGATTGGGGTTATTATAATTCCCCATTTGTTACCAGAGTTTACTTCTGACAAAAAACAGGAGGAAGCCCTAGGAAGGGCTATTTTACACATTCCTTGAGGGGCTTAATAGTTAAGGCGCTGGACTAGGATTTAAGAGACCTGGTTCAAAACTACCCTCAAGACACAGCCACTTTTTTTCGCAGGAAGGGGGAGTTGAGCTGGTGCTCTGCAGATTTTGATTTTAGAAAAAGAAAATAAAGGCTTCTTGGTCCACATGGACCGGAAAGTCAAAATCCAGAAAATTAACCTTGTTTAGGAAAGTTTTGCACTGATGGAAAAATAGTGTTTTCCAGTGAAAGTTTTTTCCCTACTTTTCCTTGTTTGCTTTTTTGGCCTTCTCTTCTCTCCTCTCCTCTTTTCTTTCTTCCTGGTTTGTTTCCTTCCTTCCTTCTGTCTGCCTTTCCTCTTTCTCGCTCTTTCTTTTTTCTGCCTCTTTTTCTTATCCTCCCACCCTCCACTCCCCTTTCTTTTTCTTTTTCTCTTTCTCCTCTTTCCTTTTTTGTCTCTCCCTCTGTCTCTGTCTCTCTCTCCCTCTCCCTTCTTTCCTTCCTCCCTCCCTTCCTCTCCCCTCTTTGTTTGCTTCTTTAAGTGCTCCAATTGCTAATCTATATCAGTTGGTAATTTATTCATAACTTGCTAATATCACTGCAGACTATTGGATAGTAAGGGGGAAAGTATAGTCCTCAACTTACAACAGTTCACTTAATGACTAAAGCTACATCAGCACTGAAAAAAGTGAATTACAGCTGTTCTTCACACATGATCATTGCAGCATCCCCATGGTCATATGATCAAAATTTGGATCTTTGGCAACTGCCTCATATTTATGACGGTTGCAGTGTCCTGGGGTCACCTTTTGCAACCATCTGCCAAGGAAAATCAGTAGGAAAGTCAGACTGACTTAACAACCAGGTTACTGATTTAACCGCAGTGATTCACTTAACTGTAGCAAAAAAGGTTGTAAAATGGGGCAAAACTCACTTAACAAATGTCTCCCTTAGCAATAGAAACTTTGGGCTCAATGATGGTCGTAGATTGAGGACTACCTGTATAGGGAGATTTCGTTACTTAATGGATATTTACATGGTAGAATTGAGTTTCAAATAACACTAAGTTCGTTGTCTTGGGTGACATCTATGGAAAAAATCCAGGTGCTCAGGTATGAAAATGTGCTGCTCAAACACTATACTTTTCCGCTCACACGGAAAAAAAATTAGAGGGAACATTGATCTCCAGGGGCATATAAATGTATGAAACCCTCATTCCAAAGAAGGGCATTTAATAGGTATAGAGGAATGGCTGCAGTTATGACAAGGGTGTTATTACAGGGACTAAAAGGGACAGCAATTCCAAATGTGCAAAATTTCTGACTCCAATTTAATGGTACGGTAGCATGGGCAATCCGCTTCCAAGAGGTAAGAAATCTCAGGGCTTTGGTTAACGTGCATTTTCTATGTATGCTCATGCGTGTGTGTGTATATATATATATATATATATATATATATATATATATGTCTGTGAAAGAAGTAAGGCCATTGAAAACCTTGTATTTCAGTTATAACATTTGCCAATGCTATAATTGGTAATAACAGTAATTATAATCCTCTCAGCTTCCAATTAAAGGCAGTTTAAGCACCAGTCACACACTAGAGGGAAATATCACCAGGTTTATGAAATTCCCAAGGCTTGTAGAGGCACACAGTTCTGTGATGGAATAAATTGGGTATAGGGGGTGGGGATTGGGCAATGACTAAATCCCCCAATACGCTTAGCAAGGCAAGCCAGGCTGGTTGCAGAACAGAAAACCTGTTTGGGAGAGTAATTGGAATTGTTACAGGGAGCAGGGACAATTGTTGCAGTTAACAATAAGAATAATTTAAATCAATGGGCATACCATTGCCATACATCAGTAATGCAGAATGGGGGTGACTTTTATTCTAAAGGGCCTTAGATTTGAGTAGGCATGGAGAAGACTTCATTGTTAGGAATATATTTATTTGTTTGTTGTGGTCACAAAAAAGACATTGCTCTGAAATCCAACTCACAAAATCTAAGATGAAAAGTCTACAATAACCTTCCCCATGTTGCTCTATATACTTCAAAACTGCAAGGGCGATCTTGGTCTTTCTCCTGGAGAGCATCACTGACTTATCTGTGAAGAGGACATAAAGAAGCAGCCTTCATTTGAAGACTCAAGTAGTAAGTTCTTGCACCAAATGAAGAAGAATATAGTACTTATTCCAGTGGGCAACAACATTTTGCCAAGAAATTCCATTAAGCCTTTATAAGTTCACTCTTTAGAACTCAAAAGGAAAACTCAAAACTCTCCCTCCCACCCTCTTTCCCTCCCTCCCGCTCTCGCTCTCTTTTAGATGGGTGACATGATTAGAAATTAGATAGGGTAGAAATAAAAAGCTTTTTAATAAAGGATTACAGGATTAAAGCCGGAATAAGTGATAGAAGAAGGGACGCGGTGGCTCAGAGGCTGAGATGCTGAGCTTGTTGATCAGAAAGGTCAGCTGTTTGACTGTTTGAATTCCTAGCGCCGCATAATGGAGTGAGCTCCCATTACTTGTCCCAGCTTCTGCCAACCTAGCAGTTCGAAAGCATGTAAAAATGAAAGTAGAAAAATAGGAACCACCTTTGGCGGGAAGGTAACAGTGTTCTGTGCGCCTTCAGTGTTTAGTTGGCTGCATGACCACGGAGACATCTTCGGACAGTGCTGGCTCTTGGGCTCTGAAACTGAGATGAGCACTGCCCCCTAGAGTTGGTAACAACTAGCACATATGTGCAAGGGGAACCTTTACCTTTTAAGAGATAGAAATAAGAAAAGGGGGGAATATTAATGTATACATTTTTATATAATAAAATAAAAGTAACAACAAGAGAAAACATGGAATAATCAAATAACAATAGATTGCAACCTAACATAAATGTGTATTATTATTAGGATGATGTGGTTAATCTTTGGTGAGATTCACAGCCTTTGGGATTGGTTGGTAGCTCAACAGCTTGAGTCCTAACCAAGGACCTAGGAACTGTTGAGGTAAAGTTGGAGGATATAAGCTGTTCCAAGTAGGGTGTTTTTTTGTAGAATCAGAATGTTCAAGTCTGATAAATTTAAAATTTAAAATAGCGAGGTAGCCCTTTGGGTATTGCTCCAAGGGCTCCAATTACAATCGGGACAACACACGATTTCTTTTCCCACAGTCGCTCAACTTCAATTTGCAAGTCCTGATTCTTTGTGATTTTTTTCTTGCTGTTTATCTTCAATTTGTGCATCTCCAGGTATTGCAATGTCAATGAACCATACTTTTTTCTTTTCAACTATTGTTATGTCAGCTGTGTTGTGGGCCAAGTGCCTGTCAGTCTGGATTCTGAAGTCCCACAAGATCTTGACTTTCTCATTCTCTAAAACCTTCTGAACCTGATGTTCCCAGTGGTTTTTGCTGTACTCAAATTATTATTGTTGTTGTTCCTGTTGTTATTAAAACATAAGTTGATTGAATGTAATAATTATGATTAATTTTATTAGTTTTACTTGTATTAGAATGCATGCTACCCAGGTACCATACTATTCACGCATCGATTTGATATATTTGTAAAATATATGTATTTGTAAAAAAACTTGAAGAAAAAAAAGAACTCAAAAAGAATATTCTGTAAAGGAAAAGGAAATTTAGACTATTAAGAAGGAGAAGGCTTTCGTATGTTCAATGAATTATTTATAGTTAAGTCTCTAGACAAAACACAGAGCACAATCTACTGTTTTCATTTGCAACATCCTGATTATCGCTACCCCAGAATGATCTAGTGGGAGACTCTCGGTCCTTGGCAGAGTAGAACAGTTTATTCTGCTGGGAAGAAAAGACCAAGTCCTTCAGTAGTGAAAAGCGATATCAGTGATTTCAGCAATGCTATGCTAGTTAATCCTCACGAAGGAAATGAGGTAATAAGCCTCTGCTTGCTGTTGTGGCTATCTTTTGTTGCACTGTCTGTCCTCAGTCCAAGGTGTCCTTGATCAGGAAAGCCCACAGCTGTGATTCTCTGAAAGCTAATCTCAATTAAATATATAAAGAATAAGACCACCAACTTTACAAACTTCTCTTTGGATAAGACAGAATAACAAGCAAGTTCCCTATCCTCTTGGAAGGAGGTAAGTCCTTGGCCTTGATCTGTGAAGTCAAGATTATAAAAACATCCAAACTTCACATGGGAACAGACAGAACACAAAGGAAAATGGGTGGGGGAATCCCTCTCTCTTGGCTCATCCTGCTAGATCACATCAATAAGGGACTCACTGTAGCTCTAACCCAGTGTTTTTCAACCTTGGCAACATGGAGATGTGTGGCCTTCAACTCCCAGAATCCCCCAGCTTCTAGTATGCTGGCTAGGGAATTCTGGCAATTGAAGCCCACACCTTAAAATTGCTGAGGTTGAAAAACACTGCTCTAACTCATGGATTAGAGGTGTATCACATCCCCCCCCTCCCCAAGGACACACTTTGAATAATTGCTGAGTGGTGCATTCCAACAAATGGGCAGAGTCAAAACCAGAGCAGAGAAGAGGAATTAAACAGGATTTCAATTAATTCAATATAACCAACCCCACTATTCTCTCTTCACTTAAATAAGTTCTGTATTAAATGCTACAATTTGGTGGCAACCTGTGACGAGCTTCTGCAGCTTCAGGAGGCCACATGGGTTCCCAGGGTCCTGCATCTCAGACTATTGCTGGAGAAAGTATTTGGTCTACCTGGAGTGCAGGCACAGGAAGTGCTGAAACAAGAGCACCCAGAATTAGTAAAATCCGTGCTATTTTGGCTGGGAACTCTATAGCCCAGGACTGAGTCCTAGGACCCTACTATTGCCGCTTCATATTGGAGGATCTTCAAGCATTTCCAGTGGTGAAATTCATTTTTTTTACTACCGGTTCTATGGGTGTGGCTTGGTGGTGGGGTCCTGTGACTGAGTGGGTGTGGCCAACTTGATGTCACTCATGGCCATGCCCACTCAGTCACAGGACCCCACCACCACCAAGCAGAGAACACAGTAGGAAAAAATGTGTGTATGAGTCCATTCACAGTGGTCTGCTGCTCCCTTTATGGTCCACCCCCTCCAGCACACTCCCTCCCAGGAGTCAAAATACTTTAAAGGGACAGGCTGCAGTAGCTCTGCTGTGAACAGAAGGAGAAATGTTTGGATTGTCTCTGCTGCATTTAATGTTGAATTCTGTGGCAGAGACAATCTGAATGTTTTCCCCTCCATTCACAGCAGAGCTACTGCTCCCTTTATGCCCCCCCCCTCAGTCCTCTCCCTCCCGGGGACTATCTTAAAGCAGTGGTTCCCAAACTTGGCAACTTTAAGACTTCTGGACTTCAACTCCCAGAATTCTGGCTGGAGAATTCTGGGAGTTGAAGTCCACAAATCTTAAAGTTGCCAAGTTTGGGAACCACTGTCTTAAAGGGACAGGTTGCAGCAGCTCTGCTGTGAACTGAGGGAAAAACGTTCGGATTGGATGAACGGGTAGAGTGGCTGAAAGAGGTGAATGGCGATAGAGCGACCAGGTGGGCATGGGCAGGGCCACTAGGGATTTTTGCCATTGGTTCGGAGAACTGATGCCAATCGTCCCTGCCGGTTTGGCTGAACCGGGAGGATTTCACCCCGGACATTTCCCCATTCAGGTGGGAAGTTCTATATCAGCTGGTCTTTGTAGCTTTACTTGACATTCTTTCTTCGCAATTTTCTGCCTAACAGAGGAAACTTTTCATCAATCCAAAGGACAGAAGGCATGAGTTACAGTGTGCCTCCCCCCACCTTCCCACATGCCCACATGCCTGGCTCCCAGCCTAGCAAAGGAGCTTCCCTCTTACAGAACTCAGCTGTTTACCAGAGCGTTCCCTGCCCTCTTTCAAGCTGGGCTCTCTACAGCCTCTTAAACCACACAAGTCAACAGCACTCTCGCTCTCAAAGGCAGAGCCAAAACATTTCATCGCAATTTTGTGATGCCTGGTAAACAACATGTTACACGACCGTCTTCTCCTAACGCCGTTTCTTCTCAGCGTTCTACATTTCCCCAGACTTTCCTTTTTCAGTGATTACAATTTCCATTTCCATGCGCTACTGAGGTACGTGCACTCTAATCTAACAGCAGGTCTTACCAGCAGGAACGCAATTAAAGCCATCCAACCTGTTTTGCAACATTTTTCCCAACCTTCCTGTTTGACCTTAAGGAGCCATAACGTCAGGCAGAAAATCTGTGATTTCCACCCCCCCTTCTCATCCCCCGGGGTCCTTTTGTACTAAGTACCTTCACAGCAGTGCAGCTGTGAATAACTACACTATATTTGTAAACTTGCACTCTTGCACAGCTGTGCAGGTAGTTCCTGGACTTAACCTAAGCAACAATTTGGAATAGCATCAGGATTGCTCTTTTCTCCCGCAAACTCTGTGCCTTTACACTGGCTGGTATCACTGGCTGCTGTAGGAAGTTAAAACCCACCCCTCTCATCGAAAAATGAAATGTCCTGGGAAATATTGAAAAGGCAGAATATTATAGTTCCCTGTATAAGGAATGGGGAAATGTTTTTAAGCAGGAAACAGACCCACTGAATAGTCCCCACCTTTGTCAATGGGCCATTTAAAAACCCTGAGCTAGTCTACGCTACATAACAAAGGTAGGATTAGCCTTCTACAGAAACTCACCACAGGGCACCTGGGTAGAAGCAATGCTCAACCAAACTTGGACTCAAAGCACAACCTAAAGAGTTGCCCTTGCATGGCCACATGGGAGTCTGACAACCAATCAGAATACAAGCTGAAGATCAAAGGCCAGAGAAGGCATAAAGCCAGGAACTTTCAGCATCTCGATCTCTTTTCTTCTTCACCCAACATCTGGAAGCATATGATCCTCCTTTTTTGTTCAGGAACTCAAGCCATGTGATCCTGTCCACCATTAAACCATCTTTCCAAACAGTCTCTATGTTTCAAGTGTCTTTTCCCCCCACTTGGAACTGAACCGAGAAGGACATTTCTTCCAACACTCCTTTTGTAAACTCAAAGAATAAAACACTTGTGACTTTTCAACTCTGCCTATTTCCCCCCACAACTACAACACCATCTATGCATTACTGTGTGGAATTGGATTGCATGAGAAGCACAATGGCTACTATGCTCTGCTCTCTAAAGGAACAATCATCAATGAAGAGAAAAAATAGGCACAGCAGGACTTCAGAAACACAGATATTCAAGTGGATCTCACCCTATATACTCCCCCCACTTCTTGCTCTCAAATTTCTTCTTGGTTAATCTTATAAATTCAGCAACATCTGTTTACCACAGATGAGGTGATATTTTCCCTTGTTCTTCAAGACATTTTTAAAAACATTGGATATTTTTAGATCACAAATGTATGCGTACACTACACACACATACTTTGAGACATACGTTGAGACATACTTTGATATTCTTTCTAAAACTTCTTGCAAACCACTTAAATCAGTCCAGCTCTGCTCAGCCTCTCACCAAACTTACAAACCTGCTGATTAGCGATAAGGCATTTTTACAAAGATTAGCAGAGAATAAATCAACACATCCTTCATTGTTATTTTTCTTCCTAAATTAGCAGTGGGTTAATGTTTATAAAATGTATTTATTGAATCTTTCTTTTCTACTAAAAAAACCCCACTAAAACAAGACCAGGAAGAGACTGATGGCACTTGTGTTAGAAAAGCGTTATTAATACACGATTACAGGCTGCACGTGAGGTGAAAAATTGGCAGGATTAAGAAAGTAATAGTTTTCTGCTCCGCAGCAGATTCTTCACAATGTGAGGAAGGAAAATGAGTGATCATGCTATCCAAGAGCAAACTGAAAACCTTTTTGAGGGTCATGAAGTCTTATGAAGAAAAGTTGAGGAAGCTAGAAATGTCTATGTTTGGAAAGAGAAGAGAACAGAGAGATGAAAGAGCATTTTTCAAATATCTGAAAGAGATTCACAGATGAAAAGCCAGACCGTTCTCCATCTGGCTGTCACGAAGAAGAGGGAGCCAACCTATTCTCCAAAGCACCTGAAGGCAGGATAAGAAGTAATGGATGAAAACTTATCAAAGAGAGATCTAACTCCGAACGAAGGAGAAATTTCCTGACAGAGAGCAGTGGAAAGGCTTGCCTTCAGAAGTTATGGGTGTTCCATCCCGGGAAGTTTTTAAAAAGAGATTGGACAGCCATTTGTCTGGAATTGTATAGGGTCTCCTACTTGAGCAGGGTGTTGGACTAGAAGACTTCCAAGGTTCCTTCCAAGTTTGTTATATAGTGCACAATAGGAAAATAGAGTCAAAAGGAATGTTAGGAAAAGAAAAAAAAATCCTAAAAAATACAGTAGAGTTGTCTGACAGTAGATCAAATTATCCAGAAATATACTAAATGTGTTCAAGTGGAAGTGAACAGCTATTTGCACACAGTGCTTCATCTGGATTATATGGTTTGGAGTATAAAATGCTCCGGACTATAAGATGCACCTACCTTTTGGGGGGAGGAAAACAAGAAAAAAAATTGCCTTTGCCTCCCAGCATCCATCTGGTATTCATCTGACCCATTCTGTGTGGCCCATTTGCCGCAGCCCATTCACAACCAGCACAGCCCATTCAGTGCGGTCCATTTGCCTCTGTCTGTTCGCAGCCCATTCGGCAGTTCTAATCCTGGCCGCCTGGAACCGGCTAAAAATGCAATGCACGAAGGCTGAAAATGCGGTGAATGGAGCTGAAGGGTGGGGGCTAGTGGGCAGGTGGGGCTTTTGCAACATTCGGTGTATAAGACACACCACAATTTTCACCCACTTTTAGGTGGGGGAGTGCGTTTTATACTCCAAAAAGTACTGCGTACTGGATTTGATGGCCTGAATGGTTTTTTCAACACTGTGCTTCTCTAATCATTTCTATTATACTATTCTTTGGACATTTTATTGGAAACACAACCATCAATTGCCCATTGGTCATGGAACCAAACTAGATGAACACAAAGATTTATCAACTGAACATGATGGATACTCTGAGGACACCAGGCCAGTCTTCAAACTCCTAACAGCAATGAGAGCTAAATGTCAAAATAAAAGCAAAGGAGTATGTATGAACATCACATAGAGAATAAAAATAAAACTAAAAACAATTGAAAACTGATATTATATACTGTATGGTTCCAAAGATCTGACGACTGCTTTGAAAGGAAATTCAAAATTAGAAAGCATAAATAAAAAGCTTGGCATACCCACAGCGAATTCTTTATATTTGGCTCAACAATTCAGAACAATGCATTTCGGATATAGAATTATTATACAGCTGTTGTTTTTCCCCAATACATTTCACCTGACAATTTAATCTTGACAATCATGATTGTATTGTAACAAACTGTCTTGTCCCAGTTGTGCCTGAAACTATCAGTTACCCAAAGCTGTACCAAAAATTCAGAAAATCAGTAAAAGAACAGAAATCAAATCAAAGCTGGAGGTCGCCCACCTGAATGATGTGATACTGAAGCATCTTGTAATATCTGCACAGGGCCTCTAGAATCTATTTAAGTATCAAGAGTTTGTGTTTCATTTAATCAATCAAGAGCAATCAGTAATGTGGGAACGCCAGAGGCTGATAGCAGGTGTAGCTTTCCTGACTGCTTATTCTGAATTGTCAGGTTCCAAATTGGGAGCATATGGCTCTGTTTAGACTTCATCTACCAACCATTAGGCCAATCTGAACCAATCTGTAGGGATTGTTCTGAAATCATCAAGGTTGCTTTCCTAGAGATGGGTAGAACTCTTCAGCTTTTTTTCTGTCAATCCCAAAGGAGAACCTTCTGCCTTGTGGTAGTCTGATGTGGAATTTTTATGAAAAATGAGTGTCAGTCCCTGACATCTCAATTTAGAAAAGCTCATGTAGCAAACTATGTAATCCTAGAAAACCACAGACAGAAAAGACAATATAATCCTGGAAGGCTGACCTACGGTAAAATAATTTCCTGTGTCCTTGCTTGTTCCTCATAGCTTTCTCATAGAATATTATTAACAGGTTGAACCAGATCCAGAAATCTAATGGGTAGGACACATGAAAGGCCATCAGCTCTCCATGACATTACATTACTGATTCAGACAAGCAATTGCATATGGCAGATCATCCAAAGGGACCAGCAAGGATGTATTTGTCAGATTTTGTACCTAGAACATTAGCCAAATCTCAGAACAACTGTATGGAATTAAATGTTTTTGAAAGATAGTCATTTTTTGTCTAATGGGACCAGAGGTAGATTGCTAATCTTTTTACTACCGGTTTGGGCGTGCATGCGCCGAAGCATCCAGGTGGGTGGGCAGAGCCTTCCGCCACGGCTACTACCAGTTTGGCTGATCCAGGCTGAACCGTCCCCAACCAACCTCTGAATGGGACTGAATCTAGGTTTTGAACCTAGTTATTTAATAACAAATAACATTTTAATAACGAAAGCAAGTTTCTTGTTCCTCTGCAACCGATCGCCATTTGTTATTCCTGGGCTCTTCACTGCTAGTTTGTTCAACATTTGTGAGACGTGCCAGCACCCTTCATTAGATTTTTAAAGATGAATGACTCAATTCTTCTGTCAATCTCACAAAGCAGACATTATTAAACTCAGCCCAATGGGCTATTGGCTATAACTCACGTACAGGCAAGTCCTTGACTTACAAACACAATTGAGCCCAACATTTCCATTGCTAAGCAAGACAGTTGTTAAGCAAGTTTTTCCCCATTTTATGATCTTTATGATCTTTCTTGCCAAAGATGTTAAGTGAATCACTGCAGTTGTTAGTAACACAGTTGTAAACTAAACCTGGCTCCCGCATTGACTATGCTTGCCAAAGGTCACAAGCGGTGATCACATGACCCCAGAACACTGCAACAGTCAAAAATACAAGCCAGTTGCCAAGTGCCCTGCTAAGTCCTCGACCTGCGACTGGTCCTAAAGTCCTCGACTTACGACCGGTTGCAGGTCCTTGACTTATGACTGACATCCGGCAACAGCCAAGCCATGTCTGATTGGCTGCCAGGAGCACTCCCATCGGTCACCCTGCTTGATAGCTCCGTATAAATAGCTGGCGAGGTGCTGAATTTCTGCTTGTAAATAGTTCTTGCTCTGTTTGCAATAAACTGCTGTTCTAACTTACCTTAGACGCCTCACGTCTCGTCCATCCTTCGATCCTTTACATGCCCGAATTTTGATTCCATGACCACGGGCAGAGGTGGCATTCAACAGGTTGTGACCAGTTCTGGAGAACCGGTAGCGGAAATTTTGAGTAGTTCAGAGAACCGGCAAATTCCACCTCTGACTGGCCCCGCCCCCATCTATTCTCTGCCTCGCGAATCCTAGCTGATCGGGAGGGAATGGAGATTTCGTAGTAACCTTCCCCTGCCACACCCACCAAGCCACGCCCACCAAACCATGCCACACCCACCAAACCACACCCACAGAACCAGTAGTAATTTTTTTTTGAATCCCACCACTGACCACGGGGATGTTGCAATGATCATTAGTGTGAACAATGGTGAAAAGTCACTTTTTTTTCATTCTCACAACTTTGAATGGTCACTAAACGGATGGTTGTAAGTCCTGCATCTGTATATGGTAATACAATTGATAACGGTTTGCATCTTTCAGGGCTTTAAAACAAAAGACTGGATGAACAGGAGGCGAACCCAGTTAAATTTGAGCCTTTTCCTGTACTCTTCTGAAGCACATTGGTAAATTAAGATGTTGTATCCGGATAGCGTTTTCTCCTTTCAATAAGCAGAAGAAAGCTGTCTACGCCCGCCTTGCCAGAACTGCCTAAAAAAAGAATTCGCAGAAGGCTAAGGCTGAAGTTACAAGCATTGTAGTTATAGCAACAGGCCCTTTATGCAAAAGAGCACCATAAAAACAGTTACGCAACATCCAACTTCGCATGAAGAAGGGAACATGCCAGAAAAAGGCTGTGATCACAGGAGACAACGAAACGCTGGTGGCGGGCAAGGGGAAGATTGCTGTCGGCAGTGAAAGGATCCCTTGAGACTGACTGCCCCTGCTTTGGCTCTTATATTTATTTAATCCCGGAACCTCGCTTATTTCTCACTTGGAGACAAACATCTCTGTCGCCGAAGCTCATTCATGCCCCGGTGTAATCAATCTTCACTGCAGAGGGGAAACAAGAGAGCCCTCCTACATATGGCTTGTGACTGAATGTCACACATACATTCTCGGAGGCAAGCAGGGTCCTTAAATTACACAGCACTGACTTTCTCTGGCTCATGGCAGGCAGGAAAGCTGCTGGCAATTCAAGAGCCCCTGCTAGGAAGGCGAGAGTCATTTGGCAGGATCCTGGCTATGGAACAGGCCTACTGCAGCATCCCCAAAGAGGATGTCAGCTATGGAAGCCGTATTAACACTGGAAGCTTCCACACTGCCACATCCTTGTGCCTGGGAAAGCAGGAAGGGGGGATTTAGTAGAGGGGGTGTAGTTAGATAAAATAGCATTCTTCTTTTCGGTCAAGGTCATGGTATTCCTGCACCTGGAGGAGGAGTGGTTGCAGTGATGTCTCGAGTTGGGACGGATTGGGAATGGACGAGGTGATGGAGTGATGGGTGCCAGAGATGTGTTTGGACTTTTGACTTACTGAGGGAAAGGCCGGAAATCTCAGATTCGGGTTTTCCCAGATGTGCTTGTATATCTACTCTAATAAATGGGAGCTTTGAGAACATGCCTGTCTCAGAGTTTCATTGGAGTTGGGGTTTTCAGGAATGCTGACAGAGGAGGCTTATAGTTCCACGTCTCTGGATCGTACACATTCATTTTGAAAATGTGGTACCTACGAAATTCTCCACCCTTGGTTCCACTCTGGGCCAGTTCTCCCTTTCTTCTTATTAAACATCCCTCTGCAACCTAAACCTGTCATCTTTCACACTCTCATCATGGACAGGGTCATCAATGGTGAGGTGCGAGCAATCATGAATGCAGCCTGAATGCTGCATTCAGTGTGTTATATGACAGACGAATGCCAACCCATCTTAAATCTAAGATTTACAAGACAATCATCCACACTGTTGCACTGTATGGCACTGAATGCTAGGCAGAAACAACAGGGACCAAAAGCTATCTCCATGCCACAGAAATGCAAATGCTCCATTGGATATCGGGCATCTTCCTTCTTGGCTGCATTACAAATGACACCTTTCGACAACATTTTGGTGTGACACCAATTATAGAGAAGATGAGAGAAAGCCGACTCCACTGGTACGGACATGTTGATGTTGATTTTGATGTTGATTTTATTTATATGCTGCCCTTTTCCCCCGAAGGGGACTCAGGGCGGCTCACAACTCAACCAGGGAAGGGGGATACAAACAAGAATTTAAAACGACATAAACAACAATACATAATTAAAACACAACAGTCATACCAATTCGAGATGGGGGCAACAGTTCCTTAGCCCCAGGCCTGTCGGAACAGCCAGGTTTTAAGGGCTTTGCGGAAGGCCTGGAGGGTGGTGAGGGTTCGAATCTCCACGGGGAGTTCGTTCCAGAGGGTCGGAGCAGCCACAGAGAAGGCTCTCCTCTGAGTAGTCCCCAGTCGACACTGACCGGCGGATGGAATTCGGAGGAGGCCTAATCTGTGGGATCTAATTGGTCTAGTGGAGGTAATTGGCAGCAGGCGGTCTCTCAAGTACCCAGGTCCAATACCATGAAGGGCTTTATAAGTGACGACTAGCGCCTTGAAGCGTATCCGGAGACCAATAGGCCAAAAGCAGCACCTTTCAGATGGCCAGGACTGCCCACCAACTAGAAGTCAATGGTAATGGACCTTATGGACATCCAAAACAGAGATGGCAAGACACCATCAATAAAGATATGCAAGCCATGGGTTTGTGCCCTGGAGATGCAGCCGACCATGCAAAGTGAGATTCAAAGGTCCGAAAAGCAGACTCTGCACCTGTGGGAATATGCTAAGAAGAAGATGATGATCATGGACAGGCTGATGAATGAAGTTAGGTTGCCTTTCTGCAACATATTGGGTTAACACTATCCTGCAAAATCTGCAGCTTACCCAAACCCAGGGCTCTTCACAAGTCAAAGTGTAATCAACTCCATGCTTGGGTTATACTCTCATAATAGAGGGAGTTGCCAATCAACTGGAATGTCATAAAACATATAGTAATTCTGAATTCCTTCATTCATATGTTCTTACCTCAGATCTTATAAACCCCAAGCTGAACTTCATGCACTGAACTTACTCCTTTATGATACTTTCAAAGTTTGGTTTTCAAAGAAGTCCCAAGAGCAAAAGCCAAAGTCCACACTGGGACTAGTGGCTTGATGTTGTAGTGCAAAGTCCAGGATTTTTGCTGATGTTAGCTTCCTTGAAAAATTCCTTACTGAAAGAGAAGAAATCAGCATTTTACCTCTCGATAACGCAACCTGCACATTTAATATCAGAAAGGTAAAATGTTTATTTTTTTCTATCCTGCCCTGTAGATGGAATCAATGCAGGTTTACATCTCTTTGTAGCATCTCTCAAAGAAGGGGGGTGGGTAGAGAAACACTGGCTTTCCCCCCAGGGTGTTGCTTGTAATAATGGGAAAATTAAGACCTCTAATCTGTTTCCAATGTAGAGGTTACAGAGGGCTATTTGGGAAGGAAACCCTGCCAGGAAATGTATGGAGTTTCATTTTCTTTTATTTTGACAGTGAAGAAAGTTTGCAGAAATCAGCTGCTTAGCTACAAAGGAGTCCTCCCAAAAAGAACACCCCCCCCCCAGCAGCTGGCAGCCTTATCAGAAGAACAAGAGTGAGTTCCATTGACCATCTGGGGAGACTTGAAGAGATAAAGCTATCCCTCCGCCCCGGTGCTGACTTTGGGGATAAATCACCCTGTTCCCCCCTCTGCGCCATTCCTCCTAACCTCTACTTAGCCCTTACCAATTCTTAGACAGCTTTGCTCCACAAGCCACAACAAATGAGCAAAGCATCTGCAAGTTTCTCAAGCTTCTCCATGCCAGGTGCAGCACACAGAGACAAAAAAAGTGTAAGAGAGGGAAGAAAGAACATCTGTTTAGCATTAAAGAGCAAAGTAGCCCCATTATATATGGTTCTATCCCAGGAATAGCCTCAGGCTGCCACACTTGGACACAGAGGCACAGACAAGAGAGGTGAGAAGGTAAAAGCTGGGGAGAGATGAATTACAGAAAAACAGAGTTGGAAGGGACCCTGAAGGTCTTCAAGTCCAGTGGTCACCAACCAGTGGTCCACTGGTGGTCTATGAGAAAATTTTGGTGGGCAGCAGAGAAATCTTTGCATTTCTCTCAAGGAGCCCAGGCAAGGTTTTCCACGGCATGCACGCTTCAGCGCTTTGACTCCCTGGGACAGGATGGGGTCCTTCAGGCAGTTAGCTTGTTAGCAGAGAGAAGCGCCTGGGGGGGGTCAACACTTGCTTTGCTGTCCATTGCAGCTGGAAATCTCAAATACGGCTGAGAATGAACATTTCTCTTATAGCCAGTCTGGACGCTAGATCGGCTCCCTGAAAACTCTCATCTCTCGGGGAGTGTTCGTTGAAGCAGTGTGGAAAACTTCGGCCACTGTCTTCGAGAGACAAGAGTTTTCAGGAGGAAGATCTAATATCCGCAACGGACAATAAAGCTGGAGTTGGCTCCAGCTGCTTCTCTCTGCTGTAGTGCTTCCCAGATACAGTTTAATGCTCTAAGTCCCAAATGGCAGGAGATGAGGGCTGCCTTGGGGCCACCAGCTGGCACAAATATACCACAGTGAAGGCGGAATGCAAATGCAAGTAGCGCTTTGCTCCCGCACCTTCCAGCCATTGCCAGCCATCGTCAACAGCACCATTACTTCGTTCCGGCCGGCGAGGGCTGCACTCATTTTTGCACATTATGCCACCTGCAAAGTTGCACATGGCACATGCCACCTCCTATGGCGTATGTATAATTTGTAAAAGTGCATTTATCTAACAAAAATGCACCTAAACGCTATGAAATATTGGACTTACATTGCATGTGAAAGTACTAGTCCTTGTACCAATGGAGGGTTGCAGGTGGTACACCCCGGTACGGGCATACCGGTGCCTTGCCGGGAGCAATGGGTACCGTTTCAGTATGGAACGCCTGTCCTTACCTGCATTTGAGCCCTTCAGCGCACGCGCACAGAGCATATGGAACCTGCGCGATGCTCCGCCGAGCAGCTGGGGTGTCGCGGAGCATCGCACGAGGTAAGAACCACGAGCTGGTCCCCATATTCCAGAGCTGTAGTAGTCACAGGACTGGCCCTTAGTCATCCTGGAGCAGCTCCTCCACAAGCTCCCCTGCAGACCAGTGCATCTGGGTGAAGGAACTTCTCTGGGATGACCAAAGTGTCGGTCCTGTGACTACTACAACTCTGGAATATGGGACCGACTTTCCCACCAATGTCATCAAGCCACCATCAGTCTGCCCATCTTCATTTTCCTTCAATCAGATTGACCAAGCTTCTTGAGAGAAGGAACATAAAAGAGGTTTCCAGGCTGTGTGCCTGGACCAGGCACTTTCTCTTGGGCCTCCCACTTGGAGTCCTCACAGAAGCAGACAGGTAGGCCCAAAAGACTGCTGAGCCTCTCTCCCCCCCAAGTGGTCTGCATGATTTAAAATTATGAATTTGATGGTCCCGGAGGTCCACAAGGTTGGAGACCCCTGTTCTAGCCCAAACTCTGCTCAAGCAGGAGACCCTATATCCTTTCAGACAAATGGCTATCCAGTGTCTTCTTAAAAACTTCCAGTGATGAAGCACCAGGGGTGGGTTTCAACCGGTTCGTGGCGGTCCCTGCGAACTGGTTGGTCGCCGAACCCGGAAGTAAGTAACTTCTCGGAACAGCGAAGGGCGCGCCCACCCGCCCATAGTCCTTACCCGGTTTTGACGAGTTCTGCGCTTCCACGCATGCGCAGGACGCATACAGCGCCTGCGCGATCGTCCAGGAGCAGCTGGAGTGTCGCGCAGATGCTAGTACGCATGCGTGCACCGCGCACGTGCACGAGGACGCCTCTGGCCCTGTTCCAACCGAACCGGTTGGAACGGGGCGAGAAACCCACCCTTGTGAAGCACCCACAACGTCTGAAGGCAAACTGTTCCACTGATTAAGTATTCTCACTGTCAGGAAATTTCTCCTTATTTCTAGGTAAGTTTAGGGTTCACTTTACACAAGTGCCAAATACATTTCCCCCCCCCCCAAAGAATTAAAGCCTTATTGATAATGTATCATTTACCCAATCTTCAGGAACTAACCCATCAGCAAGGGATAGCTATGCTTTTTTTGAGAGAGAGAGTGTGCAAACTTGTTCCTGACCTCAATTTGCACATAGTTCCCGGATAAGCTCTTGGAGCAAACTACCAGATCAAAGAGCAGAATTCCTGAGTTTATCAGCAGAGCTTCTCCACAGCTCAGATGCACTTTGGTTTCTTAATCAGTCATAGTTTTATCAATATTTTCCATTAGGAAATTAGACTGGCTACAAGATCCTTCTTCTGCCCCATTTTATTCTACTAAACCAACAGAGTTAGGATGTCTTTAGAACCTCTGTCAAAAGTGTTCGTGGTTGCTTTGTATGTTGGCAATGCTATTTTTGTCCAAGCAACTCTATTGTTTTAGCTGGATTTATAATTTATGTATTGCACATCATGTAAGTTTCCAACAGCCTTTCTGATGTTTTATTTAGGCTAACAAACTTAATTTTTTTAAAAAAAATCTACAGCGAGTCATCTTACAATTTTTCATAGAGAAATACATGTGTAGGCAATACTGCCCCTCCTATTTACCTTCATTGACTTTAAACCAACCTTTGATTCTAGTCCAGAGGGTAGACAGAAACTGAAAGAAACTGTTCACCCACGTCTATTGATTGGTGACTACTGTTCCTGATTAAGATGCTGGGTGAAAATACTGTCAGTCCAGTAGTGAAATTCATTTTTTTTTACCACTGGTTCTGTGGGCATGGCTGGGTGGGCATGATGGGGCTTGGTGGCCGTGGCAGGGGAAGGATATTGCAAAATCTCCATTCCCACCCCACTCTGGGGCCAGCCAGAGGTGGCATTTGCCGGTTCTTTGAACCATTCAAAATTTCCGCTACCAGGTCTCCAGAACCTGCTGGATTTCACCCCTGTGTCAGTCTCATTTGGTGTGACAGAGGGATTCTTTCACTCCCCCGTTGCCTACTATCCATGTGAATTCAGAGCTTGTCATATCCAAAAAGAATTCCAACCTCCATAACTTAATGCCAAGCAATTGGCAGAACAGCTGTAAGCTGATGATGCAGCTACTCTTTCTCTTGCTTAGGCCTGGAAGCCTTAGCTGAATTCTCTGAGGAAAGAAGGGCTTAAAAATCAATTACTCTAAAACCAAAATTATGGTTTTCTTGGGAGGACCCAGTCGCCGCAATCATCAACAGCAAATTGGAAATAACCTTTAAATACTTTGGCATAATTTTTCAAGCCAAAAGAATTGGGCGGGAACAAATTAGAACCATTTCTGCCAGAACCAACAACAGTGTAAAGGCAATTCTGGATTTCTTTCATTCCAAAGGAGACACACAGCACCCTGATACCACTTGATGAGATCGTTAGGGTTCGCTGCCTTAGAAGAGGGAGGAAAATCCTCAGGGACGACTCCAGGAGTGGGTTCCTGCCAGTTCTAACTTCTTCTATAGAAGAGGTTCCACAAATCTACAGTGCTGTTTAGAACAGGTTCCAGCTCCCTCCCCCACCCGTCCACACACCATCAATATGAAGAGCAAGAGGAGGAATTCTGGGAGTTGAAGTCCACAAGCTTTAAGACTCAAGTTTGAACACCCCTGGGGGTTTTTTTCCCTAAAGGGTTAGGGGTGCAAGGGTTTTGTAACTTGACAGCTTTAAGACTTGCACACTTCAATGCCAGAGTTCCTGAGCCAACAAGACTGGAGAAGGAATTCTGGGAGTTGAAGTCCACAAGTCTTAAAGCTGTCAAGTTTGAACACCCTTGGGTTTTTTTTTTCTAAAGGGTTAGGGGTGCAAGGGTCTTGTAACTTGACAACTTTAAGACGTGCTTCAAATGCCAGAGTTTCTGAGCCAACATTTTGGTTGCTAAGCAAGAGTGTTGTTAAGTGAGTTTCACCACATTTTACAAGTTGGCCACACCCACCCGTTCACATGGCCGGCAAGCCACTCCCACCCAATCACATGGCCAGCAAGCCACTCCCACCCAATCGCATGGCCCACAAGCCACTCCCACAAAGCAGGCCACACCTACAGAAGAGGTTTAAAAAAAATTGAAATCCACCACTGGATCACTCACACCCTAGACAGCTCTTCTTTACCTTCCTATCATCGGGAAGGAGATATAGAAGCATAGCCAGCTGCATAAACAGGAGAACAGTTTTTATGTCAGACTCTGAATGCGAAATAACATCATAACTACACAATACGATGGACTTGCAGGACTGGCGCAACATGTAACATGTTTACACTGGTGCAATAGGGCTGGGTCCTATTAATATTAATGTGATTTATTGGGTTAAGGATATTCTGTCTTCACTGTGAGTTGTATTGTGTTTTTTTGGGGGTGGGGTTGCACTGAGGGAGCTAAACCAATTGTCAGGTTTCCAAATAGAATCCAAAAGTAAATCAGAGTCCAAGGCAAAGTATTTCTCAAAGTTCCAAATTATTAAGAGAGCCATGTTGACACATGTGGGAAAACCCGAATCTGAAAGCTTTCTGGTTTTCCCCACCTAGTTGAAAGTTCAAGATCTTGACCCACACCCACAAATCCATCACATGGTCCAATCTCCCATTGCCATGCTGACAGTTCCACCCATCCAGTTCCGGTCAGGTGCAGAGGTGCAGAGACAAAGGATGACCTTGCCTTTCTAGAAGGAATTTTGTTTTGGCTACACATTAAGTAACTCCGTACAATCCCACTTCCCATTTTTCCACAATAGAAAAAGGCATTGTAGAATAATAGAAAGTGTGGCAGGCCAAAGATCCAAAAGAAAACTGCAGGCATGACACCAATTTCATTGTACACATGTTGTGCACTGGCAAAATAAATTATTATTATTATTATACAATTGTATCACAGCGGCCAATTGTTTCGCCGGATTTGGCATTGGTTACTAGTCGGGCCCCACCCAGGGGCCTAGGACGTCATAACGTATTTTCGTAATATGCGTGCAGATCCAAGCAGTGCGGCTTTTTGCATTTGACTGATGGTGATTTTGTCAATTTTTAACTGTTTTAAATGTAATTCCAGTGCTTTTGGAATAGCACCCAGTATGCCAATTACCACTGGAATTACCATTGCTGGATTGTGCCATAGTCGTTGAATTTCGATTTTTAAGTCCTGGTATCTTGCGATTTTTTTCATGTTCCTTCTCGGCGACCCTGCTATCACCTGGTATTGCGATGTCTATGATTGTGACCTTATTTTTCTCAACCAGTGTGATGTCTGGTGTATTATGCGCCAGTATTTTGTCCGTTTGTATACGGAAATCCCACAAGATCTTATATTATTATTATTATTATTATTATTATTATTATTATTATTATTATTGATTAATTATTATTATTAGAGGCATACCATGAAACCTTTCAAACTAAAACTGTATCCCTAATCCCTACTCCAACAGGTATGTTCCTACAATGATTTAAAGCCCCTGAGGCATCATTCGACTTAGATTTTTATGAGGGTCCCAGGTTTCAAATGCTTTAATCCCTATGGAAAACTGGTATGATCCCACTGAAGGTGAGTTGTTGTGTTTGTGTTGGCTTAAGCTCCTGCTTTAGGGCAGCTCATTTGACCCATCTATTCTTCTTGATGGCTTTTCATCCAGGGGAAAGTGGGGGCAGGGAGAAGCACTCTCAACTGACCTGTGTTGTTTTAGCCTTTACTCTCTGCGGTCCCTGAGTTTAGAAAGAGGAAAAGACATAATCTCTCAGTCTTTGACATCATATGGCAGATGGATTTGAGCATTGTGGTGTAGAAAATGACCGAGATGGTCTTGAATAAAATATACAGCAATCATTACAAAAACATGAACTTATCCCAGAAAAGTGGAAAGCCTGGAAAATAAACCCAAGACTGCCCTGCTTTGACTCTCTTGGGTGTAACAGTAGGAGAAGAAGAAGCTCTGTTAGGCTTTCTAGGTTTATTATAATCTATTTTGATAAAGTAGAATTTTACAATTTCTTGTGGTGCCCTGTTTCTAGTCTACCTTGAAGGGCTGGCGTATAGCCAACCTTCCACGGAGGCTTCCAAGATGAAATTTTTTTGCATGAATGTTGTTACTTATGCACACCACAGTGCCTTTTCTTTGGATCATTCCACTCCTCACTTTCAACTAAAAGCTGCGGTGGCGCAGTGGTTAGAGTGCAGTACTGGAGGCTACTTCTGCTGCCTGCAATTTGGGAGTTCAAATCCCACCAAGCTCAAAGTTGACTCAGCCTTCCATCCTTCCAAGGTTAGTAAAATGAGGACCCAGATTGTTGGGGGCAATAGGCTGGCTTTGTAAACTGGTTGGAGAGGGCTGTAAAAGCACTGTGAAGCGATATATAAGTCTAAGCGCTATTGCTAAAAAAAGGGAACATACAATGGGATTCTATCTATGGAGAAATGCTTAATATTAGTTTACTAAGTAAACCCCACCTATCTGGCTTTGCTCATTAATGATTTATATTTTTATGCTGCTCCAACGCAAAGACTCTCCATGGTTTACAAGCAGAAATATCTCAATCTGTCAGAATATAATGATAAAACATATCAAGACCCATCGATATAATTAACAATTATACAAGTGGTTCTAAACCTATAACCATAATTGAGCCCAAAATTTCCATTGTTAAGCAAGGCAGTTGTTAAGTGAGTTTTGCCCTATTTTACAACCTCTCTTGCCTCTATGATTGAGTGAACTACTCCAGTTGCTAAGTTAATAACATGGTTGTTAAATGAATCTTGCTTCCCATTGACTTTCTTGTCAGAAAGTCGCAAAAGGTGATTACATGATCCCGGGACACTGAGATCATAACTACATGCCAGATACCTACTGTCCAAATTTTGATCATGTAACTGAACTGAAATGTTTGTAAGTATGAAAAATGATCGTGTCATTTTTTCCAGTGCCATTATAACTGAATGGTCACTAAATGAATGGTTGTAAGTCAAAGGGTACTTATAATATTATTCAGGCTAGTAAAATGAATCCTTTGCTTCAGGAACAATATTTGTCTCTAAAGAAGTGTGTCAGTGTTCCAAATATCATGCAGAATTAAATCAGAGTCCAAGGCAGAGCTATCCTTAAAGTTCCAATTTAATAAGACAGACATGTTGGCAATCATCTGTGGAAACCCGAATTCTGAACACTTCCTGGGATTCCACCCAGTTGAAAGTTCATGATCTTATCCCCACACCCATAAACCCATCACATGGTCCAATCTTCTTGGGCCATACTGGCATCCCCACCCAGCTGGTTCCAGTCAGGTGCAGAGACAAAAGATGACCTTGGGCTTCTAGAAAAGAATGACAACAACACATTCCACAATTCTACTCCTTTCTATTCCCCCCTCCCAAATTCTACACTAATGAAACAGCATAGTGAAATAATAGAAGGTGTGGCAGGCCAAAGATCCAAAAAGGAACATAACTACAGGCCTGACACAGTGTTTCTCATCTTTGTTGACTTTATGACATGTGGACTTCAATTCCCAGAATTCCCTAGTTAGCATGCTAGGTTTCTCACCAAGGAAGTTGAGGAACATGACACTAGACAACACCCACCGACCCACCCAATATTTCTTCATGAGGGCTAGGTGGTTATGGCAAGGATGCCTTGCTCTGCTCATGACAGCAAGGAAGCCAAGTAAACAATGTAATCCAGACCTGAGCATTTTACAGCCCCTGGGCCACATCCAGCCTTTTCTCTCTTCCTGCCTGGTCTGTGTGGGGTAAATTGGAAATTAGGAATAAAACATTTAAATAAAATAAGCATGCTGCAGGGGGCAGGAGAAGAAGCCCAATGAGGTCCAAGTGTTCTTTTAATCATCTGGCAGCCGCAGGATGGTGAGGAGAGAAAGTGCCTTTCTGCACCTGAGCAGTGCTCAGGTGCTCATCCCTTACCAAGGGTGGGATTCTACCAGTTCAGTCCAGTTCAGGCGAACTGGTAGCTCCAGAGATCAGCTGAGAGCGAACTGGTTCCCTCCTACCTCCTTGTTTTTTATCCCAGCTGATAGGCACGGCAGAACCGATTGCCACGCCTCAGCTGTTTTGCTGCACCTTAGCTGCAGTAGAAGGTAAGTTTTTTAGCTTTGTTTAACTCAGCGAACCGGTTGTTAGATCGACTGAATCACACCACTGCCCCTCCCCCACAACAGCCTGTGGAGTTGAGGTGACAAAGTTTGAAGGTGTCAGCCTCTGTTTTGCTTGCTACGCTTGCTTGCTATCGGCTGCCATAGGAACGGGGGGGGCGACGGGAAGGCGTGCATAAGCGCACCAGCATGCCTACCGCCCCAGTCCTACCGTCCCCATCTATTTGTATTCATTTCCTTCGTTCATGTCCATGTTCATATTTACACCCGCTATCTTGTACATGTTTGACAAACTAATAAATCAATCAATCCAGTCAGGTTACATGGATTCAGGGCCTTCACAACAGTCAATCAGAGCCCACAGCCCCATTCTTCCTCATCTGTCTGCCCTGCTCTTTTGGCACCCTCAAACCCTGAAACTTATTCAGCAGCTTAGAATACCATTTGCTCTGCTCTCAGGGGCCATTAGGATTGTCTAAATTCCTTCCTCTGCCAAGTGTGTCCTCTTAGCCCTGCAACGATGCTGTCTGCTGCGTTTCTGCCCTTTTAAATTCCAGGGCAAAAAGAAAAGTAACAAAACAAAAACAAAAACCCAGCAATGACTCAGTGAGGGCTGGTGACACTGCAAACCACCACCCCCTCTCTTTCTTCACACCTTCAATCTCTGTGTAGAAATGAAAGTAAAATTCTGAAGAGAGACCGGTTGTTTTTTTTAAAAGAGACGCACCTCCTTCCACTTCTGCTCTCCCAACTCTTTTGTTTCTGTTGCACAACACAGCTGTGGAGGAAGGTTGTCGCCAAGGGCTGTTAGGGCTAAGCCCACCCCTTCTACCTGCATTGTTCACGGGATTATCATATTTGTACAACACGGCAACTCCACCCATGGCCCATTTAAATGTGTCAGGCAAACACGGCCCTTGACCTTGGACAAGGCTCTTTGCTCGTTCTTCTCTACTTCCTTCTCGCTCAATAGCCTAGCAAATCTGGAAGGGAGGATTACAAATATGGAGGGGATGAAAAGAAGATGCTGTTTTTTGTAGGGAAAGCTTAAGGAAGTGAACGGAGAGAGTCTGTCAAGAAGCCACAAGCAATGTGGGTTCTTTAAAGGTGAAAGTGCTACATCACAAAATTGGACGTCCAGAGAAGCAGTTGCAAAGCTAGGCTTGAGCTTGAAGCACCTTATTGTGATTGACAGTAGTGTAGGTCCAGTTTGAGTGTTGGACACCTACAAAACTGCTCTATGCTTTCAGGTCTTACTATTGATTTTCAAAAGTTTTATTTCTTTTAAGGCAAACATTTCATCATTCCTCAATCAGTAAGACATCGAAGTACAATTTCTTGTATATCAAAATAATTCTAGTTTACCACCAAATTCTTGTCTAGCCTAATATATACCCCTCCCACCCTCCACCCTCTCCCCCAACCCCCCTCCACCTTCCCCCCCCCCCCCGACTTCCCAGAACCCGTACACGGTATGGATTTCTAACAAACACAGTCTAAAATCTATTGAGAAAAAAAAGAAATAAAAAAAATTAATAACATTCTACAATGACCTTAGCTTCTTCTTGCTGAACCAACTTTAAACAATTTAAATCATTTCTGATCTTAAGCATAGGCTAACTTTTCATATATGGTGGACCTGCCAAAAGGTTAAGGCATTTTGGATAAAAATATGGTGGATTATGCAAAATATTTTTAAAAGAAGGATAAAGTTTACTCCTCAGCTATTCTTACTAGGTATAGGTACTGACTTTACAGTGGTAGAAACTAACTTGATTCTTCATCTAATAACGGCAGCAAGACTGTTGGTGGCGCAATACTGGAAGAAGGAAGACTTGCCTACAACTCAAGAATGGACATTGAAAGTTACAAACTTAGCCGAGATGGCTAAAATATCGGCATATCTTAAAGATCACTCAAATGAGAGATATAAACGAGACTGGAAAAAACGGATTGACTATATACAAAATAAATATGGGACCAAGAAATTCCAGGTCTTACTATTAATATCATCTTTGTTTCTGGGGTCCTGTGACTAATGATCTACAACAACAATAAGCTGCCCGTATCAGATCTCTCTTCTCCAAGGGGAACATCTTCCAACAGCTCCAGGAAATTTGTCAGGCTGGTTTCCTTGAACACCTCCCCACCCCCACTTGAAAAAGAATGAAATTACACGTAATCTTTAACTTATAAAACCCTAGCAAGACCACACCTGGAATACTGCAAGCAATTTTGGTCACCATACTACAAAAAAGGTGTTTAAGTCTTTGGAAAAAGTTCAGAGAAGAGCAACTGGTCTGGAGATGACCAAAGGTCTGGAGACTAAAACGTATGAAGGACGGCTGCAGGTTTTGGGTATGGCTAGTCTAATGAAAAGAAGAATTAGGGATGACATGGTAGCAGTATTCCAGTATTTGTGGGGCTGCCACAAAGAAACCTCCAAATTATTCTCCAAAGCACCAGAGGACAGGACAAGAAACAATGATTGGAAACTAATCAAAGAGAGAAGCAACCTGGAATTAAGGAGAAACTTCCTAATAGTGAGGACAATTTAATCGGTGGAACAGCTTGCCTTCAGAAATTGTGGATGTGCTATCACTGGAGGCTTTAAGAAGAGACTTCAGTCACTTGCCTGAAATAGTATAGGTTTTCCTGCTTTAACAGGGGGCTGGACTAGAAGACCTCCAAGGTCCCTTCCTATTCTATTCTATTCTACTCTGCTCTGCTCTGCTCTGCTCTGCTCTGCTCTGCCCTGCTCTGCTCTGCTCTGCTCTGCTCTGCTCTGCTCTGCTCTACTCTACTCACAACAGGGACTAGAATTTCCATGGCTAAGCAAGGCTATGGTGCAAAATAGAGTTGTGCCCAATTTTAATACCTTTTATTTTCTCATGGTTCTTAAGTGAATCATGCAGTAATTAAGCAGTTTCCCCTATTGACTTTGTTTGTGGGAAACTGGCTGGTAAAGTTGCAAATAACAATCCTATTACATGCAGCAAATACATGCCGGCTGCCAAGTACCCAAAGTTTGATCATGTTACCGTGTCGATACTATGATGGTTAGAAGTAACAAGTACCAGTCGTAAGTATTTTTTTTTCAGGGTTATTATAACTTGGAAGAGTCGCTAACTGAATGGTTGTAAACCAAGGACCACCTGCATCATCACAACTCTAACTGATCCCTGGCAGAAAGATATTATGATACCAATTTATTTTAAGTGTACTTACAATAAACAGTTCTGTTGCCCACTTCTCTAATACATCTCTAAAGGCAAAGACATTTACCACTGGGATTTAGACACCAAAAGGGTGGGATTGACAAAGAACAACTTCTAACATTATGTAGCAATTAGGAAGATCACCAGAAATAGAACTGGGATTCCTGGGAAAATTAAGCTACACATTTCTTTAGCAATTCACAGGGAGGATCTTCTCATTTCCTTATTTTCACATATCTGATCAGGTATTGAAATGTGGAAAATTCTCTTCCCAAATAGCAAGATAATAGAGAGAGGTGGTCTATCCAATGATTACATGCCCACACAGAAATAACTTACATTTGGATTTAAGAGATGCTTGATGTTCAACCAGTACCATATTTAAACATTCAAATTAACCCAGGTGAATTTTCCTGCCTTTTTCACACGAATACAGAAAAATGCGTTCAAATCAATATAGCACATGTACCAAGTTGGCAACCTAATTATACAACTGAAGTGCTTTAGGCTTGCGTCTGATAGTGTAAGTTAAGAGTTTCTTAGCATGGCTTGTATTTAAGCACATTGGATCAATTAAAATCAATTTGACATTTACACACTTCAGGGCTTGGCTAGTTTCAAATCAATTAAAGTCCTTATGACTTTACGATTAGTACCCCAAGGTTATAAAACATTAATGTAAAACTTATTTTTGAACAAAATGCACATGTATAATTCCAGATTTACATTTTGAAGGGGGAAAAAGCTTCACTGAACAAACACCGAACTATTTTTAATTATTTCTCTCCACCCCTCCCTTTCTTTCTTCTTTTTTTCTTTTTTCTTTTTATAAGCACAAGCTATAATTAGGGTGTGCTGGACAGTTAAATGAAAATTAGGAAGTAGAGTTAACTAGTCCTCATTGGCATGAAGGCAGCCAAAGAAACAGAACTGCCAAATAAAAATGTAAACAGTAAACAGAGCAGGTAAACAGAGCCATTTGTCTTTGCTTTCATTTTAAAAAATAGATCTTAAATCACAGCAACCGAATCTCCACCATCTCATTTCGTTGAGCTATGGCACAGTTCTGAATAAAGCAAACTATCAGAAGGGTTGGGAAATCACAGGGGACAATTTCCACAGGGCACTAAGCAACCACTTCCCCTCCCATCTCTACATCCAGATCAGAGCAAGCTCACAGGGCACTTGGTTCATATGGCAAAAATAGCAATAGCAATAGCAGTTAGACTTATATACCGTTTCATAGGGCTTTCAGCCCTCTCTAAGCGGTTTACAGAGTCAGCATATCACCCTCACAGTCTGGGTCTTCATTTCACCCACCTCGGAAGGATGGGAGGCTGAGTCAATCTTGAGCCGGTGAGATTAGAACCGCTGAACTGCAGATAACAGTCAGCTGAAGTGGCCTGCAGTACTGCACCCTAACCACTGCACCACAGTGGGGTGGTGTATATTTATTCAATATCAGCAAAATAGTTAACTGGCCACATGGGATAAAAGGTAGGCAAAAACATAGACAACAGATAACACCTGGACATCCTCTCTCCCTCAATATATCAAAAAGACAGAACTGGAAATAATTCTGCAAGTAACTGGCACAGATAGTCCAATGGAAGTGGCTTTGATTATTCCAGGTTTCACCTTTTTTATGTCGATAGCAACAGCGGGATAGAGATGGAGAGCAGGACACCAGGTGATCCCTCTTCTATTTTACAATGTTAAAAAAAAAAACCATTGACAGATGGGATGTTCTATCCAACATTCCCTCCTCATCCACACTGTGTATCCAGTGGTGAACCATAATCAATGGAATACTAGAACATTGTTTCCTGCTCTGCATCCTGGTCTTTCTCTCAGCCAGAAGAAGCAGTCTCTTGCCTAATACTTGCTGAGTGCATCTGCCACTGTATCATCGACTGGATTTCCCTTTTATTTGTCCCTTTTCTTGCATGTCTTTCACATATGTAGTTGGCTGCCTATGTGTTGCACATTGTGTTTGAACTGCTTTGTGTCTGCAGTTAGCAATAGCACGTAGACTTATACAGCACTTCCCAGTGCTTTACAGCCCTCTCTAAGCAGTTTACAGAGTCAGCATATCGCCCACAACAATCTGGGTCCTCATTTTACTGACCTTGGAAGGATGGAAGGCTGAGTCCACCTTGATGCTACATCTCAAGTTGTCCTCTGATCAGGTGGTATTCAGCAGGTTCTGACCAGTTCTCGAGAACCGGTAGTGAAAATGTTGAGTAGTTCGGAAAACTGGTAAATGCCACCTGACTGTCCCCACCCCCATCTATTCTCTGCCTCCCGAGTCCCAGGTGATCAGGAGGAAATGGGGATTTTGCAGAAACCTTCCCCTGGAGTGAGGAGGGAATAGAGATTTTACAATATCCTTCCCCTGCCATGCCCACCAAGCCACGCCCACCAAGCCATGCCACGCCCACCAAGCCACGCCCACAGAACCGGCAGTGAAAAAACGAATCCCACCACTGCCTCTGATGATGTGGTTGGGCAGCCCTTTCAGTCTGAAATCTAGCAATAGTTTGTGCAGCTTGCAGGCTTGTTCTGCAGTTTGTATTCAGCCTCTATAGATCACAACGTTTTGTTTCTTGCTGTATCTGGTGACAGGTGCAGCCTCATAAAAGAATATATATTCTGTAATTGATTTCTTACCAGATTTATCTCCACCCTGATCCAAATCTGTGCTGTATATCCAATAGGTTTTGAATTATTAGTAAGAGACAGTTTTAAATTAAATTCCCTTTAATGCATTTACCTGATCTTTTTACTACTCCAGTCCTCTTGTGATGGCTCACTAGTCTACTCAGCAATTCAACTGCACCAGCTATGTCTGATTTACTCCCAATTGCAGTGTGTACGAGCTTTCCCACAGCTCTCCTATTCTGCTTATTACTGATAACTGCTTTGGACCCTTCGTTGTTCAGGTATTTGGCTTCCATGGGCATATAGGTAATCCTTGACTTACAAGGATTTAGTGTAGGGGTACATCAAACTCAATTTCATTGAAGGCCACATCAGGGTTGTGTTCGACCTTGGGGGGACAGTGTAGGCATGGCTGTTGTGGGCATAGATAGCTCGATATCAGTTGTGTTGGTGTTGCCTGTGGTGGCTTGAGTAGGACGGGGCGGGGGGGAATCCATTGTCTCCAGTGGAGGAAGGCAAGACGAGGGAGAATGCCAAACTGTTGTCCTCCAAAGGAACCTTGTGGAGGACCCCTGGATGGAGGTGCAGGTTGTCCAGAGCTCTAGGCAGTGGAGGAAAAGTGCCCAGCCCAGCCCTTGAGCTCCCAGCGCACTAGAACTCCCCAGCCCAGCCCAGTCCCACTTTCCCAAGGGAGTCCCCAGCTGCGCTTACCTCCTCTACGATGCTGCTCGCTCTCTTTGTCCAGGTTGCACATGGTGTGTGTGGGAGGGCAAAGTGTGTGGATCAGAGGGAGGCCCACTTCCTCTCCAAGCGAGGAGTCCCAGCTTTGTAATCAAAACATCATCAGTGATAGGATGGGTCAGGCCGAGGCACCACCGGCTGGTCCTTCACTGTTTCTAGGGCAGTCCCTCTGACCATATCTAAGCATCCCCACTCATCTTCCATTTTTTTACTCTTATATACAAACAAGGATAAGCTTTGTTCAAAGAGCCGAGGTGGCACAGTGGTTAGGGTGCAGTACTGCAGGCCACTTCAGCTGACTGTTATCTGCAGTTCAGCGGTTCTAATCTCACCGGCTCAAGGTTGACTCAGCCTTCCATCCTTCCGAGGTGGGTGAAATGAGGACCCAGAGTGTGGGGGCAATATGCTGACTCTGTAAACTGCTTAGAGAGGGCTGAAAGCCCTATGAAGCGGTATATAAGTCTAACTGCTATTGCTACTGCTATAAAGTGCCTGGTGTGTAACTTTTGATGTAGCTGATCAGAGCCTGCTTTAGCTGCTTGCTTTAGCCCGTATGTGGATTTTGCAAATTATAGTCTTATTTCTCTGACTATTCCAGATCTGGTGTTTGCATGTAGATCACCGGGCAGAAACATGGTCTTAATTATAAGGGCTCCACATGCAGTCTTCTAAATGGCGCTACCCTTCGTAACATTCTGATGCTTGTCATTTTAATTACAGCTGCAAAAACTTTGTCATAGCCCCATCTTATTTATGTGTGTGTAGCCCTTTACTTAGAACATCAGGCTTTGTTTTGAAAGCCCACTTGGAGCCAATGGCTCTCTAGATGTTTGGTAGCTCAATTAGAATCTATGTTTTGTTTTTGTGCAAGAGTTATATTTCTGTGCTACACTGTCCCTCTTTGAATTGGGATGAGGCACATCCTTTGCTCTGACTGTGCCCCTTATTCCATCAGATGGGCTTTCTTTCATTAGATCTTTGAGATCTTCATAATTATAATTCTGGGTCTGACCACATGTTATCCTTCTAGATCTGATGTTATTTCAGATTCCTCAGACTCATTTCCAGGAATCTCTTCTGACTTTGCTCTAACAATATCACTTAGACCAGGGGATGTCAAACTCGCAGCCCGTGGACTGAATGAGTCACATGTGGGCCACACCCACCCCTGGTTTAGCGAAGGAGGAAAAGTTGCAATACGTCACATGACAACAACGTGTCATCGTGCGTTTGACACCCCTGGCTTAGACTTATATACTGCCCTACTGTGCTTTACCCTCTGGTCAGTTTACAGCATTAGCATGTTGTCTCTTAACCATCTGGGTCCTCATTTTATCAACTTCGGAAGGATGGGAGGGTGAGTCAATCTTGAGCCCTGCCGGGATCAAACTCTAGACCCGTGATGGCAAACCTATGGCACAGGTGCCACAGGTGGCACGCGGAACCATATTTGCTGACATGCAACAGTCCTCAGCTCTGGCGCACATGCATATGCTGGCAAACTGATTTTTGGCCTTCTGGAGTGCCGAGGGGGGCTGTTTTCACCCTCCCCAGACTTCAGGACTTCAGTCTCCAGAGCCTAGAGAGGGCAAAGAACAGTTCAACTGGCAAACCAGAAGATCCTTCCTGAACTTCCAGTTGGGCCATTTTTCACCCTCCCCAGGCTTCAAGAAAGCCTCCAGAGCATACGGAGGATGAAAAAACTGCCGCTGCACGTGCGGGGATTGTGCGCACATGTGAGGGGTTCGCTCACGTATGCGCAAATCGGGGGTTGCTCAGGCAGGTGGTTGGACACAAACGTGTGCGCAATAGTGTCTGCACACACAGTTTTGGCACACCTTTAGAAAAAGGTTAGCCATCACTGCTCTAGACTGTGGCCAGAGTTTGCCTGCAATACTGTATTCTAACCACTGCGCTACCAGGGCTCCCATTTTTATTGATATGCCGTTATTTTTGCCATTGTTATTTGCTGCTTTCCTTTCTGATCTTCCTGGGTAAAACCAGGTGCTCTTGGCAAACCCAGACAGCTTTGCACTAACATCTGTGTATTAGGGTTCATCTGGGATTATTCTTTCATTTATTCATTTAAATGAGCAACACTGCATGTGTTTATTTTTCCACTCTTTAAGGACCAAACCTATTTGTTCCCAGCATTATTCCTAACGGTGTTATGCAATTTAATTTATCCCTTTCTTCCAATTTCTAAATCCTAATCCTTTATTTTATTTTTAATCTCTGGCTTATCCCTGTGATCAAATCTCCTATGCCATTTTTCAGGATTATTATTATGCATGCATTCTGCTGCTCTGTTTGCTGTAGGTCATAGGGTTTCAATCAATTTGCTTCAATGTGCTCTTTTTTCAACATTTCTTAGCAGTCCTTAGCAATTCTGCAAAGTCCATTTTAAGCACAATTTTACAAGTACTTGGTTTAAGATAACATAGACGTGTAATTTGCATCAAATTCAGGAAAACTACTATTGGCTTCTTGATATCTTTCTGCTTTCATTATGATTTATCAGTATCTCAGTTTACACACACATACACACACACAAACACACACAGACTTGTAAATACTTATTTGCTGCAAAAACATTAAGCAGATGCGCCACTATCCAGCAAAAAATCTTTTTTCTCTCTCTCAGAAATTACTCTGCAAAGTTTGACTAACTAATTTTCTGGCAACGACTGTAATTTATTTATTTATTAATCAAATTTATATGGCCGCGAAGCTCACATAAAGTGGCTCTGGGCAGCATACAGCAATCAATTAAAACTGTAAATGTATAAGGCACTCATTATTAAAATATAAAAAAGCTCACAAGGCACAAGAGAGAACAAATGTCAACCGCAATAATGGACCCATCTTAAAATTTCACTGGTCCTTCACTGGGGCATTCAGACCTAATATCAAAAGCAGATCTTAAGAGACTTACAGAAAATTAGCAGGGATAAAACTAACCAGTGATGGATTGCTGCGGGTACGGCCCGGTATGGCCCTACCGGTAGTGGCTGGGAGCAGCTGAGAATGTACCGGTATAGTGGCTTGTTTGGCCTGCCCACCTGCCCACACTCTATAGGCTGTTTTTATGCCAAAAGGCACATTGCGCGCGCACAGCGTGCAGTGCCTGTGTGGATCCCAACAAGCAGCTGGGTGTCGCAGGGGTGGTGGATTGTGCATGCATAAACGTCACACGCATGCCCAGCGCATGTCAGGCTTGTGCACGGGCAGACCACGATCAGCGTACCGCAACCCACCACTAGAACTAACCTAGTTTTTTGGGCTGGGGCGGAGGGGCGACAATATTCCATAAGGTCTGTGCCACAGCAGAGAAGATCAACTTCCTGGAACCTGTCAAGGGTAGTTTTTAGCAGATGAGGCCCACAGCAATGCTTTTCTATCAGATCTGATGGGACAGACAGATATAATATAATGGTGGTTCTAAAACCTTAGAAAGCTTCACACTGTTTTTTTTAATCTTCTGAATAGAGAGATACTCTGACAGATGTTCTGTTAATCTTCCATTTCCTGGTGCTTTCAGATGTATGAGTTGCCTGCATTAAAGTATCATAACTCATTCTTGAATAACCATATGTCTGTCTCGGTTCATCCCAGATCGCCTTTCCTGAAGCACAATTTTGAATCATCTTAAAGTTTGTCAACTTTAGCTTCAGGATTATTTTTTCTGTAACCCACCCTTTTTCATTCAAGCGATCCTGTCTGAATGGCATCTGAAACACCAGCATATCCTGGTCTTTTGTGAGGTCCAGTTGCTCCTGTAGTACCTTCATCCTCAAGCTTTTTCCTTCTCATCTTCAAGCATGAGATATTTCTGGTATCATGTCATACCCATTTGAAGTGGTGAAAAAAACATTGCTCTTCAGTTAGAATGAAGCCCTACTACACAGTGGTGAGTTCCGGCCCCGGCACAGCCAGTATGCTGCGCATGGGGCCGGGCGTCCTAGATGAGCACGCCACTACCCTGCAACATCCAGCTGCTCGGAGGAGGTTGTGCAGGCATTAAACACTGTGCGTGTGTGTGTGGAACGGGCCGGTCGCATTATAAACAGCCATGGAACGTGGGTAGGCAGGTGGGCCAAACAAGCCACTATACCAGTACGATGGCCGCTACTCCCGCCTACTACCGGTACGCCCGTACCAGGCTGTACTTCCCAGAACCCACCACTGCTACTATATATCCATATTGTGTAGGTTCTGAGCTGATGCTTGACTAAGTGTCTTGAATTTAAGAAATGGGGTATTTTTTTTATTGGATGCTGTGATGGGTTCAGAACAGAGGTGGTATTCAGCAGGTTCTGACCAGTTCTGGAGAACTGGTTGTGGAAATTTTGAGTAGTTTGGAAAACCGATAAATACTACCTCTGACTGACCCCGACCCCATCTATTCTCTGCCTCCCAAGTCCCAACTGATCAGGAGGAAATTTTGCAGTAACCTTTCCCTGGAATGGGGAGGGAATGGAGATTTTACAGTATCCTTTCCCTGCCATGCCCACCAAGCACACCACACCCACAGAACCAGTAGTAAAAATAATTGAATCCCACCACTGGTTCAGAATTTAATTTTGGGTCCTTTCTAGGTTCATAAGCCTTATGATGAAATATTATTATTGGTAATTGATCCATCCTCTATTCTGCACCATAAAGGGATTAATTTGGTAGATGGGATGATATATACAACAAGATGAAAGAGACCTTAACTCAGATTCTAGCCCAGCTATAAAGTTCAGGAACCAAACATTTTTTTTAAATAATAGGGTGGTTATGATTATTGTTTGACATCACATTTTGCAAGGATTTTTTGTTTTTTTGTTTGCTTATTTTTGTTTTTTTTTAAAACTAGAAATGGATGACAGGTGATAGCTAATTTTAATCCTGTTCTTAGCATTTTATGATAGGGATTTTGAACAACTTGTATGTAGTGGGGGGGGGCTGTTTTGGAAATATTCAAATCAGAGCATGGTGGATTTTTTTAAACATTACATTTATATGCTGCCCATCTCACTATCCACTTGGATTAGAAGGAGGTACTAAGTCAAAACTCCTGCTCAGTAGAGAATCTTCAACAGTTAGTCTCTGTTTAGATATATCCATATTTCTCTTGGTAGTTGGCCCACTCTCTAACTTCTTTTACTGTAAGGAAAATTGTTATATATAAAATTCAGTTGGATTCCTTTCTCCCTATTCTGCATTCTGGAATGGCAGAGACATTTTGGGTGAGACATCCTTCGAATAGTTTGAGAGTGCTATAATATCTGCCTTAGTCTCTTCTTTTCAAAACGAAGCGTTCCCAATTATTTCAATCTTTCTTCATTGTTAGATTCAATTCCTTGATCATCCTCGTTACCCTTGTCTATTTCAGTTAGAAATCTCGTCCGACAGGGAGTTACAGCCTGATCTCTCCCCACTGGATTGGGGAGAGTATTCTGTACTGGGAAAGGATTCGATCCCATTTGTTGAATTAGCTGATTCATAGCTGTAGTTAGAATGTCCATCTGCATTGCCACTTGTTCTCCACGTTATAGCAAGGCAGTAACTAATCGTTTAAGCAGAGTTGGCAGCCCTCCATATGCATAGCCAATGCTTTGGCTACTCTGTCCTATGCATTCTGAATAATGAACTCTCCTCTTGCTGGTAAGGGAGTAAAGTCTGATATATACACTGTATATGTATGTAGTGAGAGCTTGTCAAGCTGTAAGACTTCCTCCAGAGGCAATTAGTCTTTGGCTAGGAAATATTGATTGTGTACAGGAGGCAGCAGCCATATCGGATAGCTGACCATCTTTGAGCAGGTGGGAGAGATTTTATAGAAGATCTACCCAGTCCACATGCTTCAGACTCATTAATAGAACTACCCCCTGTGAAGGTGTTTTTTTGAAAAGGCACCTGGGCTTTCTTAGTTTTTTCCCCCCCTTGAAAATGTTTTGCTTCTCAACCAAGAAGCTTCTTTAGTTCTGACTGAATGGAAGGATTTATATTCTTTGCAATCAGCAAAGTTAGCTCTCTGAAAGTCAGTCTTTAGCGCTCTGAGAATCGTTGAGGCCACTGTTGTGGCCTGCCAGCAGCCAGTGGAGCGGGTGGCAGACTCAGACAGTGAGAAGGTTGGGGAGGAACATGGCCCAGTCCTCGAGTCCAGGGAAAGCTCTGAGTGCTCTGTGCTGGAGGCAGAGATGGGGCCAGGGCCATCCAACAGTCAGATACAGATAGAAGAGAATATTTGTAGCTCGGATGTTGAACTGTGAGGTCCTTGGTGCTCTCTGTGCTTGGTTGTTTTCTTTCAGACATTTCATTACCAAACTAGGTAACATCTTCAGTCCTAGCTGATGTTATCTAGTTTGGTAATGAAATGTCTGCAAGAAAACAACCAAGCTCAGAGAGAGCAGCAAGGACCCCACAAACTAGTCAGAGTTTGTAAGTCATCCAGCAGTTTGGCACATGCCTTCACTGAAGTCAATTTGTATATTACATCCACAGGACTCTCACAAAACGTTAAAAAGATGTCCAGAGATCGTCCCCGAGGCCCCTAACTTATGGGGTGCCGCAGGGCTCGGTCTTATCCCCCCTACTATTCAACATATACATGAAACCGCTGGGCGAGATCATTCGGAGGCACGGGATAAAATACCATCAATACGCGGACGATACACAGTTGTATCTGTCCGCCCTGTGCCAACTCAATGAAGCGGTGGACGTGATGAACCGGGGCCTTGAGGCTGTTAAAGACTGGATGAGAGCTAACAAACTGGTACTCAACCCGGAAAAGACTGAGTGGCTGTTGTGTTTTCCTCCCAACAATTTGGCTAATGTTCCATCAATCAGGCTGGGGGGGCAAAATTTATACCCCTCAGACAGGGTCCGCAACTTGGGAGTCCTCCTGGACCCACAGCTGAGTTTCGACCATCACTTGTCAGCTGTGACCAGGGGGGCATTTGCCCAGGTTCGCCTGGTGCGCCAGTTGCGGCCCTACCTGAACCGGGAGGCCCTCACAACAGTCACTCGAGCCCTTGTGCTCTCTAGGCTGGAATACTGCAATGTGCTCTACATGGGGCTGCCCTTGAAGAGCATCCGGCGACTTCAGCTAGTCCAGAATGCGGCCGCGCGAGTGATCGTGGGCGCACTGCGGTTCGCCCACATAACACCGATCCTCCGTGAGCTGCGCTGGCTGCCTGTTGATCTCCGGGTGCACTTCAAGGTCCTACTTACCATCCACAAAGCGCTCCATGGTAGTGGATCTGGCTATTTGAGAGACCGCCTTCTGCCAATTACCTCCCTGTGTCCCATCAGATCGCACAGGGTAGGCCTCCTCCGAATTCCATCCGCCAGTCAGTGCCGACTGGCGACTACGCGGAGGAGAGCCTTCTCAGTTGCAGCTCCGACGCTATGGAACGATCTCCCCGTGGAGATCCGCACCCTCACCACCGTCCAGGCCTTCCGCACGGCCCTTAAGATCTGGCTATCCCGTCAGGCCTGGGGATAGGACTTTACTCTCTCCCAGCCCGAATGCCGAGTGAATGTTGTGCTTTTATTGTTAATTATTTTTACTCACATTTTCTTTTATGTCTTGTCTTGCACTCCCCTCCCTCATTATTATTTTTTTTAAATATATTTTATTCATTTTCACATTCCATTTTACAATCACTTATATACAGGGTATTTGCTATAAGAAAAAAAAATAAAAAAATAATAATAAAAAAAAATAAAAAAAAATAAAAAAGAAAACACAACTCATCATTCACAACCCCACCTGACACTTCCATCCTCCATACACCCCATCTACCCCCTCCAACTTTCCTTTCCTCCCTCTAACGCTCCCCTCCTACTTCCCTTTCCCCTCAAACCTTCCTTCTCCCCTTACTCCCAACACGCCCTCCTTACCTTCCCCTTACTCCTTCCTTACTCCTCCCTCCTCTTTCCCTCTACCTCCCTCCTTGGTGTATTCCTTTATTCAAGTGTTGTTTATTATAATCTAATAAAAAGTAAAATAAACCAAGGGAAAAAAAAATTTAAAGAAAGAAAAGAGAAAAGAAAAGGGGAAAAAAAGAACAACCATATATAAGTGCATTCTTGTTCTTATTGAGACTATGTTAACACCCACCCACCCACCCCCCATAAATCCCCATCCCTACTCCTCCCGACTTCCCAGGGCCCACACCTGGCACTGCCTTCTATCTAAAGTATCTTATGTTCGTATGGATTAAAAATAAAAGCAATATATTAAAGGGGAAAAAAAGACCAAAAAAGGAAAAAAAGAAAAAAAAGAAACTCTTTGTGTTAAGCTCAGCCCTCCATCTTTATATATGCTTAAATAGTGTAAGTCATTCTATCTATATTTTATTCTCGTCTCTTGCTTCTTTGTTATTTACCCTGACCTCCTGTAGACTCTCCCATTCCTCTTCCTTAACCTTGTATTCAGATAAACATTTAACCAAATTTGTATAGACATCAATATACAATCTAACTCAAAAATAATCCCTTCTAGTAAAATTTAAGCAGCGTGGATCATTCCACATATTCAAATATTACTTTATAGAAGAATAATCAAACTTTCCCTTTCTTAACCTTAATTTCAAACAATAATTCAAAATAATCTGACCAAACTTTCCCTTCTTAGTAAAGTTTAAGCAGCGTGGATCAAGTATTACTTTACACAAAAATCAGTTTGCATTCTATCTTGAAATGATCCCGACCAGCTTTCCCTTCTAATAGGATTTAAACAACGTAAATCATTCCGCATACATTTTGCCCTCATCCCTTGCTTCTCTGATATTTACCACTATCAAATTTATGCAGACATTAGTTTAAAATTTAGCTCAAAATAATTTCACCAAGCTTTCCCTTCTAATAAAAATTAAATAGCATAGATCATTCCACATATTCAAATAATACTTTCAACAAGAATCAGTTTACCTTCCGTTTTAAAATTATGTCATCCAGCTTTCCCTTCTAACAGAATTTAAACAACATAAATCATTCTGCATTCATTTTACATATATACATTCAGTATCACCCCACCAATATACGTAATCATTCCGCATGCATTTTACCCTCATCCCTTACTTCTCTAATATTTGCCACTATCAAATTTATACAAACATTAGTTTAAAATCTAGCTCAAAATAATTTCACCAAGCTTTCCCTTCTAATAAAAATTAAATAGCATAGATCATTCCACATATTCAAATAATAGTTTCAACAAGAATCAGTTTACCTTCTATTTTAAAATAATCTCTTCAAACTTTCCCTTCTAACAAAATTTAAACAACGTAAATCATTCTGCATGCCTTTTGCATATATACATTCAGTATCACCCCACCAATACATTCCGCTTTTTCTGCCGGAGAGAGGTCGCAAACCCCCATTCAATCCACAACTTTGGTGAATATTTTAGAATGTCTAAATCCTCAAACTCCGCTTTTCTGCTTCTCCGAGGGAGGGGGAGCTACCCCCTCCATCTTGCAGCCATGTGGTCTGTTGCTTGCCTTCTCCTTCGGCTTGTCTCTCCTCTTTTCCAAGTGAATCAGGAAGTCCCGCCTTCAAAGTCTTGTAATAGAAATCTCGAGCCTCCGAAACAGAATTGAGATGAAGTCTTTGATTCTCAAATGTGACCGTAATGCCGGCTGGGGCCTCCCATTTATATTGAATCTGATGATTTCTAAGCTCTTTAGTTAAAAAGGTATAGTCCCTTCTTGCCTTTAACATCTGGAAAGGTATTTCTTTGAAGACAGTCAAGTCCTGGCCATCAACTCTCAATCTATTATTGTAAAATTTTTGCATGATCGCGTTTCTGGATTCTTTTGTGGAGAAATATATGATTATGTCCCTCGGGAGCTGTCGCTGTTCCGCTACCAACGAATTCTGGCGATAGATTTTCCAAATCTGCCAATCAAAGTTAAGTCCCGGGCTTCCCACCGCATGGCTGAGGGCTTCAACAAAGGTCTGTTTCAGATTCTCTCGCTCCTTTTCGCGGAATCCTCTGACTCTTATTGCGAATGCCTTCTTATTAAAGTTTATCATAACAAGCTGTTCTTGGGTGTCTCTAATTTTTTGTTGTAATATTTGAATATTAGTAGTCAAATTAGAATTAGCCTCCTCCAAACTTTCCAATTTATTCTCTATTTCAGCGGTATAATCTGACAGGGCAGACACGGCTGCAAATGTATTCGCCTTCATTTGGTCAATTTTAGACTTTAAATCACCATATAGCTCCAATACAAATTCCTTAATTTCTTGTTTAAAATCATTAAACATTTGAAAAAAAAATTCCTGTGTTAAGAATTCTCCAGTAGAGGGCATAGGAGACAAGGGCTGCGATTCCAGTGTAAATTCTTTAAGCTCATTCACAGATTCTTTAGGCACATTTGTAGAGAGACGCTTCGATTTTGACCTGGGTGCCATTATAAATAAACAAATAAACAGCGCTTTCGCTCCCCTCTGTTTCCAAAAAAAACAAAAAAAGTTATTTTGTTAAGGAGCGGTCTGCAGGAAGGTAAAACCGGCTACGTAGATCCCCTATCAGTCACCAACGGAGAGAAATCGCCATTTTGAGGTCCGTTTAAACAAAGAAGCCTCTAAGACAAATGGTGCTGGTATTTAAGATAGTAATAAAAGCATAAATCTCACAGGAGTGGGACCCGCCCATATTAATCCTAGCTTCAAACAACTTTGCTTTGTCCTGGGGGGGGGGATCGCCTGTCTAGGGCTGCAAAAAAAGGCAGCTGAGAAGAACTGGCTGGAGATAAAAGCTCCGCTCACGCTGGATCTAATCTCTATCCACAGCCAAAAAAAAAAAGAAAGGCTGTGAATTACGAATAGACCCTAACCACAGAGCTACTCCCTGCCCCTTTATAGCCAAAAAGGGGTAATATCTATGATCTTATTTAGATATACAGACCAGATCTCTGAGAGAGCTCGGTTGAGCCCTCCTCGGTGACAGGCTCCGCCCCCCCGGAAGTCCCCTCCCTCATTATTGTAAGCCGCCCTGAGTCCCCTCAGGGAAAAGGGCGGCCTATAAGTGTTCAATAAAACCAGATTAAAAAGTTGACTTTGGGAAATTATTGCACTTGTACTTTTCCAGAATCGGTGTCAATCTCATTGGTCCCTGGTACCTCAGATACTCCCATCCACCCATCCATTTTACAAAACATAACATTTATCTTCTTTCCGTCCTCTGGCTCTTCGTTAATTCTTCAGGGTGTTAAAAAGTAGTATGTCCAATTTGAACAGATGAGAAACAATTTCTTTCAATACTCTAGGACAGTGATGGCAAACCTTTTCGGCACCGAGTGCCAAAAAGGGTGTGTGTGTGTGTGCTTTGTACATGCTTCGTCTGGGCTCCAACCTGTAAGAGACGTTGTCCAGGGGCGTGCACATGCTGGAAAATGAACTTCTGGTTTCTGGTGCACGCATGCATCCCAGCCAGCTAGTCTTCCAGTTACTGGCATGCATGCACACGCAATGATCAGCTGGTGTGCATTCTCACGCTGGTAAATGGAAGAACAGCTCTTCCAGTTTCTGGCACTATCACATGCACAAAGGCCAGCTTATTCTTTTCACACACATGCATGCCAGAAACCCAGAAGAGGAACGGATGCCAGGGGACATGGCTTCGCATGCCACTTTGGGCACGTGTGCCATAGGTTCACCATCACAGCCCTAGGATGAAATGTATCTGGATCTGTAGTTTTAAACTCACCAAAGGAAAAGAAATATCCTCTGACTGTCACAATCACAAATGTCATCCAGTCCCTTCTTTGTGCTCTTCAAAATTACCTAAATGAACATATATTTCCATGGTTTTGAGCCTTGGTGGCACAGTGGTTAGAGTGCAGTACCACAGGGTACTTTTGCTGACTGCAATTTGGCAGTTTGAATCTCACCAGGCTCAAAGTTGACTCAGCCTTCCATCCTTCCGAGGTGGGTGAAATGAGGACCCAGATTGTTGGGGGCAATATGCTGACTCTGTAAACCACTCAGAGAGGGCCTGTAAAGTACTGTGAAGTGGTATATAAGTCTAAGTGCTATATATGTTCTTTTTTTAGAAGCTTGGGAAAACAGCTGTTGTGTTGATCTGCCCTTCTTTATTCCAGTGTTTTGAATGTATTAAAAGATGTTCAATAGGTTGTTGTAAATTGTTGTTATGTCTTTACCAACATCTGTTCAATTTGAACTTTTCTCTCTTTTTTTGATACCCTCTCTATGTATCCAGACTAGCTGCCTCTATTTTTCCATAGAGACCTGCCTTTCTTTCCAGCTCCTAAAGAGTTCCCTTTCTTGTATTCAGATTTTCATGACACATTGGGGTTTTTGCTCTCCCCCCATTTTTTTCTCATTAGTATTGAATATTTTTCCTGCTTTTTAGGGCCTTCTAACCATCTTGCACTTATTTTCTCATTAGTTTCTCCTGCCACAGTATCCCTCCTATCATTGCACTGGATTTTTTAATAATCCGCTTTTTTTGAAGTCCAGGTGATGTCTTTGGCCTTGAATTATTTCCTTTTAGGCAATTTTCTACGGTGGATTATAAACTTCTTTTTGGCAGTTTGGATTTCGTTGTGCAGCCTGAACCTTGGGGGTTTTGTGAAGCCAAACGCACTTGCTTATTTTTCAGGAGGTGAGAAAGTATAATCTGACTCTGGGACCAGAGTATTTATGAAACTCACTCGGTAAAACGGCTAAATTTGGCTCCTATTGCAGCCTGCCACCACAGTTATGCATGTGATGATCTTGAGAAAGATCTTGGAACCTTTGATTTAAATGTATTTTAGCCAGGCTTGTTGTTCTGATGAGTTGGTAATCTTGACAGAGTAGACAGACTGTACTTTTACATTTTCGATTGTTGTTTGGTTTTGCTGCAAAACTACAGACCATTTTAATGCAGAATAAAAAATAAATGCCAGTACAGTCTCTTTCCTCCTCCTAGTCCAGCTCCTTTCCCTAGCAAATCTCCAGATTGTCCTTCACTGTATTTCCACTTCACTGCTTCAAATTGCTGAGACAGTAAATCTTTAAAAGTGCTTCTGGAGAGGCAAGACCAAGAGTTATGATCAGGCACTGCTGAATGATTACAGTTCAAAGTCTTCCCGGATATGGGCGAGTGGCAGAAGGGGCTGTTATTTGGTCAGCAAAGGTACAAGGGGGTCATTAGTGTGTGTGAGCATGGCAGATAACTGGGTCAATTTGAATTTGATACTCAGCTGACAAGATGGAATTGCCACTCTTGGTCTGCTATCAATAATTAGGTTTTATACCTGCCATTTAGAACACTGGCAGGCTATGGTTTCTTGCTTGGGTTGTGAAGGGGATGCTGTGTGTGTGTGGTTCTGTGTGTGTGTGTGTGTGTGTGTGTGTGTGTGTGTGTTTGACAGAAATCCAGCTGATAGAAGTAGCCTTTGTGAAAATCACTCATTCAACTAAATTTAATTATAAATTTATTTATAAATTTACCACACTTATAGCATACAGGTAGTCCCTCGACATACAATAGGGACCAGAATTTCTAAGCAAGGGAGTTGTCAAGTAAGTTGCACCCAATTTTACAGCTTTTTTTCACCATGGTTGTTAAGTGAATCACTGGAATTTTTAAGTGAATTACGTGGTTGTTGAGCAAATCCAACTTCCTCCATTGACATTGCTTGTTGGAAGTCAGCTAGGAAGGTTATAGATGGTGATCACATTATTTCACATTAAAACAACCATCATGAACACTCGCTGGTTGCCAAGCCCCTAAATATCGATCATAGAAGTGTGAGGAACAGCTGTAAGTCATTTTTTAAATTGTTGCTAAATGAATGGTTGTAAGTTTAGGACCACTGCACATACAATAAAACCAAGAAAATTGATTGTCCCTGTTGGACATGTTCTGTTGTCCGCTGTGACTACCATGTCATACAGCAGGGGTGTCAAACTCACATTGTCATCACATGACGTATCGTGACTTCCCCCCCTTCGCTAAAACGAGTGGGGGCGTGGCCAGCGTGTGGCTTATCCAGCCTACAGGCCGTGAGTCTGACAGCCCTGTTATACAGGAATCACGTGTGGATCTTTTCAGGGCAAGGCCCTCCTTAGTCAGTAAATGATATCCTGCGATCTGCCCTTCAAAAACAGGTGGTAGAGCTCAGGGATAGAAAAGCAGTGGCAAACGTATCATTTGATGTAATGCAATTTTAATTAAATTAAAGATAGCTATCATGAGGACACCTCAAGTTGCAAATTATTACATGGTTAAGCTTTCATTTGACTTAGATATGGCATGGCAGATGTGTAACTAAACCCACCTTGTGCTTTAGTGGTGTATGAAGATATCCAATGGCTGGCAACACCTCTTTCATTATACTAGGAACTGTATATAGACAGCTGATGGGTAGGAACTATTCATATTTTTTTTAATCTCAAGGGTCTTTTCAGACAAATATGAGGATGCATAAAAAGAGAAAGAGGTTATCTTGTCCTCCAGAAATACTATATTGCCACAAATTTCTCTAGAAAGCTGATGGGATCTGTTGCAGCGAAACCCTCACATTCTTCTCAATCTTTATATATATATATAAACAGACAATATATTACAGGATTATCTTAGTTTACCATCACCATATATAGTTACTAAAATCCAAACAAATTAGTTGCAAGGAGATACCAAAATGTCTTATTCATTGCTCATATCTAATGGCATATTCAGATATCTGCAGCTTAGAAATAGACGTATAACACGGTGGCCCATTCAGTTCTCAATGACAGAAATGTAGTTTGATATATAAATATTATTACATACTGGATTTTAACAGTAATTACAGCGTGCTCAATTGACTCATGAAAACAATTGCAGTCTTAAGAATGACATAGAGTAGATACTTTTAAAAAATGCTCTCCTGAACACATTTTTTATGTTCCCAAGTGGTCTAAGGCAGTGATCCCCAACCTTTCCACCTTGGGGGCACGGCACAGCCCCGCCTGACCCAGCCTAGTACGGGGGGGGGGGAGGAATGTGAATGTCAGGTGCATGGGCGCACATAGCTCCATTGGTGCGAGCAACAGACATGTGTGAATGGAGCTTCGCGTGTGAGCAGAGGATACTTGTGCTCACGTGCGAAGCTCCATTCGCATGAGTGATGGGCAAGCACATGCATGTGAAGCTCCAGTCACATAGGTGATGGGCAAGCACATGCATGTGAAGCTCCACTCACATGGTCGATGGGCAAGCACATGCATGTGAAGCTCCACTTGTGTGAGCAGTGGGCTGCACCCTGGGGGTTGGGGGTCCCTAGTCCAAGGCACTCAACAAACATCACTATTTGTGCTTGGTGTGTTACCTATAGTCTTTAGTATGCTCTTTCCCTGTTTGCACATTTGTTCTATGCTTATATAACTAGTTTAAAAAAATATTTCCCATATTTTATACTTTATACTTCAAGAAGTTCAAGAGATACAGCTTGATATATCTGTTTGGATGGAAGTTTCTATGAGCTGAATTTTTGCTGTTTAAATATCTGTTGCTCAGCTTACAAAATTTGTCCCACCCAAAAAGGCATTACCAGTAAAAAGTTTCTCTGAAGTGAGCATTTAATTTATAAAGAAAGCAACTTTTTTTAAAAACAATGAAAGTGCTTGCAAATATTTGGGGGGAAATTGAATGCCTTGTCTACTCCAAGCTCTAGTTCTGCCTGATAAAGTTAATATATATTGTTTTTTTTTAAAAAAAATAGTAAGAGAGAGATGTACGTATATAAACCTGAGAGGATTTGGTTATTTCAAGGATAAATTCCATTCCAAAATCAAACTTGTTCTCTGGGGAATAAGCTAAAATGCTTGGCATTTTAGAGTGCCCTGTACATAGCAGACCTTCGTGGTTTTTACCATATGGTTTTAGTTCCTACAAAATTGTATCCGGTCCCTCCTAACTTCCTTTGTTTCTGATACACAATTTATTACAGGAAGAAAGAATGGGCTTTAAACTAAGTGATCATATGAGAAGGAAACCGTAGTGCAGACTGAATGTTTTATAGAATGAAAATATCCCATGTGCATGCACACATACATGCGCACACCAAAAATCTGAGATGCAGGAAACATATTTTTATATTTTACAACATATTTTAAAGAAAAATCTAGTCGAAAAGAAATGTAAGAATTATTTCAGGATAAAAGGGAGGGTGAGAGACAAAGGTGCTATTTTTATCCTCAAAATTGGCAAACAAATTTCAAATTTAGGTAGACTTGACAGTGTTACTTTAAACTTTGCCATCTTCTTTTGCAAGGAACCAGAATCACTTTTGAAGCTTGTTCACATTTCAATTCCCCTTCCAGTTTAAACATAATGGAGCTTCGGAAATCTCTGCCCTAGCTAATTCATTGCCTTGCCTGCTGGCAACAAGCTGTGACTGATTGGATAGATTAGGCAATAGATTCATAACATCTATCTATTCCATTTACCCGTTTAAATAATTTAAATTGTCTTTATACCACCCGTGTTGGCTTCTTTAAGTGATTGTTTGCCTAAATTGCTGCTGTCCCTGGACAATTGCCACAAATATAGGAAAAATATCGCTGACGGTAGAATGTATGCATATTCATTCATAGTGCATGTCCTTAGTAGACAGCCATTAGTTTTCTAATCACTGGGATTTAGTGTCAGTTCTTCTGTACTACAGAGGAGCACAGAGGTGACCTTGGAGAAGGTATGCAGCAACTGTTAATGAAACATGAGCCTAGCCTGGGAAAACAGGAAAAGGTGGAAAAGAAACTGAAGACCAATCTACCTTGCCATGACCTTTTTTGGTGCAAGAGGAAGGGAGGAGAAAGGTTATCAGGCTCTAAAGATTCTGTTATTATAGCCAATAACAATAAAATGGAGTTCTCATGATACAGCCTATGTCAGTGATAGCGAACCTTTTGTGTGCCAAAAGCGGGGGGGGGAGCGGAGGGAGGGTTATGCGTGAGCGTGCCACACTCATAATGCTATGCGCACGATCCCAGTGCGCATGCACACATGACCAGTGCTTTCCTCATTTTTGGCTTCCAGTTTGCTCGTAGGGTCATTTTTTGCCCTCCGGAGCCTTTAGGGGAGCCTCCTGAAGGCTCTTGAATGCTCCAGAGGGCTAAAACAGGCCCTACAAGCAACTCAGAAGTAAGTTCTTGAACTTCCTGTTTGCCTGCAGGGATGGTTTTTCATGCTCCAGAGGCTTCAGGGAAGCTCCTGAAGCCTCCAGAGGGTGGAAAATGGCCTCAAAAGAAGGTCATGTGCGCTGGCCAGCTGACAGGGCAATGCTTCATGTGCCTGGACTAATGGCCCCGTGTGCCACCTGTGGCACACGTGCCATAGGTTCGCCATCACGGGCCTATGTCTTTTAGGAATAATTGTTAGGCAGAGAAGGTGCTGACCTTTTGCCATCCCTGAATAACATGGACCTCCTCCTATATTTTTTACTTATTAAAATGTTGGCACCTATAAGCTAATTGGTTTCTACTGTATTGTCCTTGGGACTTGAATGGATCTGATTTTTACAGCCATTCCCCCATGTTTGGCTGCTCATCTGCAGTTGCACAGAGTAGTAGAATTTTTATAAACCTGGGATCCTGAGGAACACTTAGGTTGCAAGCCCTGAAATAATCCAGCTCCCTTGATCTATATCATTTCTCATATATAGGCAGTCCTCGACTTACGACCACAACTGAGCTCAAAATTTCTATTGCTAAGTAAGACAGTTGTTAAGTGAGTGTTGCCTCCTTCTTGCCACAGCTGTTAAGTGAACCCCTGCAGTTGTTAAGTTAAGTGACTTCTGGCTTCCCTGTTGACTTTACCTGGTCGCTAAAGGTGATCTCATGATACTGGGACAGTGAAACTATCATGCCAATTGCCAAGCATTTGAATTGATTACATGACCATGGGGATGCTGCAACGGTCGCATGGAAAATGGTCATAAGCCACTTCTTTCAGTGACGTTGTATCTTTGAATGGTTATTAATGAATGGTTGTAAATCGAGGATGACCTGTAGGTGTTTTGTTGACCCTCTTTTGGTACACCAACCATATCTCTGAGCTTCCAACTCACACTCCATCCATGATTAACACTACCCAAAAAACTTCTCCCTTCCTAGCGGATGGTCCTTTTTATAGATGGATGCTTCAATTTCTTCTAGGAAATTTATGGCTTTTCCTGGCTCTGCACTCCGCAGCCCCGCCCCCCCGGGGCCCTGCTTGGCTGGGTGCCTCCCATCAGCGCCATTCAACTTACCCATTACAGGAATTTAATGAAGCTGAATGGCTACTCTGCTCCGCCCAAAGGCATGAAAACAGAACGCAAAAGGAGGAACCCGGGGTGGGGGCGCCATGTGCAACTGTAGGTCACAAGCATGCATGTGCAATCTGGGCTCTGCGATTTCCCACAGTCCCCGCCATGCCTGGGGGTGTTTTTGGGGGGGGGTGAGTTGCAGCTGGTTCCTCCTCTCCCTTGTCCCAAGCCACGATCAGGTGAACATTCCTCCCTCCCTCTCACCTTGCTTGCACAGTCCAGCACCTCCTATCTCCCACCCTTTCCTTCCCATTGTTCTCTCTCCCCGCCATTCACCCACCAGATTTATAACCACAGGCATGGCCTCTGGGCTGCAAAGTTGATTGTTTTGATTCCTTCTAGAAAACATATGACTTTTCCACACCCTATATTCTCCAGCGGTCCATCTTTGGAAGTTTTTCTCCTCTCTCCCCCCCCCCCCCTTTTTCCTCCTTTGCCACCATTTTGGTGGGTGTGGCTTTGGGCGGGTCATGTGACTGAGCATGTGTGAGTGATGTCAAGTTGGCCATGCCCACTCAGTCACATGCCTACCACCTAGCCACACCCACAGAACCAGTAGTAAAAAGTTTTAGAACCCACCACTGAAACTAAGGTACAGACCACACCCCTAAAGCACCAGCTTCTTAACTTCTTACAGGGAAGACAAGTAGAGATTGAGGAGAAGAAGCAATGGATGGAAACTAATCAAGGAGAGGAGCAACTAGAACTAAGGAGAAATTTCCTGACAGTTAGAACAATTAATCAGTGGAACAACTTGCTTCCAGAACTTGTGAATGCTCCAACACTGGAAGTTGTAAAGAAGATATTGGATAACCATTTGTCTGAAATGGTAGAGGTCTGTGATGATGAACCTATGGCATGCATGCCATAGTTAGCACATAGAGCTCTCTCTGTGGGCATGTCAGCTGTCGCCCCAGCCCAATTCTCCCATGCCCTGTTTTGGGCCTGGAAAGCTTCCTGCACCGACCTGAAAATGTGCAGGGTGGTGGGGAACATGCACATGGGGTCCTTTCACATGCATGGGGGGGAGGGGAGCATGCGTGTGGGGCAGGGCTCGTGCATGGGGGGTTTCGCACATGCCTGCACTCTTTGGGCACTCAAAAAGGTTAGCCATCACTTGTATAGGGTATCCTGCCTGAGCAGGGGGTTGGACTAGAAGACCTCCAAGGTCCCTCCCAAATCTGGTTATTCTGTTCTGTTCTATTCTATTCTATTCTATTCTACAAAGAAAAGAGGCTAGGTTTTCTATTCTAGAGTGCTTTGCTAGTAACATTTTTTTGGCCTGCTGCAGTTCTTGTCATTTTGGTCAGCGTTCTTATCAAAAGTCAACAACAAGGGTGTGTTGCTACCTTTCGTTCTCCTGCAACAGACCACCTTTGGAAAAAAGGACTTTAGCAGTACTATCAGCAGGATTTTCAAAAAGTCAAGATGGTGGCTATGACACTTCAAGCCCCTCCCCTTTGTAGGTGTGTTACATGCATGGCAAAACAGGAGCAGGATTTCAATTGCATGTGTGGGATTCTTATTTTCCCACACCCCCTGCCCCCAGCCTGCAGATGCCGTTGACCCTTTACCCTTAGAGAAACTAATCAGAATATGGCCCATTTTGGTTGGTTTGATTTGTTATCACTGTTTGGTTCTATCAAAATCTTAGCAGATTTTAAATCTACTGCTTACCCTGTTTCAGATTTAGGTGTGTATATTGGGAAAGTAGTTTGCGTAAGAATAATTAAGCAATTTAACCCCTCCCCAGTTTGCTTTTCGGATTCTTGTAAAATGGATTTCTTTTAAATGAAAGTGGCTAATTCCATGTTTGAATACAATCACTTTCAGGAGACAATTATGATTTCAGTTGACATTTTACAGCTAATGAAAAAAAAAAAGGCTGGGCACGTGATCTACTCCTATGAGAAGTGTAATGTCATAGCAATTAGTGCCTGAAAACTAGACTTACTCTTATCCATAAACTTTGGCATTACCCTGCTCATGTGAACAGACAGCTGGTGGCAGATGTTCAAGCACTTATTCTGTCTGGGTTGCTGAGATGTTCTGGGGCTAATCCTCTAGAGCCAGTGAAGGTCAGAGCCCTGTAGTCCAGAGAACCTCAAATTTAATCACTGTGTATGTCCTCGTTGGCAACTGCAGCCTAACTGTTTTTTGCAAAATGAGGAAAGCAGTGTTGTGCTTGCTTTACTTTTCGGTATGCTGGTTTAGGCCAGTCTCACAGGGTCCCAGGTCCAGGTACACAGACAAGCCTTCACAGCTATGCAAATGGCCAACAGGATCAGGGTCATCCTGATATTTGAATAGAGAAATTTTCCTGAGGGGCGGGGAGCTACAACCAAGAATGTAAGTGTCGAGCCGCAGCCCAGGGCTCTCCATACCTGAGGGGGATGCAGTGGGAGTGATGAGCAAGGCAGCGGCTTGGTGGCAGCCCGACATCTGACAGCGTCAAACGGCTAAGGTGTTACCTTCCAAACCCACACTGCCCACCTGATTGGATCTGGCAACCTTCTACAGCGGCTATGCACCATCCTGCGGGCCATTCTGGGCGGCAAGAACCATTGCCACCAGATGGGTGTTGGCCCTGGTGGCTACCGCAGCAGCTGGATATGCGTAGTCCCAATGCTGCCAGCCACCAGATGGTGGTTACCAGTGGGCATGGGCAGCTGGATGGACATGGGATGGGATCCAAACTAGTGGTGGGATTCAATTTTTTTTACTACTGGTTCTGTAGAGGTGGCTCAGTAGGCATGGTATAGCTTGGTGGGTGTGGCAGGGGAAGGATACTGTAAAATCTCCATTCCCTCCCCACTCCAGGGGAAGGTTACTGCAAAATCCCCACTCCCTCCTGATCAACTGGGACTTGGGAGGCAGAGAATAAATGGGGGCAGGGGTAGTCCGAGTTGATATTTACCGGTTCTCTGAACTACTCAAAATTTCTGCTACCAATTCTCCAGAACTGGTCAGAACCTGCTGAATACCACCTCTGGTCCAAAGACCTAAAAAGGTGCTGGGAGGCGGATGCTCAGTCAACGGACTTTGCAAGGAACATGTTACCTACTCGTCGCATTGAGGCTCCAGCCTGTTTGTGGGGATTAAAGCTGAGTTTTGCCACATTGAAGTACGTGTCTTGGCTCCCTTCTTTTTCCCTACCAGTCCGGCCTAGACTAGCTGAGAGCAAGTCTCCTAAATCTTGCTAGCCAATGTTCCTTGGCTGATGGGACTAGTAACACACACACATCTTGCCAGACAGGAGTGGATAGGTAGAAACAACTGGGAGAAGATGGTCCCCAAGCCATTATGTGCTTTATACACCTATAACCAGCACCTTGAATTGTATTAGTATGAAGCTTTTTACCTCAGATTATGCTGTTGATAATCCTTTATCCTTGAATGGAAGAGGTGCATGCTTCAAACCTTTTGCTTCAGATGAAATATGCCTGTGCTGGATTGCCTTCTTCTATCAGAGCCGTTTTTCACAATCAACCCACTTTAATTTTTTTTTAAAGGGAAGAGAGTCCATGATGAGGATTTCCACAGACCTCTTTGCTTAAAGTTCAACTAAGAATGGTAAAAGTAAGATGGAAACAGGAGAAGCTTAAGCAAATATTTGTTCAAGCTCTCTTCCAGGGAATTCACAAGAGATTCTTTATGTTCTGGTCTTCTGCCAGCCTAGCACAAGTCTATTTATTAGGCAACCTGTTGCCTTACCAGGAAATTACAAACCAGTTAAATCCTTCATACAGCAATGTGGTATATTAAGCAGATGAAGAACGGATAATATTGCAAGTGGGAGCCAGAACATGCTTCCAAAACAAGAAGTCACGATTCCTTTATGCACAATAACTTCCAGAAATCGTTTCTTTCCCTGGTGGAACTATACCCCCAGTGAGGAATAGTAAGTAATCATGAATAATACGGGCGAGTGAAGAGAGATTCAGATTAGTTCCGTACATTGGGCTGAGGAACACCACAATGCCAATGCAGATGAAATGATGAATGTTCAGCCTGAAAATGAGATGATTAAATATCAATTGAGAGGAAAGCACAGATGGGGACCAGTCAAAAGAACAACCGAATTAATGGTGAACAGTAAAAATGTCGGGAACCATGAATGCTGCAAGGGAAAGAAATCTTTGTGATGTTTTAATACTGACTTTTTCAATCTACTGCTTGGATGCTTTTTCCTAAATTTTTCATGAAACTGATTTTTCCTAATTTTCTCTTTTTTTTCCTGCTCTGAAAACATTATCTGAAAACAGGGCCACGCAGAACCAGTTAATACAGTAAGCAAATATGTTTTAAATATTGATATTTTTTTCAACCTGAAAAATATGTGGTGGGTGGTTTTAAAAAATTCTAATATGTTTGACCTTTGGAATATAGCTTATAATTATTGGGAAAGGAGGGAAGGAAGGAAGGAAGGAAGGAAGGAAGGAAGGAAAGAAAGAAGGAAGGAAGGGTGGAAGGGTGGGTGGGAAGTTATCATCTAACCCTCTCCCAGAAAAATGAAATATCCTAGGAAATATTGAAAAGGCGGAATATTTCTCTGGATGTGAAAAGAAACATGTTTTAAAAGACAGAATAGTTGCCTATAGCTTTCTGCCCATCCCAGCTAATGGGCCATTAAGATGGCCAGGCTAGCCCACTTTACATAATAAAGACTTCTCCACACTGCAGCTGTAGGGGGAAGGGATATTACTCAACTCTCCACATGGCATCTGAGAACTCATCTATACCTGGACTCATCACAACCTAGAGAGTAGCCCCCTGCATGGCACCATGGGAGTCTGACAACCAGTCAGAATACATTTCTTACACAGAAACAGGAAACAGAGAGGTGGGACTAAACAGGGTATAAAAAGCCTAGCAAGCCCCTTCCTCGGCCCTTCTCTCTTCTTCTCCATCAACATTGAAACATGTGATCACCTTTTCTGTTCAGAGCTCAAGCCATGTGGCCCTGTCCAACAATAAACCATCTTTCCAAGCAGCCTCCATGTCTCCAGTGTCTTCTTCCCCACTTGGAGCTGAACTCAGGAGGACATTTCTTTCAACAGAAGGAAGGAAAAATAGATAGATAGATAGATAGATAGATAGATAGATAGATAGATAGATAGATAGATAGATAGATAGATAGATAAGGATTGGAGCAAGAGACCTGGAAAAAATGTTCCCACAGGAAACCAAGATAATCAGCTCTAGAGTTTGGGGTCAAACTATATCCTGTGACTCTCCTCTTTACCACATTGTTATTTAAACAAAGCAGTAATGACCATGGGAGGAGAAGAATTCAGACAGAAAGAACTTTATCCTTCACTGTTGACTCTTTCTTCCAATTGCCCTGGAAAAGCAGAAAAACAGCCCACAGAGATCATACCTCCACAATACCCCTGAATCTTATTGCCACCCACCCAGAGACTGGCTTCTAGGCACTATGCCATGGTTCTCCTTATCATGTTTCACCGAACAAGTCCCAACAAGCTGAATTAGTCCAACATCAGCTTAATTGCATTTTATAAATTGCAATGGCTGGATATCAAACTAAAAACAAGCATATCCCATTGTGATATATGTGAACCAGATCACACACAATAGTATTATTTAAAAAAATATTCACATCACATATTTATAAGTAATGCTTGACCTCATATATAGTTGCTTATCAGACTGCAATTTAAGGACTCTGCCTGGTACTCTGTCATAGAAGGGCGCAACTTTTGCTGCAAGATTGCTGAAGAGAAAGCAATGTATTTACAGCAGCTAACACTTATCTCTCTCTCTCCCCCTCCCCCTAATCTTTGGCATCAATATATGCAAAATGTATTCAGCTAGTTTTTAATTTCCTAGACCAGTGGTCCCCAACCCCCGGTCCGCGGACCGGTGCCGGGCCGTGGAGTACCTGGCACCGGGCCGCGCAGCGGCCGGGGGCCATGATCGCTGCAGCGGCCGGGGGCCATATTTGCAACTTTGTAGTCCTCATGAACGCGCCCTTTCTCTGCCCCCCCCCGCCGCCCCAGATGTGCGGGGCTGGGGGGGCGAGGGGAGGCCCGATCTCCCCCCCGCCCTCTTGCTCTGCTCGCCCCGGGAGGGAGGGGGCGGCGGCGGCGGCCTCGGCCCGAACTTGGGATGCTGCTGGCGGAGGCTGCCTGGGAGACGAAACTTTGTCCGCGGACTCACCCGGCCCGCCTGCCCCGTGGAATGACGAGGGGGGGGCAGGAGGGGGCGGCGGCGCTGCATTTTCCTCCCAAGGAGAAACTAAGGTTGCGGGGGGGAGGGGCGCAGCGCTGCCGTTTCGGGGGAACTTGGGGAGCTTCGCCGTTCCGAGAGGCGCTTCGCGCGCAGCCCCACCCAGGTGGGAGATGTTTTCCTCCGCCGAGGCGGGGAGGGGAGGCTTTACGTAAGACTCGCGGCGCAGCTCTGCCCCCCCTCCTGGAGTGTCACCTGCCTCCCGCCCCTCCCCCCCGCCGCTCCGCCGAAGCGCTTTTTGTGTCAGGCCGGCGGGGCTCTCGGGGACCCTTCGGCCGCAGCCCGCCTTCTCCCCCTCTTCCCTTCATGGAGCGCGGCGCGGAGGCCCACCCCCTCGGAAGCAGCCGGCCTCCGCCGCGCCAGCCGCCCGCCCGCCCGAAGTAGGACACAGGGCCATCTTTTTCCCCCGCCGAACTGCAGCGAGGAAAAAGGGCTGCCCGAGCGAGCGGATCGCGGGGTTTCCCCTCCCTTCCCCCGGCGGCCGAGGAGGAGGAGGCGGGGCGGCCTCGCGGGCTGTCAGCCTTGGCGTGAAGGAAGCCCCCCCCCCCTGCGGAACGCGCGCCCAGGATGGCCGCCTTCCCACCCGCCGGTCCGGAAGGCCGAGGGCGGCTCGTCTGACTGGTCCGCGGCGATAAAAAGGTTGGGGACCACTGTCCTAGACTACTTCAAAAGTTTTTTATTAGGACTACTGGATCTGAACTGTGAAAATCTGGATAATTATTAGAAGGAGGGAAAGTATTATATTTAAGGGGTCCTTGGTGCTCTCTGAGTATGGTTGTTTTCTTCCAGATGTTTCATTACCCAGATAAGATAACGTTATCAGCGCTAGTTCTGATGATGTTACCTAGTTTGAGCAATGAAATACCTGCAAGAAAACAACCAAGCTCAGTGAAGGACCCTTCATTTTAACACTGAACTACAAATATTCTCCTTCATTAGAATTATATTTTCCAGTATCCTTTTTTTTTTTTTTTGCCTATCTAGGGTCATCTAGATTTTTTGCTGTTCAGATCCAGTGTCTTACTTTTTTATATATATTTTTCACAACAAGCTTTATTATCCTTGCTTTAGGGGTTTTCTTAAAATTGTTTCTCTTTACAAAAAGAGGCAGGCTGAATCTTTAAAACAGAAAACAGAGAAAGAAGCAATAGATAGGCCTGATGGAAATAGCAATTTTCTTCACCATTGTTCTGGCTTCTTACTGGAGATTTAAATTCTGAGAAAAGGAACAATACTTTGTAAACACTTCCTTTGTAAACTTAAAAAAAAGAAACAGATATTGATGAAAAGGACATCATAAATGCATGAGAATGTTGGGAAATGTGTTGATTGTCTGTGGACGTGTGTGTGTGTGTGTGTGTGTGTGTGTGTGTGTGTGTGTGTGTTTGTGTGTTTATTTGTATCATGTGATTTATATGCTACTCTAGTCCTGCCTGTTTCTGAGGGACTTAAAGACCTAACCCACAATAAATTTGAAATATAAGCCACCCGGAGTCCTTCGGGAGTGGGCGGCATACAAGACAAATAAATACAAGAGTATAAATGTAAGACAATAATCTGTGCTCCTCTACAGTGTAGAAGAACTAGTACTAAATCTTAGTGATTAGAAAATGAATGACTCTCTACTAAGGACTTGCACCATGAATGAATCTGCATACATTCTACCAAAGGTGATATTTTCCTTTTAGTTGTGGCAGTTGTCCAGAAACAGACCCACAAATTATGAATCAACTCTCCACAGATAATCCTGTCCAGAATGAAATATGGAATATTTATGGCAGGAGTTGGCTTTCACCAGTGGTGGGTTTCAAAAATTGTTCGAACCTACTTGAGGCCTCCTTTGTGGGAGTGGCTTGCCGCCCATGTGACTGGATGGGAGTGGCTTGCCACCCATGTGACCGGATATGAAGATGCTGACGACACTTGTCAGAACCACCTTAAGTTACCTCACACACAGCACTGTCATGCATAAGAATATGATGTAAACTTGTTTTTTAAAAGTCATCTTTGGTTTGCGTTAAAACAACTTCAACACACACAATGTTCTGATTGCACCACAAACGCAGTAGTCATCCTTACCTTTCACAGAGGCACTGAGTTTTATAAATATGAGCATGATAGTGTAGAATAATCATATCCAAGGACCAGTGGTGGGTTTCAAAAAAGTTTGGAACCTCTTCTGTAGGTGTGGCCTGCTTTCCGGGTCCACTGGTGGAACCTCTTCTAACCGGTTCGGTAGATTTGATGAACCGGTTCTACCGAATAGGTGCGAACTGGTAGGAACCCACCTCTGGCTTTCACACTGAAAGTCACTCTGTTCTTCTGGAACCAAGTTGAATCCTATTCATCTCTATACAGACATTCAATAATTACCAAACCCCATTTCCCTGTTTAATTCAGAGGTGAAATATACCACCAAGTAACATCTGCATATTATGATTAGGGGACTGGAGACTAAAACATATGAAGAATGGTTGTAGGAATGGGGTATGTCTAGTTTAATGAAAAGAAGGACTAGGGGAGACATGATAGCAGTCTTCTAATATCTCAGGGGTTGCCACAAAGAAGAGAGAGTCAAACTACTCTCCAAAACACCTGAGGATAGGAGAAGAAGCAATGGGTGGAAGCTAATCAAGGACAGAAGCAACTTAGAACTTAGGAGAAATTTCCTGACAGTTAGAACAATTAATCAATGGAACAGCTTGCCTCTAGAGGTTGTGAATGCCCCAACACTGGAAATCTTTAAGAAGATGTTGGATAGCCATTTGCCTGAATTGGTATAGGGTTTCCTGCCTAGGCAGAAGACCTCCAAGGTCCCTTCCAACTCTGCTATTTTATATTGTATATCAACAAGCTGCTTGTATCAGGGGATGATCTTACCCAAAGCTTCATGGAGACATTAAATAAAAGATAGCAGAATATATATATGTGTGTGTGTGTGTGTGTGTGTGTGTGTGTGTGTGTTTATATTTGTGCTGATTAAAAAAAACACAAATATAACAAAGGCAACAGTAAAAATATTGGGTTTCTGTCGTGATGGACTCTTGTGACGAGCCGAAGGACAGATGATGGAAGCAGTTAGCTTCTTCCCATAATTGGGGCTTACCAGGGGTTGTAAAAATCTAATAGATACCTTTCACCCTGGCTTCGCTGATAAACGGATAAGAGCCTGTGGCCTAATGGCTAAGATCTCTGCCTAGTGTGCCTAGTATGCCATATAGCCCAGGTTCAAATCCCAGTAAGGGTATGGCTAGCTGATGAGAGCTAAATAGCTTGAAATAGATCTATACTAGTCTCCCTTTATTTATTTATCAGCACAAATAAAAAAACACAAATATAACAAAGGCAACAGTAAAAAAAAAAATTGGGTTTCTGTCGTGATGGACTCTTGTGACGAGCCGAAGGACAGATGATGGAAGCAGTTAGCTTCCTCCCATAATTGGGGCTTACCAGGGGTTGTAAAAATCTTATATATATATATATATATATATATATATATATATATATATATATATATATATATATATATATATATATATATATATATATATATATGTTTTTTTATTTGTGCTGATAGTACAGGGGTTGTAAAAAATCTAATATATATATATATATATTTTAAAGTCACAACCCCTGGTATGCCCAAATATTTATCAGCATAAATATAACATATATATATAATAAATATATATAACAAATAAATATAACAAATGTAACAAAAAAGGCAACAGTAAAAAATATTGGGTTTCTGTCTGGATGGACTCTTGTGACGAGCCTAATGAGAGAGAGTGGAAGTGTGACCTTCCTCCCATACTTGGGCATACCAGGGGTTGTGACTTTAAATATACATATACATATACATATACATATACATATACATATACATATACATATACATATACATATACATATACATATACATATACATATACATATACATATACATATACATATACATATACATATACATATACATATACATATACATATACATATACATATACATATATATATATATATATATATATATAGTTGTTCGGGTTTTCTCCCACGTAGAATTGGAGATGTCTTGGCGACGTTTCGACGAAGTCACATTCGTCATCTTCAGGCTGCTGCTGACTACTTCAGGTTTGGTGTTTCCAGGAGTAGAAAGTAGTCAGCAGCAGCCTGAAGATGACGAATGTGACTTCGTCAAAACGTCGCCAAAACATCTCCAATTCTACGCGGGAGAAAACCCGAACAACTAGAGACCTACATACTAACACCCGCGAAAACCTCAGAAAAAATATATATATATATATATATATATATATATATCTACAGACACATACATATTACCCATATATGGTAATATGTATTATATATTTATATATAAATATAAATATAAATATAAATATAAATATAAATATAAATATAAATATAAATATAAATATAAATATATATATATATATATATATATATATATATATATATATATATATATATATATATATATATATATATATATATATAAAGTAGGAGAATGTTGAACCCTGGGGCACCCCACTCAAAGTCAACTTCATACCACCCTAGATGGAATTCTCCACTGCAAAATAGTTCCCCCTGGTTCTAATCCTTCAAGTGATTCCAGAGAAAGGCCACGATCAATAGTTTAAAAGTTTGCTGAGAGATCAAGTAAGACAGGAGATTTGCATTCCCCCTATGTTGTCCCACCAAAGATAATTCACAACAGTGGCCACTGTGTATTTGGTTCCATACCCAGGTCCAAATGTGAAGAAAAATATAAAGTTTAAGTACAAATATCTTCTTTATTCTTTATTGTTATTGTATGTTAAAGAACGAATATGTTCATTCACTTTATACTTATAAAGTAGTATAGGGACACAGTGGAAGCAAAGTTAGTTTGTCAAGAAAGAACGATCATTTTAGCTGCATTTATAGTGAAAGGCAAATCAGTTTGAACTCCATAGAAAGCAGTATTCATCTAGTTCTCGATGTACAACCATTAGTGACTGTTTGAAGTTATAAATTTTAAAAAAAAGAAGATTTATGGCCGTTTTTCACACAGTCGCTGCAGCATCCCCATGGTCACCTGATCAAAATTAAGATGCTCAGCAACTGGCATGTATTTACGACGGATGCAGCGCCCCAGGATCATGTGATTATCCCCTTTTGCAACCTTCCGACAAGCAAAGTCAGGGTGGAAGCCAGATTCATTCAACAATGGTGTTACTCACTTTACAACTTGGGATACAGCATTTCAGCCGGAGAGAATGAATTTCTGTATGTAGCAAAGAATACAGATGTGCTGTGTGTGGGAGAAACACATGTGGTCTCCTTTGGAATGCCTAATGTTGTTTTCCTTTATTCACACAAAGATGCAGCTAGCTGGCAAGTTCAAAGCACAGAGCTGATGAATGAATCTTTCAGGAAATTCCTGCTGTCAAGAGTAAGGAATGTCTCCCTGTGATCTAAGAATAAACAGAGCTGGCCAACTCTTTAGCCTTCTTTCAGAGGCAGTTCTTTATATTTGTGTGGGGCTTTTAAGTGTGGTGTATTTCATTGCTCATCCTATATGCTTATTCCTGCATACAGTTTTCAGCTTTGCTGGTATACAGCTTCACTTTGAGCCAGCAGGGTCATTTTGGTACTTTTGGCAGCCAGCTCACTCTGACATATTTGTACCCCGGTGGTGGGAAATGGATTGTTAAATGCAGAGATGGCGAAGGAGGCTAGCCGTAAAAGAAACTATTTGACTTTGGGGCAGACAATCGGTCCACATTTGGGGAGCTTTCTGGCTAAGATTTCTTATTACTTCCGGTGTTCTGCTGCTTTGGGATCAATAGCTGTACACACTTCCTGAGGGAGTTGTAGTACAAAGCACTTAAGAGGCCCCACGCTGTCTCTTTCTGATCTGAGATAAAGAGAAGGTAAGTTTGATATAGAGATATATGGTATGACAAATGGTGTAGACCTGATTAAAAAAGCACCGGCATTCTTGAGTCAGTATGTGATACTGTGCTATGCCTCTGAGAAATGCACAAAATTGCTCTTCCAGCTTACATGCTCAGTTTTGCCTAGCAGCCTTTGTTTCTCCTGAAGGCTGCTGAAATAAGTGGAGCTTTCAATCTCAAGAGGAGGATGGGGGGGAAGAATGAAGGAGGATGGAGGGGAGGCGGTATAAGTTGCATCTTAGAGTCCTTGCTGAAAATCAGCAAAATTGCTTTGTAAAATTATAACCCATTAGGAACGTGGGGTTTTACCAATGGAAAGAACTGATCTGGAATCATTTCAAATTTTTAAAAAAATGCTTGTGGAAGTTGTTCATCTCAACATCAAGAATACTAACAATGAAAACCTGAAGTAGTATAAGCATGATAAGAGACCTTAAGACTGGAATTGCATCCATTTGTCTCATTGTTCTCCCCAAATTAAGGGTTTCTAACTGTTGATAAGTATTTCATTTATGACAATATAGTCTCTATTTGCACAATAGCAATAGCAGTTAGACTTATATACCGCTTCATAGGGCTTTCAGCCTTCTCTAAGTGGTTTACAGAGTCAGCATATTGCCCCCAACAACAATCCAGGTCCTCATTTTACCCACCTTAAAAAATAGATCTTAAATCACAGCAACCGAATCTCCACCATCTCATTTCGTTGAGCTATGGCACAATTCTGAGTAAAGCAAACTATCAGAAGGGTTGGGAAATTACAGGGGACAATTTCCACAGGGCACTAAGCAACCTCTTCCCCTCCCATCTCTACATCCAGATCACAGCAAGCTCACAGGGCACTTGGTTCATATGGCAAAAATAGCAATAGCAATAGCAATAGCAGTTAGACTTATATACCGCTTCATAGGGCTTTCAGCCCTCTCTAAGCAGTTTACAGAGTCAGCATATCGCCCCCACAGTCTAGGTCCTCATTTCACCCACCTCGGAAGGATGGAAGGCTGAGTCAACCTTGAGCCGGTGAGATTAGAACCGCCGAACTGCAGAACTGCAGTCAGCTGAAGTGGCCTGCAGTACTGCACCCTAACCACTGCGCCACCTCGGCTCTCCTATGCACAATAGGATAACCGATCGTTGGTTAAACTATGATTTATTCAATTAACTCAGAGGGTCTGGATTTCAATACAATACAAAAACCTCACAAACTAGTTAGAGTTAGCCCTGTTTCTTGGGGTTCTGGAAAACAAGAGTGCCCTTTCCCCTCGCTGACCTTGAATCAGTGCAGGCAGTGTGCAACTGCTCCAGCCAGATTCCTAGGGACAGTCCGTTCAGAAGTGCAAGCTGCTAGCTGATGATGGAAATAATAGGGACGTTTCTCCTGAGATATGGATGGGGTCAGCAGCCAGCATTTGGAGCGAGGTGAAAGGTTAGGGGAAGCATCCCTCGTGCCATAAAAAGTCACTTAATTGCTCTTTAGGAACTGAGCATTCAACACTGCCTATTAAAAGGGAGATCGACAAACAGATGATTTTGTGAGTAAAGCATTTTTTTGGTTTGGCTGTCTCACAGCTGATAAATTTAATTCTCAGCAACGTCACCCTGGTGCCAAAAGAATAAGCTGTTCACAGGGGATTCTTTCCGAAAGACTTCAACACTTCACTTGAGGCTACGATTTTTTTTTCTAGTAAAAGACACAAATAATGATGTCTTTTTGAAAGGATTGTATGTTTCTAGCCATGAGCAATTATTTGCAAACACACGGCATTTATTTTTTTATTTGAGGGCAGGGTGTTTTTTTTCCCCCTAAGCCAGCTTTTATGGATCATACATACATTTGTGCCCTACATTCATCAAGGCGCAAAAGGAAAAAATTCTTCACTTCTTCATCTGCTTTGGCTGCAAAGCCAAACACACTCCTAGATGTATTTCTCTGGTTTAAATCCAATGAATCAGAAGTGGAAGTCCGCTACAACATCCTACCTGTCAACAACGTCTTCAGCTTCAACCGCAATAATACACAGGCAAACAATAGATACAAACTCAAGGTAAACTACTCCAAACTCGATTGCAGAAAATATGACTTCAGCAACAGAGTGGTCAATGCCTGGAATGCACTACCTGAACGCTGTTGTTACAGCCTCAAACCCCCATAACTTTAACCTTAAACTGTCTAGCGTGGACATCACCTCTATCCTAAGAGGTCTGTAAGGGTGTGTGTATAAGCGCACCAGTGTCCCTACCATCCCTGTGCTATTGTTCCCATTTATTTGTACCCATTTCCTGTGTTGATGTCCATGTTTATACTTATACTTGTTATCTCGTACATGTTTGACAAACTAAATAATACATACATACATACATACATACATACATACATACATACATACATAAATAGTGATCTTTATTTAGTTAAAGAAGATAGGAAGAAAGCATTTATTTACATCCATTCAGTAGATGAAAATGGATTACAGGTCTATTTTTAAGAGAGAAACATGTAATATCAATGAGACATAGTTTAATTTAATTTGATTTGGTTTATTCTGATAGAGAGAAGTTCCCAAAGGATGGGGTCTAGCATGAGTCCGAAAGCTCAGAAGATTAAAACCTCTGGTTCTGGTGACCGACCCAGACTGGATCTCGAGACTTTTTACTTGTTTTATTATATGCTTACCTAATATGATAGCCACTTCTTAGTTTGACAAATGGCATCTTCTCACCTTATCTATAAAAATAATTGACAGTCCGATAATGGTCACCAATGCTGCAACTTCTCTCCATGTCCAAATCAGACTCACAAATAGTAGGTGGGTTCATGGTTTATACAAAGCCATAATATAACTTGTCTAGTTTTGGCTTCATATGTTGTGTTACACCAGTAATTGTGTAAATGCTTACACAGTATGGTTGATGACTTAGTGCATTCCACGAACCCAGTAAATTACACTTTATTCATAAAAACAGGGTTTTCTGTAATATATGAATGTGTCACTGAAATAATGCTAGTTTGAGGAGGAACTTTCCATAAAATCTTTAGCTTTTCATCAATTAGACAAGTTTTTATTGAAGCCTTCATACCTGCCTACGACTTATCTGTCTTGGTGCTTTTTACTGCATTTGCCTAAAATATGTAGCTCAGAGGTTGTATTTTGCTTGTATATTGGTAGGAAGAAAGTGTCCTACTTAGGATAATTAAGATTTTGAATGCTGTTGTTCACTTACCCATAGGGATAATTGGATTTATTTATCACAACATTTCTATGCCTTTGATTCCACCTAAACTCTCAGAGGTTACAAATCTTTACATCAAATGTGTGAAACAAAGATATAATATAATTAAAATATATCCATTCTCTTAGCATCCAGCTACTCAAAATATTGAAAAAGCTGTTTTCCTTGTTGTCTTAAAGGCCATCATGGTGAATGCTAACTAAGAATAAAAATATGATCTCCTGTATCTGTGTTCATGAACTTCATGTAAATGGATAGAAGTTGATGTTCCTTATACTTAACACATCATGGCAAAGATGTCCTTTGTTAGATAAGGCAGGGATTTCCCTTTGTACAGTTGCTGTGCTGTTCTTTCTTGGTTGGTTTATCTCCAAATGTTTATCTCTTTGGCTGTTACTGTTTGTGCCTAAAAAGAGGCAGGGGAATGTTTTGTGCTATTTCCTGGTGGTTTGTAAAATTTGTCACAACAAAGGACGCCAATTTTTGTGACTTCTTTTGCCACTTTCTCAATATTCTAAGGTAGTTTCTTGATGAAATGTCATGGCTTCTCCTTCCCTGATGGCAAGAAAAGTACCTTTTCCTATAGCTAAACATAAATCAATATGAATGACTTATGAAAATGAATAAACATAAATCAATATTGAATGATTATATGGTCTCTATATAAATTATTACATCTTACCCAAAATATTGTATTACTACTACATTATTCTGGAACATGCCTAACTAAGATAAGATTTCAACAATAACAATAATTTACTATTACAATCTTAGACCAGTCTTCTTGATAAGATTTCACATATTCTGCTAAGCAAAGAAAACAATGTTTTGAATTGGATCAATGGGCTCAATAAAATTGTTCCTATGCTATTTCTGTACTGGGTACAGAATGGCTGTGATTTTATGGAGGCTAATCATTACATACATACCCAACACATGGGACAGAAAATAGGACATCTAGAAAAAAAATACTAAGAGCACATTTATCATAGTATTTGAATTTTGCATTGAATTTTTGTTGGGGCAGAAATTTCTATTTATAAATAACCAATCTATTTCAAAGAAAAGAGCATTATGTAAAGGCATCAGTGCACTACAAGAAAGCAGATTATGGAGACAAATCCTTCCATTAATTCTTCTCACAGTTCACAATGAATGCAGCTTTATCATAATTCTGCAAAACAAAACACGGGAAAGCATTAAAATTATGACTCCACCTTCTCCAACCAGTAGTGCCACAATCTGTTGTCACCTTCCTTTCCTGATCCTGTTATTGCAATTTATTGAACTGGGCCTGAAAGGAAAAAAAATTATGAAACCAGGGAAATGCTTTTTTGAAAAACTTTGGAGAAAGCAAAATCATTTTTTTCAAGAAAGAACAATATTCAGCTCTGATTTTTTTAAAAAAATTAAGGATTATCATAAGGTACTTTATGTATTTTAAAGAGGTGAGCAGGGAATGTGTAGGATCTTCAGTAAAGGATTCAAGAACCACACACATCCAATCACATAACAGGTAATATCTAGAAACATTTCAGAGACAGGCTTCTGATTGGATAAGAGGAATCTGGAATAGTGGGTTCTAATTAATTAAAAGTCTGTAGAGATTCTCAGTCATCCAGTCATTGTCCCTGGACATTCTTGTTATTTTTTCTTTTCTTTCTTTCTTTTTTCTTTTCAAGAGGTTTCGTTTCTCATCCAAGAAACTTCTTCAGCTCTGACTAGATAGTGAGGAATGGAAGGATTTCAAGGCATGAAGGAATATTAATTGCAAGGAATATTAATCCTTCCATTCCCACTTCCAATTAGAGCTGAAGAAACGTCTTGGATAAGAAGTAAAACCTCTTCAAAAACAAGAAAGTCCAGTTTCCTCCTGAAAAAGAACCTTCGGGATCTAATTAATTAATAAATAATAAATAATGCAATTAATGTCTGAATGCACTATAAACTTGTCACAGCTGTCATGGGATATGTATTTTTTTCTACACAAAATAATTTTGTGTGGTCCTTAGTAAGGAGTACGTCCAAAGTAAATCCTGCTTCCTTAGGATACCGTGTTTCCCCGAAAATAAGACAGGGTCTTATTTTCTTTTGACCCCTGAAATAAGTACTTGGCCTTATTTTCAGGGAGGTCTTATTATTTTTGAGGTGCAGGAGATGGCAAGCATGATCACTTCATGACTGCTGCTGTGTTGCAATATTTTCAGGGAGGGCTTATTTTAGCGCATGCGCTAAAAAGCCTGATTTGGCTTATTATCTGGGGAAGTCTTATTTTCGGGGAAACAGGGTAGCATTGAAGAAACTACCTAGGGCAGTCAGGAGGGTAACACTGAATGGTATAAGAAGCAGGTGAGAGGAAAGAAGTACTCATTTGTGTAAGTTTCTGTGATATCACAACCCTCATTTTTGACTCTTGACCATTCATGGGGTATTCATGTGCACTAAAATTGTTACACTGTTTTTTGTTATGTGCCTGTTAATCACATGAAATCTAAATACAATCAGGCTTCTTCTCCTTCACTTTCTCCTCCTTCCTTTTATATGATAGCAATGGACTAACTTGTGAGTCTTTATCTGTCATACAAACACGAATTGGGAGCGGAAGAAGAATGCTAAGTGAAGTTAGCAATAGCAATAGCACTTTGATTTATATACCATTCCATAGTTCTTTACAACACTCTCTGAGTGATTTGCAAATGCCCCCAACAATCTGATTCCTCATTTTACTGACCTCAGAAGGATGGAAGGCTGAGTCAATCGTAGGCCCTGTCGAGATCAAACTCTAAGCTGTAGGCAAAACTGCAATACTGCATTTTAACCACTGCACCAACATTAGATAATCCTTTAATTTTGGTGGAATCGGTGGCCAGAGTAGAGAGGAAATAAAGAGATTATCTAGTTTCTCCATGGCAGAAAGCACCAGAGGCCAGATTATTGGAGTTTTTATTTGCCTGTTCCCAAGAAAATGGAGTTAGTCTGGTGAAATTCTTGTAATTAGGTGTTCAACAATTTAAAAACCCTACCTTGGCCTATACATGAAGTTGTTCTGATTCCTTGTTCCTGTGCCAATCCAGATAAGTGACAGCAGCAGGAACTTCCATCAGTTGCATCATAGCAGAAAGATGGCGGTAAGAGGGCCAATTCTAGAGGTTTCTGGGAGAGGACCTGGAGTTCTTGACCTGGTTTGGTAGCTTGGATCACTAGGCCTGCCACATCCCCAAACTGGTTCCCCGGGTGGCACCATCTTGTTTTTCAGTTCTGCGCATGCGCAGAACTATTTTAATTGCATGGCACGCACACAAGCAAACCAGCAGTAGTGCCTGCTGGAACCCACCCGACTAGAAACTTGGGGTTCCAGCTACCAGATGTGAAAACTCTGGAACAGGAAGGAAGTCTTAGCCCCTCTCTGTGGCATGGATTTGCTTCTTCTTCATTTGTATCAGAATAAGAGCAATTTTCCTAACACTAGTTACAAAAGAGTCCTATTTAGGATTTGATTCATTTAAAAAAGAAAAAAAAAGTGTTCCAGACTGAAAACCATGAAATCCAATTTCAGTTCAGGCTCATAACAGGTTTTTTTTCTTGCTCCCTCAGAATTTTCACAGGTTGAATCAACTTTTCATGTTCAGAAGGGATTGAACAATCTACACTTTGCCCTCATGAGATGTAAATGTGATCCCTTTTGTATGAAATGTTTCAAATCATTTAATAGCACAAACCAATGTTTTCTGTAGAACAACATAGGGGAAATTCAATCAGCAATATATTTTTGTTGCTATAAAATCCCCTATAGTAGTTACACATTAAGCTGTTCCACATTGGCATGCTGCTAAAAATTTACCAAAAAGAGTGGAAATAAAATATGAGCCCTGTTGTAAGTCATACAGAAATTTGGGCAACTTTTATTTTTCTTTCTGTCCACAGAAGTACATTAAACCTGATTTTTCCCCCCTGTTTTACTTCCTTGTCTGTGCCATTTTGGCACCATGGTTAGAATGCAGCATTGCAAGCTAATTCTGCTGGTTTCCAATTGTTCAGCAGTTCAATTCTCACCGGCTCAAGGTCGTCTCATCCTTCCAAGGTCAGTAAAATGAGGACCCAAACTGTTGGCGGCAATATGCTGACACACAGTGGCAGATTAAGGCTCACTGGTGCCCTAAGCACTGACAAATCCTGGTGGCCCTCCTTCATACATGCTATGAAAATCTCCACTGGTTTTTTCTTTCTTTCTCAACTTTGTGGTGCCCCCTTGGGCCTGGTGCCCTAAGTATGTGCTTAGTCCGCTTAATGGTTAATACTGCTGACAGCTTAGAGAGGGCTGTAAAGCACTTTGAAGCTGTATATAAGTCTTAACTGCTATTGCGATCTTAGCTTTATTGGGTTCAGCCTAATTATACAGAAGGAATAACTTTATATTCTATTATAAACTGAAGTAACTATTGTATCTTTAGTTGTTCGTTCTGGTTTTACACCCATGATTATGCAAGCAAAATACATTTGTTGATTGCATTTTCTTTTCAGCTTTTTGTTTCCTTCCTCTTCCTTTCCTCTTTTCAGTTCTATGTCCTTCCTTTTGCACCTAAACAGCTGGACAGATGTTCACAGTAAATCCATCTATTGACTGTGACAACTAAGCAGGAATCTGAACCCATCCTCCCAACTTCTCATTCAACACCTGAATCATATTAAAGAGTGTCTCTAAGTATTTGTTTGAATTGAACATTACAAAGATAAGAGTTGGTGAAACGGCTAAATCTAATAAATTCCTTAGCTGTTTTCTGGAACTCAACCCCCAAAGCACCAATTATTCACATTTAAATGGATCTGGGGGCTTTCAGTCTAAACACAGAAATCGTCTGTGTAGCAGACGCAATCCCTGTGTTTGGCCTGGATCACCTTCATTTGTTCTCATCAGCTGATGGAAAACACAGAGACAGGAGGAGGCAAGCAATTGATAAAAGATGGAATCAGACCCACTCAGGCTAGGGGAAGCTCTTCAAGAAGCACTGGTTCTCACTGGGTGAAATTATGTGCAGGAGAGGGAGGGGAAATGTCTTCCCAACTGCATGAAGTGCTGCTCACTCAGCTCAACTTGGATTTCTTGGCCTGCTGTTGAACCATGATGGCTTAATATAATATACAAACAGACATGGATTTGCTTGTGGTTTATGTGATCTTGTATGAAAAGAACCAAGATTGATATCATGGTTTCCCCCCGCCCCAAGATATAAAACCACAATTTGAACTCAAGGCTTGTTGGCTTACAGTCTGCAATTGTAGCTGAGTATGAATGCAAAAGGGACGTGGGGGCTCACTGACTAATTTATTTATTTATATTTATTTATTTAATTAACTTGTATGCCGCCCACTCTCGGAAGACTCAGGGCGGCTTTCAAATAAGAAGGGGGGGGGGGATACAGAAAAATAAAAAACAACAATTAAAAAAATCAACAACATTCATAACTTAGGATGGGGCTGGATGGGGCCTGCCGGAACAGCCAGGTCTTGGTCGCTTTGCGGAAGGCCAGAAGGGTAGTAAGGGTCCGGATCTCAATGGGGAGATCGTTCCATAGGGCTGGAGCAGCTATAGAGAAGGCCCTCCCCCGGGGGGTCGCCAGCCGACATTGGCCGGCAGATGGAATCCGTAGGAGGTCTAGTCTGTGCGATCTAATAGGTCTTTGGGAGGTGATTGGCAGGAGGCGGTCTCTCAGGTAGCCAGGTCCAATACCATGTAGGGCTTTAAAAGTAACAACTAGCACCTTGAAGCGTGTCCGGAGACCAATGGGAAGCCAGTGCAGCTCGCGGAGGATAGGTGTAACGTGAGTGTACCTAGGTGCACCCACAATCGCTCGCGCAGCTGCATTCTGGACTAGCTGAAGTCTTCGAACACTCTTCAGGGGCAGCCCCATGTAGAGCGCATAACAGTAATCCAGACTAGGATGCTGAGCTTGTCGATCAGAAAGTTTGGCGGTTCAGCGGTTCGGCGGTTTGGCGGTTCGAATCCCTAGCACTGTGGAACAGAGTGAGCTCCTGTTACTTGCCCCAGCTTCTGCCAACCTAGCAGTTCAAAAGCACATAAAAATGCAAGTAGAAAAATAGGAACCACCTTTGGTGGGAAGGTAACAGTGTTCCATGCACCTTTGGCATTTAGTCATGCCGGTCACATGACCACGGAGAACTCTTTGGACAGTGCTGGCTCTTTGGCTTTGAAATGGAGATGAGCACCTCCTCCTAGAGATGGGAATGTAAAGGGGAACCTTTACATTTATGAATGCAAAGCGGGACAAACCATTTGTTTATGGCTTTCTTCAATATTCCTGGTCTGTTTGATTTCTCACTCTCAAGTTAATATGCAGAAAAAAGAATTTTTAAAAAGTAAGCTGTATTCAGAAAAAGTTGTTCGTGCTTTGCTCATCTGCAAGACTGACACAGGATTATTTCTGGTCACTTTGGTTAAAACAAGCAAAATACAGATAGTCCTTGGCATATGACCACAATTGGGACTACCTTGTTAAACAAGGTGGCTGCTAAATGCATCACACCCAATTTTATGACCTTTCCTCCCAGGCTTGTTAAGTTAATTACTGCTGTTGTTATGTGAATCAGGTGGTTATTAAGCCAATCTGGCTCCCACCACTGACTTTGCTTGTCAGATTTCAACTAGGAAGGGTTGCAAATATGATCACATGACCTCAGGATGCTGAAACATAATCATAAATATATGCCCATGGCCCAGGAGTAAAATCAACTTACCTTTGCTACCGGTTCGCAAATATGAGCGCACGCGCCACCTCCACGCATGCACAGGACCTTCCGCACATGTGCAGAGTGTCAAAAATGGGACACGATGATGTCTGGGTGGGTGGGCGGAGCCTCCTGCCGCCACCGCTACCGGTTCGCCCAAACCGTATAGAACAGGCTGAATTGCACTGCTGCAGTGCTCAAATTTTGATCACATGACAGTAGAGTTACTGCAACAGTTTTAAGCGCAAGGACCAATTGTAAGTCACCTTTTTCAGCACTATGCTAACTTTGAATGGTTGTTAAATGAATGATTTTAAGTCGAAGATCATCTGTACTGATGCATCGTAAGAATGCAGCCTATATTGAAAATACTGTGTTTGGTCCCAAATGCTGATTGATTCACATGGTTTTGTCCATGATATGCAGAAGCATTTCCTTCCCTAGACTGATCTGATGAGAATATAGGAGTAGAAAGCAATAAAGGCCATCCCAAATGAAGAGGAGGTATGGCTCCATTTTCTTAGGATAAACAAAAACAATAAGGAGAAGAGATATAAAGAGATTTGAAATGCAAGCAAAAAATTTTGGCAATCACCACAACCCAGAAATAGGAATCCATAGTAATGATTTATGGTGGAAGTGCTGGTTAGACATCTCTTGGATGTGAAGCAGCTGCTATATTGGAGAAAGGTGGCTTATAGTCAACCATCAAAGACTAAATTGTTTCTGTCAGTTAGACTGCTTTTGGATTCAGTGTAATGAGTAATTACTTGTACTACTATAAAATACAGGGAAAACTAGCCCCTTAGCAATTATTCCACCGTAAGTGTGAATACTCAAGTGCTTTCTTGACAGATGTAACTTCAGGGTTTAGGAGTACCTGTAAGATTTAATTGCCAGCATATTGGAAGGAGGTTCTTCTGTGTTGGAATGAACTGTCTATTTACAGAAAACAGAAGATTTAAAAGAAAAATCTCAGAGCTGCATTGCCTCTTAATTGTATGACAATATTTGGATGACTTTAAAAAAATTAGGAGATGTTTGCTTGCAGTCTTTCTTCCCCAAACCAACAAATCACAAAAGCAAATTGGACTTCTGTAAATATGACTTGAATGGGGGAATTATGGTAGTCTACTGAACGCCACATCATGTGTTAAATGTATAACTCTAAGCATCTTTCTAAATCAGATTTGGGTTCAGGGGTACATCTGAATATAATTACATAAGTTCAAAAAATTACAGAGCTGAGGTGGCGCAGTGGTTAGAGTGCAGGACTGCAGGCTACTTCAGCTGACTACTAGCTGCAGTTCAGCAGTTCAAATCTCACTGGCTCAAGGTTGACTCAGCCTTCCATCCTTCAGAGGTGAGTAAAATGATGATTCAGATTGTTGGAGGCAATATGCTGACTCTGTAAACCGCTTAGAGAGGGCTGTAAAAGTACTGTGAAGCTGTATATAAGTCTAAGTGCTATTGCTACATGTATTGTCCTGTTCAGAAGGTTTATATAAACTCTGAATTTAAAGCAAAGAATAATTGAAATTTAAGCTCAACCTTTTCCCACAGTGGCTGGGAATATTATAACACAAGTTTTATCTGGTTTGGGGAGATGAAAATGAACTATCTAAACAGTGTCATGCTTAATGGTGCAACTCTTAATGCCTTTTTGCTTTTTCCAGTTTTCTGTATTGTATTGTGTAAGACTTGCCTCTTTGCCTTTTCACACTTTACAGAGATAAAAACATCTTCATCCATTGAAGAGTAATTGCAATTAACCTGTATATGCAGTTAATACTTTTTAATCTTTCCAAGCCACCAGAATATTTGAAATGAATTATTTAACGTGGATGCATCAGCAGAATAAGTACTCAAACACTGGAACAAACGTAAATGGTATAATGGAGGAAGCCAACAGTCAGTTCCAACAATGGGTTGGATTCAAGTGGGTACTACAGAGAAGAAGAAAAATCAATCAAATATCAATAATGCATAGAATATTATTACATAACCTTATAATTTATTAAAATATATTACATTAAATTTGAGGTTGATCTTATACTTGGACTGTATGTTTATCCATTCTATTCTTCATACTAGATCATCCTAGCCTTGTGGGAGCACAAATTAAAATTTCCTACATGGCTGTGAGGGAAAGAGTCATCTTAATACACTCATCATACATTTCTCTATATTACTATCTGTAGAGAAAAACCATTCCCGAAAAATTCCCTCCAGTGCAGGGAAAAGCCCAAAAGATAAGAGAGTCAGATTATTGTCATATCCTCCATTCTAAGATACTCCCTCCCTTTTTCTTCCTAGTTATGCAACCAGATTACAGCTATTATGAAGAAGTTGGAAATGATTTCCAAAGTCATGCTCCATATGTCTTGAGTACCCTAGTCTTTTAATGATACAACATCAATATGGTGGCTACCACATTGGTTGCCAATATGCTTCCAAGTAAAATTTAAAATCCTGGTTTTAATCTATGGATTCTTTCATTGCTTAGTCCCTAGGTAACCTCAGTACCACCTCCTTCAAGTAAAGCCAATTTGTGCAGTGTACCTTTGCTAAATTGGGATGTTGAGGGTTTTCCTTATGTGAGGTCCAAGGACATGAGGACAAGATACCATGTTTCTCACTCTTTGCTCCATTCTTTGGAAACAGCCTGCCCCATAAGTTATGGCTGATCATACTTAGGAGAACAATAAAAGCAGATTTTTCTCCCATTGTGGAAATGTAGATTTATCAATTAAATTTGTTTGTGAAATGTAGAGTCCTCTTGATAGGTGGAAAGCGTGAGAAATCAACCAAGCTATCTCTATACAACCAAAACTCATTATAATTTTAATATTTTTGAAAATACCTTTTAAATTATGATAAGATATGTTGTGTGAACTTGCGCTTTGAGTTCCTATTATACCAAGCAAGATACTAAGGGATTAGCACTTGAGACAGGAATGAGATTTACTTCAGAAGAGTTGATGCCAGAGCACTCACATGTCATATCCTTCCCAAGCTACTAGAAGATCGGGTCAACCGGATGCTTCCTGTATGGCTGACCTACCTCAATTCTTCAGTGACAAAAAATGAAGCTCAGCACCGTAGGAGGGATTGTTTTGACTGTAAGCCAAGCCAATGTCAGTCAGAGCTGGGATGACTGCAGCCTGTCTGAAAGCACTCTAAATAAATCACTGCGGCCATTTACACCCACGCACCCTTCAGCTATGAGTAGACTGTTTGAGAAGAAGGAGTTGAATGCCAGCAGGCTGAGTCTGCTTTGAGGGGATGAAAGATTGCAGCGATCAGCTGTGTGAGGAGAAGAGATTTTTCTCCATCTGTCCATCCTTCAAGTCCTATTTCCTCATAAACTATTCCCTCAGTCACAGAGAAAATTGAAGTTGTTCAGAAATGAAAAAGATATTTAGCCCGCAAATCAATGAATATCTGACACAGTGACTGACTTCCATGGAACATATGGGAAGCAGTCAGCTGAACTGATGGATTTTCTGCATTCTTCTCCTGCTGATACTTTTTCTTCTTACTCCTTTTGAAATGAGACTTTCACAACAAACCAACCCTTCTCACAAATTCATAATAGAAAGTTTCCGGGTAAGACACCTGAGAACTTTGAAAATCAAAGTTGTATGGTCTTGTTACCCAGCCCAGGAAAAATAATGTGAAGACCCTAATTTGTTTTTGTTGCTACTGTTTAATCATAACATTTTAAACCAGTGTGTGTTTATTTAAACCAAACAGTGTGCAACTGGAAGCCTCAGAGCCCACTTGTTTCCTGAAAGTGTTATAGATATTGTAGCCCAGTGGTGGGATTCAGCCAGTTCGCATCTATTCGGGAGAACCGGTTGGTAACTTTCTAAGTAGTTCAGAGAACCGATTGTTGGAAGAAATCTCCTTTTATTTTTTCCAATTTTACAAGGCTAATCCTGTAAGGAAGGCAGGAAGGAAATATTCTAGTGTTGTTTCTAGCCTAATCTTTATTGACCTGCTTACAGAAACTGCCTCTCCGGTTAACCCTTATTACATTGTAACAGCTAAAACGAAGCATCCATCGACCTGAGTGACCTTGAGTTGGCCACGCCCACCCAGTGACATGACCACTGAGCCCCACCTACTCAGATGGTCATTAGGGCAGAGAACCGGTTGTTAAATTATTTGAAGCCCACCATTGTTGTAGCCCAAGAATCTAATCCAAAGTTGTTACCAAATTATATTTTTAATGTGACATATGCTATAACATTACTAAAGACAGAGAATTATTGATTTAAATATATGCAACTGTGAATGATTATAAATCTAGGAGTTAAATAAAGCAAGTTGACATATTGATCGCAAAAAATCAAGTTGACAAACTTGATTCCAGAAAATACGACTTCAGCAACAGAGTGGTCAACGCTTGGAATGCTCTACCTGACTCTGTTGTTACAGCCTCATACCCCCACAGTTTCAATCTCAAACTGTCTACTGTGGACCTCACCCCATTCCTAAGAGGTCCGTAAAGGGGGTGTGCATAAGCACACCAGCGTGCCTATCGTCCCAGTCCTACTGTTCCTATTTATTTGTACACATTTCCTGTGTTCATGTCCATGTTATACCTGCTATCTTGTACATGTTTGACAAACTAATAAATAAATAGAAATATCGCCTTGACAGACATACTGTACTATCATCCAAATGAATATGAATACAACTCTTTGAGATCTTCTGATTTAATGTTTGAGGCTGCAGTGAGGAAGATATGGGATTTTTAAGGAATTGTATGTGCGGGGGTGGGGGGAGGGGTACTGGGAACATGTAAAGAATAAGGGCGATGACCTTGATAGAAATATGCAAAAACAATTTACCTAAGCAAAGAGGACAGGGAAATAGGATAATATTCAGAAACAGGGGATTACTCTCTCCTTATATTTGGCCAAATGATGAACAGGACAATAATGAACAAATCAGAAAAGCATGCAACACCTGTCAGCCTCACTATGTACATCAGATCACAAAATCAACTCCACAGGAAGACTTGAGCTACACTTTATTGACATTAGTTATAATACAAATACTCCTCAATTTATAACCATTTGTTTAGTAATCATTCAAAGTTACAAAAAAGTGACTTATAACTGTTTTTCATACTTACGACTATTGCACCACCCCCATAATCATGTGATCAAAATTCAGATACTTGGCAACTGGCATGTATTTGTGACAGTTGCAGTGTTCCCAGAACATGTGGATTACTTTTTGCAACCTTCTGACGAGCAAAGTCAATGGTGAAGCCACTTACCAACAGCCTTACTAAGTTAACAACAGCAGCAATTCACTTACCACTATGGCAAAAGAGGTTGTATAATGGAGCAAGACTCAGTTAACAACTGTCTTGCTTAGCAATGGAAATTTTGGGCTCAACTGCAGTTGTAAATCAAGGACTATCCATAACAGAATCTTGCCAGCCTCCCTTCTCCTTTTATAATTCGGTGAATTTGAGATTTGCCTGAGTTGTTTCTGAATATTATCCTATTTCCCAGTCCTCTTTGCCTAGGTAAAAATTCTTGCATGTTTCTATCAAGGTCATATCCCTTATTCTTTACATGTTCCCAGTTGTCGTCTCCTCCACGCCACACACATACACACACAATTCCTTAAAAATAGCTTTACTCCAATACATGACCTGAAGGCAGAAAGAAAGGGAGCTAAACACAGAAGAGTCAGCAATATTCTGAGCTGCTGCCCCACTTTGTTTCTCATAGATAGGGAGAGGATTCACAATATTTTGGCTTCAAAGCTGTGTGTGTGTATAAAATTACCCTCTTGGCACCTGAATTTCCAAATCATGACAGCTGAACCCTCGCTCTGCTCAAGTGCCTAAAAAGTCAGACTAGATGAGGCATGCAGTTCTCCTGCCTCATAGTAGAGGCGCTTTTTCTTTATCTCTATCTCTCTCTCTCTCTCTCTCTCTCTCTCTCTCTCTATCTCTCTCTCTCTCTCTCTCTATCTATCTATCTATCTATCTATCTATCTATCTATCTATCTATCTATCTATCTATCTATCATCTATCTATCTATGCCAGCATGCACTCTCAGTGACTCTGAGTGACTTACAAGAAATCCAAAAGCTTGTATGCTATTTAGTGACATTTGAGATGAATAAAATCATCACCCCTAAGCTAGCCTGGGGAAATCCCTTGCTTTTTTCCCAAGGTTAGAGTTTGGAGATTCTGTCTAACTGGTCAGCTTTCAATACTGTATCTCCCTCTTAATTCTATGACCTGATCTGGCTTTTGCCTTCCCTTAGTGGTTTTTCACAGGTGAATGAAATCACCAGAAAAAGCTGCTGAAAGGATACTGAAAATTAAGGTCCTGCCTTACATAGGGAATCTCTCCTGGCGGGAGGTCACAGAGCAGAGAATAACATGTTTGCATTGAGAAGAGGCTGCCCGAAGCCAAGAATAACTGTTTGTTTTGGGTGATCCCTGTGTGAATTGCTTGCCTGATTCTAAATAACTGGCACTTGCTTTAAAACCTCCACTGGAAAGGGAGATAGATGTGCCTATGAAAACAAATAAAGGGCCATGTGCCACACTTTCCACATATATTTAGTTTATTGACAAAATTGGGGAGATTTGAAGTGGTGTGATGTGAGAGGATTCGTGCCTTCTGGACATTGCTAATATTTGGAGGGAAGTTGGTCACAAAACATGCGTGCAGTGAACCAGTACCATCTGGTACAGGAACCCATGCCTGGTTCTTCTGGAGCTTTTTTGCAAACTCCAAGTGGACTTTCATGTGTTTTGCACTGAGGAAAGGCTTCTATCTAGCCACTCTGCCATAAAGCCCAGTTCAATTGAGGGCTGCAATATTGGTTGTCCTTCTGGAACTCTGTCCCATCTCCACACAGGATCTCTGAAGCTCAGTCAGAGTGACCATTGGGTTCTTTGTCACTTCTGCCTAGAGAAAGAAATCTAGAAAAGAAAGTAAGGGGAAGATACAGAACCCAGACAATACACTATTAAATGGAAAAAAGGTGGGGGAGGGAGAACAGAAAAGAAAATACTAAATATACAATTACTGTACATATTCAAGGGTGATATATAAAGGGAAAAAACATAGTTAGGTTAGACTAGCAAAGGAAAGGGAACAAGAAATGATACTAAACTATATTTGAGTTTGTGGAAATACCATCCCAAGAAAACATAAATTGAGATTTGAAAGAGACACCTATAACAACAGAAAAAGAAAGGGAGAATGGAGGAGAGGACAAGAGTAAGAGGAGGGAAGGAAGAAAGCAGTAAGGAGAGGAGAGTGGAAGGGAGAGAAAGAGAAGGGTAGGAAGGGGAAAAGGAATAGTTGGAGTAGGGAGAAGTAAGGGAAGAAGGAAGGGGAAGGAGAGGAGGAAGGAAGAAAGTAGAGAAGGGAGGGAGGGAGAAAAGAAAGGGAAAATAAGGTGGTGTTAAAACAGGTGGATGGGATGGTAAATAAAGCAACCCAAACTGTATATTATAACCATTTAAATGGAATAACAAATGTATGACAAATGTAAAGAAGAAGAATAACTATGTAAATGTATACCTATAGTTATATGTAAGAGAATAAAAAAAATAAAAAAACAACAAATAAAGTGCCATGTGCCACACTTTCTTCGTCACTTCTCTTTAAAAAATGAATTTCAACAACTGTAGAATTAGGCTGCAACAAAACAAAATTGACAAAAGTGAAAGGGGTCTGAATACTTTCTGGATGCAATGTATTTGTATGTTTCTGCATAAAATGCCAAGTTCAAATCACATATTTAGAATCATCTTCATCCTTCAAATGCTTCAGAATTACTCCTTCTTTGTATGAGATTCTGAACTACCTGGGGGTGGAGTCAATATTTAAATATTCATTGCATTCCTTCTCCTTCTCCTTCTCCTTCTCCTTCTCCTTCTCCTTCTCCTTCTCCTTCTCCAGGAGCTCACAATCCAGAGCAATTGAACAGGGTTAAACATGTAAATGAATAGGAGTAATAAATATGAACTTGTAATAAATATGCCAATGGAGCTTTGAAAGAAGCTGAAAAGGAAATAAATTACAGAGCAGCTAAATTCTTTGAAACATAATAGGGATTCTTGTTACTGAGTTTTCTTGGCCCAGTGAAAAGGCGTCTAGATGATAATTAAGCATCTAGGAAAATTTAGAAGCAAGGCAGAAAGGCTAGGTCAAGAAATTGTTCTCTTTTTCTAAAAACAAAGCTATTTTTAGGTTTTAAAAAATGCAGTTAGGAAAAGCAGCTGTAAAGATAAAAATAAAGCAGGGATGAGAGACGCATGCATCTAACTGTTGAGCAGGAATTATGGGTAGAGGAAATGTGGGGAATGACAGAGGCATATTAAATAATGCATGACAAAGGAAATATTCGGCTTCTTGCAAAATACAAGAACTTGGGACATCAAAATGAAGGTAAATGACATGAGATTCAGGACAGACCAAAGAAAGTCTTCACACAATTGGTGGTGTAATGACGGTCTACATTTTGTTCTTTTAAAATATAGCAGACAAATTCATAGAACACAAGTAGCCACTAGTTAAGATCAATACATAAACTCTGCAGTAAATTTAGTAATAGTTGACTTGCATTGGTGCTTCTCACTGCCATCTGTTTGGCAACTGTTGGAACAGAATATCACATATTTATATGTCTTTGGTTCACTTCAGTCTGGCACTTCTGATGATTTTAACATCAAATTCCTAGCCTCATTAGCATAATCCAGAGAAAATTAGATCCAGCCTAGCAGAAATTCAACAGTTAAATTGCTCCGTTCAGAATATGACAGATTGGAGGGAGCAACAGTGGTGTGATTGAGAACCTGTACTAATCACATCAATTGATATAAATTACTTTGACAGCTCCACTATGCAGCTGCCAGTAGGATTTACACCTCATTAAGCTTCCAAGAGCTAAATGAATCAATAGGCTCAGCTCTACCATTTTTAATTAATTGTTCTAGTAATAGGGCAAAAGGAACATGGAAAGATTTCATCAGAACTTTGCTTTACTTTTGTAGCTCCAGACAAATTCACAGATACAGTCTACCAATTTGAAGATGATTCCTTTTAAAAACTAGAACAATAAGCAATGCATTGTTACTTGTGATTGATGTTGCCCTTTTGGCTGTCCAAAACACAAAGTAATCCTTGTTTCATTCAAACCCTTAGATCTCTGCTATGCTTTTTAGCAGACATATCTAAGCCCTGGAAACTGAGTGAAGGAGATGATGTATTCAAATGTTACATTAACTAATGGTTTAGTATGATATGAACAAATTGTACTGGATGTTGGTATTAAAAGTTCTATTTTTGCCATTATCTTTTCATATCCAGCTCTAAGACTTAGAAGTAAGGATTCACTGCTAAACTATCTCCAAATCTGGACATCCAGACTCAGTTTTAATCCAGGGATATATATAAACTCCATAATATGAGTCTTTAAGGTGAAAAAAATCTCATTCAATATAAGTCGAATCTCTATCCCTTTATCTGCTTTTCTTTTGCTTGGTTGAAGCTTGAGCCATTTGTCCTTATCCAGTTCATTAGCCATTGATTTATAACTTTGAGAACGGGAAGAGGCTGCTGATGGTTTGTAGGATGTAGTTGGTGTGTCTCTAGTCTTGCAACTTTTTGAGACTGGAAGATTGGAGACAGACTAAAAAATTTTTCCAGTTTGACAGTGCAGTAAAATACATATGAAGGTCTCAATTCTTTTTCTTTTTTCTTTAAATAGGAAAGAATCAACCACACTGGAATCACATCCACCTCTTAAAAAATAATTATGCCTACTCATTTAGCGAATTTTTCTTCCTTCAACATATCACCTAGTCTTATTAAAGCACATACAGTCTCATTTTCAGAACCTATCCAAATTTAAAGATAGTACAAAGTGAACCCCTGTCATCCATGGTATCTAAAATCAGCAAGATATAGTTTTGGTTATGTACAAAATATTGTGCAGATGTATCAAGGCGACTGATTGAGTAGGCTCCTTATATGGCTTAAAACTAAATAGGCACTTAGATTGTTTGGGGAAAAAGTACTGTACGTGTGTAGAAATATTAGGAAAAAGGAGAGGAATCCTAAGAACATAAGAAAAGCCCTGTTGGGTCATCTCAATCCATTCTTAACCAACATTTTTTTCTTATAATGGTTCTGAGTTACTCACCAGTAGAAAGTGGACATATATCCCTCCCTCATGGTTCTTCCTTTGCGAGTAGTATTTAGAAACATGCTATTCCCAACTAGGAGTAACAATCAATCTTCAAAACCAATAGCTTTTGTTATACCTATCCTCCATAAATGTATTCTATCACCTGTCTTCTCTCTCTCTCTCTCCCTCCCCCATCATATGTATTGTATATTAGCTGGTAACCCGGTTTTGCCCGGGTATTTATTTATAGGGGAGAAATGTCTGGACCAAAAGTAATGTCTAATGTTGGATTTTCCCCCTGACCAGAGGGAGCCCCCTTGTGGAGTACTGTGAAACCATTACCATAGCAACTCCACTGCACTGTACAGTAAAATCCATTTTATGGCAGTACACTAGAATCCATTTTAAGGCACAACAGGCTGTATCTTAACAGAACACACACACCGAGGGGTGTTGGGGATGTCCTACCTCCACAGTGTTTTTTTTCCAGAGAGCAAGTCATCTGTGTACCAAGTTTGGTTGAAATTGCTCGAGGTGTTCCAGAGTTATGCTGGAACATGCACGCGCGCGCACATACACACACACACACTTTTCACTATGTGAAGAAATGTTTTGTTTACTTTCATTCTTAAATGATATGCTTGGAAGGAGTTGAAAAACAATGGGTAATCGTGGATGGAATCAGGCATTTGGGGGGAAATCCATAAACTGCTCATCTCCAGTCTATGAATTAACAGCTAATTACATACCTAGGGCTAGGCATTCTCTCCCAACAAGTAACTTTGTTACTATGTACAGATTAGTTAGGGAAGTGCTTGTGCTTCTCTAGAATTCCCAAAGCTTTGAAATATCTGAAATAGAAGATAGTTTTCTTTGCGTTTACTTGGAATTAACAACGAGGATCATAGAATCTGATATTTGGCAGCTACCTATGACTGCACTAATATCACTCTTTATTTATCCTCATGGGTGTTGTTCTTATTATTCCTATGATCGGGAGCAAAATGCATCTGAACGACATCTTGAAAACAAATACCCGGAATGGCCATTGCCAGAAATTTTGCAGTCTAACAAAATATTCAAAGTTTGCTGTCCTAACTGCAGAGATGCCAGAAATTCAAACAAGATCTTATTGGGAATCTATTTCTTTTCTTTATAAAGTTGAATAGTAGCTGCTTCAGTTTCTAAGATACTTTTCTCTTACTTTTTCCATAGCTTTATAGTCCGTGCTCCTCAGTTAAGAAACTGGTGCTCAGGGTGAGTCATACTGAAAAATAAGGGATTGGAATTTCAATGGAAATTTTTTTAAAATTAATTAATACTCAGACAGCTCAATTTTATTAATGAAAAATACCAATGAAGGGACACAGTGGCTCAGTGGCTAAGACACTGAGTTTGTTGATCAGAAAGTTAGACAATTCGAATCCCTAGCGCCGCGTAATGGAGTGAGCTCCTGTTACTTGTCCCAGCTTCTGCCAACCTAGCAGTTCGAAAGAGTGTAAAAATGGAAGTAAAAAAATAGGAACCACCTTTGGTGGGAAGGTAACAGCATTCTGTGCGCCTTCAGCATTTAGTCATGCCAATCACGTGACCATGGAGACATCTTCAGACAGCACTGGCTCTTCGGCTTTGAAACGGAGATGAGCACTGCCCCCGAGAGCTGCCCCCTAGAGTTGGGAATGACTAGCACATATGTACAAGGGAACTTTTACCTTTACCTTTTTACCAATAAAGGAGAACATTTATAGCTCAGGGTTGAAATAAGGGATCCTTAGTCCTCCGAGCTTGCTTGTTTTTTTGTAGATGTTTCATTATCCTAAACTCAGAGAGCACCAAGGATCCCTCATTAATGAAAAATATTCAAGAAGTCCTTCATTACTTATTTTAATTTAAAATAGTAAAATCACAATTGGCTTATCATTTGTAAAGTCAGCTCTGTTTCTATTCCTAAGCTACAGAAGACTATTTTGTGGGGTGGGTAGAAGACAGAGAAAAATAACTGGGCAGTTTTTGGAAGTGCTCTGAATAAACCCTTCCTATTCTGCTTGATGGTTTTATAGAGGCAGCTAATACTTTGTATATGGAAAGGAAATGAAGGGGCATCTCCTTCCTAGTCTCTGGAAGCAAAATCTCTTTGTCTAGCCTGCCCATTAGCAACTTTGGATTTGGGGCCAGGGGTGTCAAACTCAAGACTCGTGGGCCAGATCTGGCTCATGGGTGTTTAGATCTGGCCCGCAGGGCTGGCCTGGAAACAGCAAAGCCTCCTGCAGTCCTCTGCCAGCAAAAACGGAGCACAGGGGAAGGGGGGCACAGGAAAGGAGAAAGAGGGAAGAAAAAGAAGATGGGAAGAGAGCAAGGAAGGAAAAATAAAGAAAGAGGGGAAGAAGAAAGAAAGAATGAAGAGGGAAGGAAAAGGAAGGAAGGAAGGAAAGAAGGAAGGAAGGAAGGAAGGAAGGAAGGTTGGTTATAATGAGAGTGAAGGAGGGTGTCAGGAAAGTCCTGCCTTAGCGCTTGGCCACTACAGGTGCCCCCGACATGAGTCCCATGTCATGCCCACCATGGCCAACCCCTAGGCCACCACCCCCGGCCCTTCAAGGTTAAACACAACCCTGATGTAGCCCTCAATGAAATCGAGTTTGACATCCCTGTCTTAGGCAGTCAGTACATGAATAGCGCTTTGCTGGGCTTCAAATTCCAAGAGGGAAAAGGCAGCCATGTTGGAAACTCTAACCACATCTTTTCTCTCTGCAGCTGAAGTAGATCCCAATACTGGGAAAAGATACATGTGATTAAAGGACTTGTCTACACATATTCCAAAGCACCTTTTCCCCTTCAAAACAAAGCACTGCCAAGCCAAGCCCAATAGGAGTCATGACATGAGATCATGAATCCACTATTTAGCCATTTATTTCTTCTTATGATGATGACAATTGGACCAGAATTTCTATTGCTAAATAAGGCAATTGTGAAGTGAGTCGTAACCTGATTTTATGACCTTGTTTTGGCCATGGTTCTTAAGTGAATCACTGCAATTGTTAAGTTAAACATGGAATCATTAAGGGCATTTAGGTTTTCCTATTGACTTCGCTTGTTGGATGCCGGCATGGAAGGTTGCAAATGGTGATCATATGACCCAGAGGATACTGCTACCATCGTAAATATAGGCTGGTTGGCAAGCACCTGAATTTTGGTTACATAACTATGGGGATGCCACGGCAGTGATAATTCACTTTTTTTCAATGCCGTTTTGTCTTTGAACAGTCGCTAAATTGATTGTTAGGGCCGATTGAAGGAGCTGAGGTGGCGCAGTGGTTAAATGGAGCACTGCAGGCTACTTCAGCTGACTGCAGTTCTGCACTTCGGCTGTTCAAATCTCGCCGGCTCAAAGGTTGACTCAGCCTTCCATCCTTCCGAGGTGGGTAAAATGAGGACCCGGATTGTTGTTGGGGGCAATATACTGACTCTGTAAACCGCTTAGAGAGGGCTGAAAGCCCTATGAAGCGGTATATAAGTCTAACTGCTATTGCTATAAGTCTAACTGCTATGTTAAAAGCGAAGGACTATCTGGAATGACTTTCCCAGATCACATTTGGAAAGAAGGCATATTTCAAATTAGGGCTTCATGTTCAAATCTTATTCAAATGGATTTTTAACTAACTGGTGCCTATCTGTATTGCCCAAGATTTCTACCTTGCAATTGGGCACTGTCAATTGAAAAAGCATTTTATGAAATACTATCATGAGACAAGGAGATAATTTGTTTTTAATTTCCTTGTTTGTTTCATTTCCTTCTCAAGGCCTCTCCTTGCTTCCATTTCCTCTTTTCTTTCCATTCTTTCCTAGATTTTTCACCCAGTCTGCTAATCCTATGGAGAGTACAAACTCCTGGAAAAACCCAAGACCTAGATTCGGTTTAGATTATCCAGAAGTGGGGATGAAGTTGTGATCAATTGCTGACAATTGCTCCCCAAAGCTCAATGAATATAGGCCAGTGATGGCTAACCTTTTTGTTGTTGCGTGCTGAAAATAATGCAATGAATGTGCAACCCTCCTGCACGCCCCGCCCCCAGACATGACCCCCTGTGCTTTCCCGCCTCCTGCACATACACGTGTGAACCCCTGCATGCACCCTGTGCATGAGTGTGCGACCTGCCAGCCCCTGCACATGTCCCCCACGCATGTGTCTCCCGCATGCACCCCGTCCCTTGCACATGCACGTCAGAGACCTGAAAACCAGCTGGCCAGCAGGAGGTGTGTGTGCATGCACATGCACAGCAGAACTGGGTTGGGGTGATTGCTCACATGCCTGCAGAGAGGGCTCTGCATGCCATATTTCGCACATGTGCATATGTTCACCATCATGGATATAGGCAGTACATTATCCAGAGGCGCATAAGTACTCCTTTCACAGACTAGGGAAAACAATCATTACTGCTTTATCTTCTCTGAAATGGATGATAATTTCAAATGAATATTAATCTTATTAGTCTTATTGGAGAATCCATTCTTCCAAGATTCTTCCATTTTTTCTTAGGGAAAACATCATAAAATGTAGTCGCATGACTGTGGGATGCAGCAAACATAAATATATTTGTGTTGCCAAGCACCTGAAGTGCAGTCAAGGGAACCCAATAGTTGGAACCAGGGTGGAACTCCTATTTGCAGACCGGTCGAAACTTCAAATGGATGCTAAGCAACCTGTTGTATATCAAGGACTACCTACCTGTAGGTTGCCAACAGTTAGGCAATTTCCTGCTGGGAAATTCCTGGCCCTTCCATCAAGGACTTCTTTCATTGATTTAGTCTTATAAAGCCTATAAAGAAAAGTACTTTGGAACTTCCTGCTCAGAATGATAGCTCATAAGAAAACCTTACAAATGGTTTGAAAAGGCAATTTTGCAATCTTGAACATGGGGCAAGTTTCAATTAGAAATGATATCTTAAAACCAAGTACGTGTAAAACATTCTGAGTATGAACAATTCTTTGTTTTGGGAAAAGGCACTTTATCTGGTCATATATTTCATGTCTGAATACAATGTGGTTTTAGAACGTATTCAAAGTTCTTTGTGGAGAGAATAATTTCAGAGACAGAATTGGTATCTTCTGCTTCCTCTTTCTTTTACTTCTTGAACACTCCTCACCACTTTGTAGATTGTTGGGGACAAGGGAGAGCAACTCTTCATTAGAGCAATAGAGCAAAGTGCTCCATCTCTTATATCCTATAAACTGACTAGTGATTGAAACTATTTTCACAACAGACAAGTCAAATAGAGTTACACTGAGAACTTCTGCATTGGAGACAAACTCGTTGTATGACTAATCACAGTTGGCCAATAAAGAATTCTGTTCCGTTCCATTCCATTCTGTTCCATTCCAATTCTCATCAGCTATCTCTGCTTATAAGCACAGGATAGGCTTTTTGGAAAGAAAAGATAAATTCTACGGTATCTTTTTAGGATTCAGATAGAATAAACTCTCTTAATATTGGTTTTCTTGTGATTGTGATGTAGCAAAAAAAAATAGAGGTGTCATTCATGTTTGTATGACAGATGAAAGTAATAATCGTGCTCACTCTTAATAGCAATGGAAAACATTAGACAAAGTGAAGCTAAAGTCCTAGCAGAAGATACAACATTTATCACTGATTAATAATTTCTTTTATTTATCCTTAATATTGCTGTAACTGAATTTATTTAAATTATTACTTAACCGTTTGAACAAGAATTCTTTCCTGCTCAAAATGTCACTGGTTCCTAAGTGAAATCCTCATGATTTCCTTTACAAATACAAGAATGTTTAAACAGTATTGATTCCCCTGGATTTAAACCACGTCCATAGAGAATAGAAATTCCTCTGCCTCATTCTGACTGCACATACATATCTGAAAAGGTGCCAGATCCTTTTATACACCCTAATTGCTTTGGGGTTTCCACTCAAGAGTTCTACTTGGCAACACAAAGCAAGGAAAAGCATGAAAACCATGTCCTTCTGTGGAAAGTCACTTCACACCTCAATTACAGCTTCTGCCAACCACTTCAGATGTGAAGTATAATGTTTTTTCCAGCAAGAGGATGCTATTAGCACAATATGCTGTTAACACCGAGGCTGCAAACTGAGCAGCACCAGGGGAAATCACCTCACAGTGGAAGCTCTGCAGATGTCAGCTTTCATACCACTCGGAGGAATTAGTTCCATGGATTCAAATGAGCCTCTTCCACTGCTACTATTTTGGCCTCAAATGACCTAGGTTTGTGAAAGGATTCAGGTCTGAAGCTGCCAGGTTAGGACTGAACATGTTTGCAGAAAGGCCTTTTGGGGCAGCTCTGAAACTTTTACACTGGCTGGGGAATTGTGGAAGTTAAAGTCCACAAGTCTTAAAGTCCCCAAGTTTGACGCCCCTGTTTTACACATTTTGGGGAAGGGAGACTGAAAATCTAATAGTTGGGAAACTAATTTGTTTTTAGTAATTTTTGGGTGGTGGTGTGGGGACTGGAAGCTCTTTAAAATATATCTTTAGTAAGGTAGAAAACTAGACTGAAAATAACTGAATAAAACTGAACAAAGACAAATGCAAAACTTTCCCTTAGGAAACAGAAGGGAGCTACAGAATGAAAGATACAACACTGGACAAAAAAAAAAACCCTTCCCTTTTTTAGGATCTTGACAAAAGTACTTGTAGAAATGTCCTTGGAATAACAATTCCAACTTGAACACGTTACTAAGTCAAATGTGGCTGAAAAACAGAGTTGCATCAATTGAGAATTGGAAAATTTGGCCACACCCAGATAAGATAGGAGGCTACTGTATTTTTCGGAGTATAAGATGAACCAGAGTATAAGATACACCAAGATTTTGAAGATGTAAATTTTTAAAAAAAGTTTTTTGCACTCTGCAGACCTCCCAAAAACAGCCTGTTTTTTGCAAAATTGGGCCCTTTTTGTAAAAAAAAAAAAAAAAAAAAAGGGAGCATGCATAGCTTTTAGGAGGCTTATAGAGTGCTCCTGGGGGCTGCAAGGGGCAAAAACTAGCAAAAAATGGCCCATTTTACCTCATTTCCGCCCTCCCCAGCCCCCAAGAGCACTCTGGAAACCTCCTAACGGCTATGCACGGCCATTTTGGTGAAGAGGGTGGGGTTTTGGGAGGCCAAAAATGCTGTATTCAGTGTATAAGATGCACCCAGATTTTCACCCTCTTTTTTGAGGGGAAACAAGTGCATCTTGTACTGCGAAAAATACGGTAATCTAGAGAGGCTAGAAGACTGAAAAGAACAAGATATGATAGAAGATATATTTTATCAAAAGCACATGGATTCCTTATTCTCCCCTGCTCTGCACTGGTGCGGTCAGACCTGGAAGACTCTGTACAGTTCTGGACACCACTTTTCTAGAATGCTATTGGCAGGTGGAAGTAGGCTTAGAGAAAGTCAACAAGATGATTCAGGAACTTGAGATTGAAGATGTGCTTAAACTTGAGGTGGTGCTTCAGGATAGGTTGAAGGAATTTGGGATGTTCATCCTGGAGAAAAGACAACTGAGGGGAGACAAGGTAGACAAAGTGGTCAGTTATGACGGACCTCTCCACAGTTCCTTATGAACCTATTTCAAATTCACCCTCCCCCCCTTCTCATAGTAACATCATTGCATTTTGGGTGCTTGGCAACTATCCTGCATTTATGGCTGTTTGCAGTGTCCTGTGATCACGGGACCATGGTTTATGTCATTTTTACTGGAAATTACATCTGGTAAAAATGCTCATTGAGTACAATGGATTTGTTTAATGACTGCTGCAAAAAACTTGTAAAGCCAGACAGTTACTTGGTGATCCACTTAATTACCGGTGTGACCTATGACTGTGATTCCAGTGCTGTTATAACTTCAAACAACCACTAAACGAATGTCAAGGACTACCTGTATATTGATACTGAAGTGCAGGATTTTCACTGAAAAAGAACCTATTACAAAAAGCAGGACTGAAGGCCAGAATGGATAAAATTGAACTGACCTGAAGTAAGAGATGGATGAGTCTGGGAAAAGAGACTGCTAGGAGAGTCTGAACTCCAGCTTCAGCTACAACTTTATAGGCACACATCCACACGAATGGAAATGTACAGGTTTTTCTTGCTACAAACACCAGCTCCAAAAGCATCACTTCTAGTAAGAGAGAGGAAAAGTGATCTCTACTGCATCTCTACTGTTCACTTCTCTGCATCTATTGTAGTTTCAGGATTCAGGGAAACACAGGAGCTCAGCACCCTTCTGTCCAGCTCCCACCTCTTTCCTTTTCCCACTGCTTCCATTTTGCTCAAAATCCTTTCCCTCTGTAGGAAGTTAGCACCCACCCCTCTCCTAGGAAAATGAGATATATTAGGAAATATTAAAAGGGCAGAATATTTCCCCCTAAAAGGGAGGCAGAAACTCAGCCCTTTGTCAATGGGCCATTAAGGCCAGAGCCAGTCTATTCTACATAACAAAGATCTACCTCCTTCAGGCAGAGTCATAGTAGGAATTGCCCGAAGCCAGAGGTGGGTTCCTACCGGTTCAGCCCAGTTCAGCTCCGAACCGGTTCCCTGGTCACCACCATCACCATCTTGTTTTTGAGTTCTGCACATGCGAAGAACAATTTCCATTGAACTGCATATGCGCATGCACTTGCAAAGCATGGACACAAGTGAACTGGCAGTAACGCCGGCCAGAACCCACCCTTGCCCAAAGCCCTTTCATTACATCATCACCCTGCAAGAGTCAACCAAGCTTGGGACACAGGACAGCCTACAGAGTTGCCCTGCATGGCCACATGGGAGTCTGACAACCAATCAGAATGCAAGCTCAAATTCAAAAGCCCAGAGAGGGCATAAAACCCAGGCACTCTCAGCATTACCCCCCTTTTTTTTCTTCACCCAACATCTTCAAGGTATGTGATCCTGTCCACCATTAAAACCATCTTTCTAAACAGCCACCATGTTTCCAGTGTCTTTCTTCCCACTTGGAACTGAACCCAGAAGGACATTTCTTCCCACACCTCCAAATCACTGAAGCCGACAAAATCAGGTGAAACTAAAGGAGAAAATCATGACAGAAATCCCTGTTTCCTTTCAATTCTTCAACTATGCCAAGCAGGACAAATTCAGCACTCTGTGTGTGTGTGTGTGTGTGTGTAGGGGCACACATGTTCATTTCCCCCCACCACACCCGGAAGAGACCGCCTGTTCCAGAGACACCTGTGTGAGAGATGCCTTTTCCTGCTCGCTACCCCTCCCTCCCATTCTGCCCACTTCCCTGGCCTCAGCTCTGCAGGAACAGATGGGCTAATCATTGTTCTCCTTCCACAATGAGCTCCCCCCCGCCCCCCCCCCCACTGTAGCTGTAAGCCTTCTGCAGTTGCAATACAACAGTGTACAGCAGGCAGAGTTACGTCCAGAAAAACACTCACTCTGGTTGATTCTAGGTCCACGAATGGGACTCTTTCTCGCCAATTACTACAAAACTGTGACCAGAAACTCATTATGCCAGTGCTGGGAAGTGGTATGGAGGGAATGGGAAGCCTCTCCAATCTTGGCCAACATCAAGAATATTTAAGGGTGGGATTTATGGGATTAGCTCCTCGTTTGGCTCGCAAGTGATTTATGCTTACAAGTCCCATTAACATTTATGACTCACTGACTGGAACCATCTTTGTATTCATGTTTAATTAGACAGCGCATTGCTCCATCTTGTCCCTAGCTTCAAGTGGAACGGTACGATTATCATTCTGTGCAGCCAGACTCCATGCCAGGAGGCTACTTGCTGCTCATTCACACATGAAACAGCATCATCAGGAAGGTGGTATCCTTGTGCAAAACTGCTGCCTGAAGAGCTCCCAGACAGCTTTATTGCCTGACGTCTCAGATTCTCAGCTTTCCAATACGGACAACTCGCAGTTCAGCTGCCAAGATGCTAAGCAATCTGTTATTAAAACCGTGGATAGGCAAGTGCCCACTGACTTCAATTAGGCAGAAGGGCTGCATTGCTGTATTGCTGCTGCTGCACGTTTTTTACTTCGGGAAAACTGATAGGCGTTCACAGGACTGGAGGATTAAACACGCAGTAAGTCTATATTTATAGAGACAAACACAAATGACATCAAATAATACCAATTAAAGGCACAGCTGATATCCAGTTTGATGAACAGATAGTCCTTGACTTATGACCGGTCACTTAATAATAGTTTGAGATTACAACAGACACTCCTCCCCCAAAGGTATTTACAGCCCTGTTCCAATAGCTCCACCCCCATCCTCCACCCTGCCAGGCAGTCATGTCACTGTATTTCAAGTGCTCAATGACCAGTCCACATTTTTACAGCTGTTTGCAGCATCCTGTGATTTATGACGTTTTTGTCAAAAGCCAACATTTAATTTTGGTTTTCAGCTAAAATATTTCATACCGAACTGTTCTGACCCCCTCCTCCGTCCAGTAACGAAAGCTGAGACAAGCTTAATTAGAATGTCCTTTAATAACAAGACCAGAATCTTGGTGTCTGAAAGCCAAGCAAACAAACAGATAAGGACCTTGGCAGCAAGTCCGACAAACCTTGGCAGCAATTCAGACAAACCTTGGCAGCAATCCAGCCTGCCAAATTAGTTACATTCTCTTTAGTCAATGTGTTGACTTCTGCAAGAGGGGCGTGTCACAAGCAGTCTTTTTTATAGTCTGGAGAGGAGCCTAATGACCACCAGCTGAGCGCAATTACCTCCTGTAATTGCGTAATTGTTCTTGACGCTGAGTAGCTCTTCGATGGCATGCATCCAGGAACAACTCACTGCTGGTTTCTGGATCACTCTCCCTTGCCTCCTCCACACTAGTCCAAGGCTCAGGTGCCACCTGGTGGCCAACAAGTCTCTCTGCGCCCTGCTTGGAGTTGGGGTCCTCCACATCTTCCAGGGCCGACTCATAGGGCCCCTCGCTGTCGGCAGCTCCAACGGCTCCTGCTGGGCCACAACACCGAACAATGAGTTTGCTTAATGACTGTGGTGTTCGCTTAACAACTACAGCATTCACACTACAACCGCCACATTCACTGAATGACTGCTGCAAAAAAGATTGGAAAATCAGCCGAATCATGTGATAACTTGCTTTGGCAGGCTCTACTGTGGCCATTAATCAAGGACTATCTGTTAAGGCATCAGGCTTGAAACCAGGAAACAAGGAATTCTAGTCCCACCTTGGGCATGGAGCCAGTTGGATTACTTAGGGCCAGTCGGTCCACTGAAGATGTTACCTAGCCTGATAACAAAATGTTTGAAAAGCAACCCACAAGCTCAGAGAACGAACCTTCATCCTCCTAACAGCAGTTCATTTAGTAACCGTTCAAAGTTACAATGGCATTGAAAAAAATGACTTACATTAATTTTTTACAATTGTTGCAGTATCCCCGTGGTCATCAGAGGTGGACTGCTCCCAGTTTGGCCCAGTTCGGCTGAACCGGTAGTGGCGGTGATGGGAGCCTCTGCCCATCCGCTTCTGAGCATGTGCAGAAGCAGTGCACATGCGTACAAGAACCCATGTGAGTACGAGTGAACCAGTAGTAAACCGGTTAGCAACCCACCACTGGTGGTCATGTGATCAAAATTCAAACACTTGGTAACTAATTCATATTTGTGATGGCTAAAGGGTCCCAGGGTGATCCCCTTTTGTGACCTGACAAGCAAAGTCAATGAGCCAGATTAACTTAATAACCATGTTACTACTGTTAACAACTGCAGTAATTCACTTAGCCACTGTGGCAACAAAGGTCATAAAATGGGTCAAAACCCGCTTATTGACTGTCTTACTTAGCAACATACATTTTGGGCTCAACTGTGGTCATAAGTCAAGGACTACATGTAATTGTCACTTGTCACTAATGGACACAAGCCACTCTTTTTCACGTCCCCTGAAATTCCATCTCGCACCCACTAGGGATGTGGGCACTCCCAGAGATTGGGAACCAGTTTCTATGTTCATTCTACTCCTCTGAGCTGCTTTGAGGATGTCCTGCCTGATCAGAGAAAGTCCCACTCGTAAACAGCTCGTAAACAGCCAACCCATTTATCTGCTTGACCTACATTTCCCCTGTTTTCTTTGGCCTTGACACAGTTTTCAGAACATTTAGCTCTGTCATTGATGGCAAGCTGCACACTCAAAAGTTACAAATCAATTGCCCTGGTACATTTGTTGCTTATTGAAACAATCAGAACCTCATCAGTGTTACCTTCACTTGATCCAAAATAAATTCTACATAAGTTCCTGGGATGAGAGAGAAAGATTCAAAGCCAAGTAAAAACTAATGTAGCACATTAGCATTATAAGAGTGTGGGGTATCATCCAGAAGGCTTTCCTCCCCTGAAAGTTTAGTCAGAATTTACTTTAGATAATCTGAACTGACAGGCCTTCTGTTTACACTAAGACACAACTGATTTGGCCCAGTAACTCATTTGAAAGGATTATTGCATTGACTTTCACATGACTTCAGTCTAACCAGTATTTGGCTTTATTGTATAGTCAATTGCCAGACATACTGAGAAGCAAAACATAAAGAAAGACTAATTCGGGGGGGGGGGTTCCCCCTTCAGTAGATCATTAATAATAAACAATGACTCCACTCAGGCTATGTAGAGGCTGCGAGGCTATGGCATTCAAAATAAAATAGACCTATTGCTTTTTTGTGGTTGTTGATCCTGCTTCTCTGACCAATTTGCTCTTTTCTAGAAAAAAATTATCACCTCAGATTACGTCTGCAATTATCAAGTATCAATAAAAGATTCAGATTTATTAACATGAGATAGAAAGTTTAACTACCTATTCACTTATTAACCTTGGGCTTTTAGAAGCTAACTCAAAGTCACAGTATTTTCAGAAATGCTATAGTTCTGTCACACCAAACTTAAGTTCCAGACAATGGAAGTTCATCTCTGTATATTGTGTAACATACACAGTGTTGTTAATTTATTTTTCCAGGATAGTCACATTATGTTTTGATGTTTTTGCTTCAACCAGATGATGGACTGCGATCTCTGAAAATTTAACTCAGGTGTGACTGACCCAAGATGGCTGGGTCAGGACAGAACAACTTGAACTGGCTAACTCTGACGTGAGGACAATTCAGTCCTCTGTAACTCTCTTCAGCCTCAATGGTGGGACTCCTGCTGGATAGGGCTGCTGCTGCTGTTGCAGTGGGGTAAGGTGAGGCAAGGAGAAGGACAGGACCGCCCTGATGCCCTTGGCTTATTTGATGCCCTGGGCTCACATCCAGCTGGCTATCACTGCCGGCCAAGGGGCCAACAGCTGCAGCTGCTGCTGGGCACCACCAGCCTGTGCGCTCACCACCTGTTCGTGCATGTAGGAGTGCCCAGTCAGACTGGGGTGAGCCGGGGTGGTGGGGGCCACTCCCTCACCATCACCAGAGTGGCCCTGTGGGCCAGATCTAATCATATCGAGGGCCATATTTGGCCTGTAGGCCTTGAGTTGATTTAAATGATCATAAATTAGGTGCCACCAGACCTAATTTTTGTTAAGAAGCTTCAGGATTTAATAGCACTTTGACTTTGAGGAAGAACATGAAATTTGGACTGAATATATGTGAGCATGTAGTTCTGTCAACAACCCTTGGAAGAAGCTTTATCTGTTCCTGGATTTGTGCAGCTGTCTTGGAATCAAGGGGAAATTAACATGTTATGTTTCAGGTGTTGCTAAGAATGCTAATATTTTACATTAATAAATACCAGTAAACAATAATCTCATGCATCTGTTGTGGGGAAAGTATGAAGACGACCTGAGTAGGAACATCTGCCCCACAGATGTTAAATAGGAACTGGTGGAATCATAAAGAGAAGCATGTTTTTTTCCCTATAAGTACTTTTACAAATATAATAAATGAATACATTTGGAGAGAAAAGCAGTAAAGATTAACAAAGATTGACAATCATCTTGATATCTGAGAGGGTTGTGATCATGGATCGTAGGGTGGTTAAAAGCCACACTGAAATAGGAATAAGATTTGATTGAGTTTTGAAGGGATTCTGCTCTGTCCACTTTAAAAAAAAAATATTTATGTTAAACCTATATTGGGCTTATGTGGAAGGAGTGTTGCTACATTATGATCTCATAGCATAACTGTTACCGATTATTGTAGGAAAGCACATTCTAATATTATTTTAAGGAAACACTTGAACATAATATGCTGTTTTCAGAGGCAGCCTTATGCCATGCCTAGAGCATAATTCAGTCAAAACAAAAACTAGTTCTAGAATTTCATATATTTCTAAAACATAAAGTGAAAGCTGTTGTTTTCTCTGAGGGGTAAACAATCATAAATATCGGGAGTGTGGGTGAAAAATCAACCCCCAAAGTCACAACAAAGTCAGATTGAAGTAAAGATTTTGATTATGTAGGAAAAGGGTGGAATAAAGAGTGTATTTTCATCAATAGAGCAGTCAATTCTCAATGAGGAAGCACACTTCATTGCCTGTCACAAAATGGCGGGCTGAAAATGAATAATGGGCCACTTACATTTTGCAGTAACAGTTCCAGTGCTTGAACGTATGTATACATGATATCTCTACAGTTTTATTTTCAAATTTGTACAAACTAAACATATTTACCTAGCTGGTGCCTTAGGTGCATTTTCTATGTAGTTTATTATTATCACTAATCACTGTGGAAATACATTATGAAAAATTGCAAATAATATGAAAAAGTATGCCAAAGTATGAATACTGACATACATATTGTGCATCTTGGATGCAAATGAAAAAATACAGCTTTGCCTATTAGTAGCAATAATATTAAAAAAGAACATGATTTGGGCATATAGCTGTAATTGAAAAATGTTCATCTGTGCTCATCACACTCATCTTTTATTAAGCCACTGATATAATTACAACTATATTATTTCCTACAGTTCAGATCTGCATTCTAGCCAGCAAATCCCATTTTCTTCAGCTGAGACATAGACCAGTAGCATAAAGATAATCTACAATCAAATGTTTAACCATCAGCAGTGAAATATAAATATAGTTACATCTCACAAATGAGGATTTTGATGGATAGAAATCTATCAATTTTACTCTCCATGAGTTTTAATCCTTCCATCCCAGTTTTTAAGTTTCCTAATCTTATTTTTACATTTTTAGCAAAGATTGGTAAGAATGTATTTGTACTTATAATTCTCATTCATCCAAATATACATAAGATAAGGTGGGATTTTTGACTATATACCCAAAGAGAATACATATCAATTCCTTCTCTTTTTGTCATATGTATAGCTAAAACAAATATCTTAGCTGTTATTGATTTTCGTCAATAACATTTACAAGTATTTCTCCTAATTATACCAATATTGTTGATTCAGCCTCTGAAATTTGCATATTGATTTTCTCTGTGGTGGTGAATGATCACAATAAAATATTTCAATATATATCATGCACACTGTATGATATAGCTAAGCATACATACACAACCTAATTTATGTTCAAATTTTTGAGAAGATAATTACATTTCATAATTTGCATAAAAATAAATATTGAGAGATATCTCGATTCCAATTATATTGTTTAAAGAATTGAATTTAGATTGGTTCATAGTAAAATATTAACTGAACCAATTTTTTCCCCATCACTGTCTGTAGTAAGTCCCAGTAAATTCCACAAAATTCAGTACTGGGAAATATTATTACCATTAATCTGAACAGATATTGAACATGCTGCATATAGAAATCAACTTGGAATTCAAAGATACTACATGCAAACATCTGGAAACTACAAGGCTTTTTACTTCTACTCAGGCACAAACACCTCAAAATAAACAAGATATTAAGCTGTTAAAAGAATTAATTTTAAAATACAAAAACAGTTAAGCATACTTTTTTCCATAAACCAATAACCTTCTTCCATATTTTATACTTTCCTAATGCAATTAAACTATTGTAATGTTAAGATTATAGAAAATCTTATTTTAAGTTTCAAAATTAAATTAGACTTTATTACTATTACATATTTATAACACTTTTATCTCATAAAGATCTTGATGAGGGACACCCATATTAAAAAAAAATACTAGTTTGGCTTCCATATATTAACAAATTCTCCCTAATTATTGTCTAAGAAGCTTCATCTGTAATACCCAAAAACTTTGGAGTCACCTCCAAGAAACATTCCTTTTAATTAGGATCCAGTAAAATGTTCCTTGTAATTAGGATCCTCCAGGCTGAGCTGTGCAGTTGGTTCCCATGTCTTGCGAAGAGCTGCTGCAGTCCTGGCCATCATCCTTTAGAGAAGGTGCAGCTTCAGGCAACTCCGTCAGCCTTACTGCCGCTTGCATTTTCTTTTCTAATTCCTCTATCAGTCCTCCCGAAACAGATGTAGACTGTAGAGAAAGCTTTGATTTTTCATTACTACCCTCCAGTGTCAAAGTCCCTGTGTCTCGCCTTAATCCATTATCGTCAATAAGTGGGGCTGTCCTCTCCTCTAGGAGTGTGCATTGCAAAGGATTTATTTTCCCATCTTCACTGGCTGAGGACTCTTGTTCATCCGAATCAGAGACTTCTGTCTCGTATGATGAAGTGCTGCCCGAGTCCTCGAATTCACTGGCATCTTCTCGGGAGGGAGGAGGCAGCTGCTGCTCAGAATTGCCTGCGTCAATCGCTTTTAACTCTTTCTCTTCCTCGTGTACCAGAAGCGCGGCTGTTTCCAGCTCATTTAATTCGAAACCCAAGTCCTCCTTACTCAGCTCTGCTTTCTGCATGGATTCAGCGAGTGCTGCCAAGTTCTTTGACCTGTGGAAGGGAAGATCCAAAATCATTCAGTGTCTTGAATGACACAAATGCAAAAGTGATTAAATCAGTGGCTCCCAAAATGGGCCCAATGCCCCACAGGGGGGCAATTTGATTTTTAATGTGGGCAATTTAAACTTTGTTTACACCATGTTAATGACTAGTAAGGCTTCCTCCACATGAATAGAGTTCACTTTTTGAGTAAAGTAAGAATTATATGTCTGGGCGGGGGTGTGTGTGTGCCAGGATTTTAAAGATGTTTAGGTGGGTCATGGCCAAAAAAAGGTTGGGAGCCACTGGACTAAACCAATGCAAATAATACACAAGACAATAGATAACAAGGCTCCCATGAGTAGATTTTCTGATTATTCATCAGCGGAGCGTCATTCATGCTTCTGGTTCTTTTTGTCTGTTTGATTTATTAAAGCACCTTTCCCCTTAATTCCATGATTGCTACAATTCCTCAGTAAATTCAGTACTGACGGGATGAAAGGAGAGACAACATTCTTCAGGGGGGGGTGAAAGCTTTGACAGCTGCCCAATTGTTAGGCTTGGCAATGGACAATGGGTTGACCGGGCCAAGAAAGCTTTTCTTCCTCCCTCCCTTCCCATTGTTCCTCTGATAAACACATATCCCTGCAGACTAGATTTATTTTTGTACTTGATGAGTTTATATAGCCACCCATCTCACACACATGCCTGTGGGTGGTATACAAAGATAAAAACACAAAAACAATAGAATGAAATAACGAAAGAAAAGCAAGAAAATTCATTTTAAACTTAAACATAATACAACCCATTATGTGAAAAGCATAATTTGCAGGACGATGAACTCATTTTCAAAGTAGCAATACAGCCACTCTGCAGGCTCCACACCCACTTCATCAGGCCTCCCTAGACCTAGTGACAAAGTCATCCCTTCAGGTCCTTCTGGGAGGCCAGCAAAGTTGGGGCCAATCTGACCTCAGGGAGAATAATGTTGCAAAAAATGGGTGCCAATGCAGAAAAGGCTCTTCTCTTGGATTCTATCAGGCAATACTACTTGCTGGATGGGATCAGCAACATGCTCTTTATGCTAAATCTGATGAGGCAGGTAAAGGTAATTGGAGAGAGGCAGTCCTTCAAATAATCTAGCCCCATGTTATATAGGGCTGTAGCAGTAATTACCAGCCCCATGACTTGAACACAGAAGCAAACTGCTAACCAATGTAGCTAGCAGAGCAGAGGTGTAAAGTGTACTGATCTAGGTTCCCATGTCATTCATTTTTGTACCAGCTGGAGTTTCCAGATGCTCTTCAAAGCCAGTCCCATGTACATCATGTTACAGTAATACATGTGGGAGGTGACAAGGGCATGAGTGATTTGAGTGCAGGGTCTCCTGGTCTAGGAATAAGAGCAAGTGGCATATGACTCAAAGTTGTGCAGAGTTCTTCCCAGCCATGATTGGCATTTGCTCATCGAACATGAGTCATGAGTTCCACAAGGATCGCCAGATTGTGCACAGAGTGTGTCTGGAACAGTACCACCCTACCCAAAACTAAAGATGGTAAATTCTCAAGTGCTGGTGGCCCTAAAAGCCGCCAGTGTTGGGCTGAAGCCTCTTGTCCCCTATCTAAATCCCCAAGTTGATATCAAGACAGGATATCAATAGCATTGCTTATTTCACTTGATGTGAAGCAAGCAATTTGAAAAGAAGTGTGATGCATAATGATGATACCTCACCCCATGGCTAAAGATGACTTATATCAATTGCTTCATGTAGATCAGGGGTGTCAAACTCATGGTATCACATTGTCATCATGTGACGTATCACGATTGTTTTCCCCTATGTTAAATTTGGGATGGACGTGGCCAGCTTGTGACACATCCAGCCTGCGAGCTACAAGTTTGACACCTCTGATGTAGATGTTAAACAGGACAGGAGATTTTGGCTGGGTCAGGATAGTTAGAAGAATAAAATGTGAAGTACTACCCTCTCCCACTGTTCTTAATCAGGATCAATGATCAAATTGTATTTTCAGGATTAATGGCAGTATCCCTCTGAATAACAACTGAGAGAGGATGTCTTCTGCATGTCCTAGCTGCCGAATTGCTGGCTAGCAGATCTTTATAAAATGCTTTTCAGACTCTCGCCATTGTATTATTTTATTTAATTATTTTATTTATTGGATTTCTATGTTGTCATCACAATCTGGTGACTCTGGGCATTTTTTACAATATGGCAACAGTTAAAAAGTGTTTAAGAAGTTAAAAAGCAAAAAAACCCAGTTAAAATAGAATAAAATTCTACATATTAAAATTAAAAAGCAAGATGATGATCAGCTTGGAACTTTTTCTCTATCTCATCAGCCACCTTCAATGTAGCGGACTCCTGTCAGACACCAGACCAAAAGGTAGACAAGTTTTTAGGCTCTTCCAGAAAGCCATTAGTGGGAGGGAGGGGGAGATTTCATCTCTAAGAAGAAGCTATTCCTGGTCTCCTCTAGAGGCTGGTCTCCTCTAGTTGCAATTCTTTGGCTGATGGGTAATGAGTGAGGTAGGTTGATCCCATAACACTTTCCCTAACATTCTCCTTTAAACATATGGATAATAAAAGGCTGCATTGATTTGTAATCTGGAGAAATATGAATTCAACAAACTGCAAAGGTATTTCTAAAACATTAGAGGGAAAAAGAGCAACCTCTTTCCCGCTCCCCTCAATATTCTAAAATCATTTCCTGATACTATTCAGCAGCCTGTAAACCACTGGACACTTTATGCTACATCTATTTACTCATGATAGCCACCAATATTTTAAAAAAATATAAAATTAACATAACTCTGAGATCAATTAACAATTACAAGCCTGATTAAACAGATGCAGGTTTACAGATTTTCTGTTTCCTGAAAGGGCCAGAGGTAATTCTTGAACGCTTTGTTACCAAAAAGGTCAATATCACCACTTCAAATTATGCTTGAGAGGGTCCTGGCAACAAATGCCCAATACCCTATTATACAAGCTTCAAATGATTCCTGTAAATTCAGTGACAGATGAAGATCAAGTTGCATTTTCAGAGTGAATACAGTATATATATTTCTTTCAGAAGAATGCATGGCTGTTTGAACTTTAATCCTAAATCAACTCTCTACTGACAATGGTAGTCTTGTGTCTGGATTAAATGGTAGCTTGTTCTCCCTCATCCATGTGTCACTGAGTTTAGACAATGCTTCCTTAAGAGTAGCTGGAAAGCAGAAACAGATCATTCCAAGTTCTGAATGATCACCCTCAGTGTTTCATGTAGCTATTGAATGTCAAGAGGGATAAGTTGGAATCTTATGGGATATTAGAGGTCAGAAATCCAGGCTCATATAGTAAACTGCAGTATTGTGCTTAATATCCAATTCTTCCTGACAATCATGAAGGATAGTCTTAATAACAGAAGTTGTGAGCAATTCAGGAAAATTAGCAAGTCTGTATTTATCCCATCCAATTTCAACCAAGACATTGCAGTACTTATCTTGCTTGAAAGCCCACCTGAAATGGATCCAGATAGTACATTTAAGCACCTTTACTGTTGGAAGCAGGGGTGGGTTTCAACCGGTTCGCGGTGGTCCCCGCGAACCGGTTGGTCAGCGAACCCGGAAGTAAGTAACTTCCGGGAACGGCGAAGGGCCCACCCGCCCGCCCTCCTTACCGGTCTTTGAAGGCTTCTGCGCTTCCACACAGGAGCATGGCACATACAGCGCCTGCGCGATTCTCCGCAAGCAGCTGGATGGCACATACAGTGCCTGCGCAAGTCTCCGCGAGCAGCTGGAGCATCGCGCAGGCGCTAAGACGCATGCGTGAACTGCGCACGTGCATGAGGACGCCGTTGGAACGGGATTAGCAACCCACCCCTGGTTGGAAGCAATGTGTGCCAAGACCATTATTCACTCAGCAAATGTAAACTGTGGTCTTCTTTATTTCCAACATCAACTCCCAGTACCAAAAATTAACAAGGGATTTCCCTTCCCACATCAACTTGCCCAGAAGCCAATCTGGGCATCTCTAATCTTCAGAGAGCAAAGGAAAGGCATAAGAGTTGTAGTGGTGCAGTGGTTAGAATGCAGTATTGCAGGCTAATTCTGCTGACTGCCAACAGTTCGATTCTCACCAGCTTAAAGTTGACCCAGCCTCCCAGTCTTCCAAGGTCAGTAAAATGAGGACCCAGATTGCTGGGGGCAATATGCAAAGCACTATGAAGCAATATATACAATAGGTCCAAGTGCTATTGCTATTGCTATAAATGGCTGCTTGTGGTGGGAGATGGAATCTCAGGAATGCCAAAGAAAAGAAGAAATATTTCATTGTAAATTAAAATTCTTCAGCCTCGCTTAAAAAGCACAGCACAATTAAGAGGACGTGGAAATATGCTTCTTAAAGAGCCCCCCAAAAAGGTTAATTTGTAATACTTTGTGCCAATGACATTTTCTTTGTGTGTGTGTATGCTTGGGAATGTACTTCCCCTTTTTCCTGTTTACATTTTTGGTCACATTCATTTCAGTCATGGCATTGCTTCAATTTGGTAAAAGCCTATTAATACAAGCACATGCAAACTGTTCAAATTAAAAAAAAGAAATGGTGCATGCCTCTTTATCACTCTCACTGGGTAGGAACAACACAGTCGCAATTAGCATCTCTCCCTGTCAGCATGGCATGAATGATATGTTTGAAGGCATGACAATTGTATAGATGAGCAGATGCAAGTGAGAATTGTTTCTTCTACAATCTTTTCCCATTTTATGAAAGCCACCTGCTTCTTAAATAAAAAAATGTACAGTCTGCACACTTATTTAAATTCCCTGTCTCTATAGCTATGTCATACAGGAACAAAATGTGTTAATTGCATTAAGGGAAACTGAACTGAAATTTTTATGTGTCGTTTTTTTCTTAAAGACTCTAGAGAATTCAATGTTATTTGATCGTTTTTAAATATTTCTACATAGATAATATTTAGGGAATATAGAAGAGCAAGGGCAGATCCTTCAGCATAATTATCATCATTATCTCCCACTCGCCAGGTCTGCAACAGCTGTTTCTCCAGGCTCTGGTTCCTCAGATTCTTTTAAGTGGCAGCATCAGGAATCTGAACTTAGCATGTGCTCTCCACACTTAGCTGCTGAGCTACCACCTTTCTCTTAATAGTCTTATAATTGGGGTTGAACATTCTGCTGGAACATGTTTTCAGAGGCTGCATTGCCCCCTGGAATGAAGGTAATTTAGAAAGGGCTGAGAACATTAAAAAGAAAAAGAAAAAACCCACGCCATCCAGTTGTCTCCGTCCTTTCCACGCACTTTTAAATAAAATTCCTTTAGGAGATTAAGAAATGCTCTCTGTGTTATACTGAGTAATTATCCCTCCTGGGAACTAGAATATAAAGATCTTTAAAATCATTCGGCTGAGAGAACAAGCACTTTTAACTTTTGCCTCACAGGAGTTGTGTATTACATTATCAGCTGCTCGCTCTGGTGTCACTGTGTCATGCCTCGCAGGTTAGTAGACTTTGGCAGAGGAAATGAAACCCAATCAGTTACAGCGGGATTTATTGCAGACCTGCTGTTGCAGGAAGTGGTGAAAAGTTGATTGATAGCCTGAGAAAAAAAAACCCCCAGTGCTGCAAAAACAAAATAAAACCCGAACAAAAAACTACAACTAAAACAAAAAATGCCAGCATGTGTCTACTATTCACACTTGATTTCCTTTTCCTCCTTACCCTTATTCTTGTTCATTTCATGCAATAGTATTGTTTTATTCTCTTCTTTGTAAAAAATGTATTTACATACATCCAAGAACTCCACAAATCAACCAGAACGTAATATATTTAACCTACCAACATTGTAGATTTTTTTCTACCGTTTAATTACATGACAGGACAGCTACAGCCATACTTAATATAGGGCTGTATACTTTGGTTATTTTAGAAATGGACTGATGTAAACTTCCCATTTGTCAGTTATCTATCTTTGACTATGTAGAAAAATAAACTTCCTATGACCTATATACTATTTAATCTCCCTATATAACCTTAAAGAGATATACAATAATTATATTTTGTATTTATTAAAGACTTTTTTGACACATTAAAAAGCATTTGTAAATCAGTTGCAGATTCCTTTTAAAGAGAAGAAAAAAATACTGTGTTCTTTGCTGTAATCTTTCTGTTTCCTCAGCATTAAAGATGGAGAGCTATTCAAGTATTTAAACTCTAGTGTGCAACAAAGAAACCTCGTAACAGCAGCCGTTCCTTTCAAAAGACAAACATCCATGTTATCAGAATGAATATTACATATGTTTGGCTGACAGCCAGATCAGCAAACTTCATAACACCAGGAGCATTATAAGCACTTCACAATTCTGGCAAGGAGCCAGGCAAACGTATGACTCATTCAAACAAGACACTGGTGTTTATTTTTAAAGATACAGACATAATCTCTTGTCTTCCATTTGTGCTGCAAATCACAGTCCTGACATCTTATCAAAAGCAAGGATATAACATGCACTCTGCTCAGAAAACAAGCACAACAGGCAGAATTTCCTGTCACATGGGTACCTCCAACATGTGTCTCTTTTCCTGACAAACAAGAGCAAGTAAAACAGGCCTTTTTCAAACAAATTCAGCCACAAAGTCAAGAGGATGACAAGTACATGCCATCTGAGGAAGACAGTTGTATTATCAAGAACCATTCCTGGACTATAATTCCTGAGAAGGAGAAACCTCGCCTGAACCAATTTCAAGCTATTCAGGGGGCTTCTTGGTGTTGTGCATATGAAGGAAGAAGCCTGGTTGAGTTGGACATAAATCCTGGGGAAATACAGGAGCACATCTGTGTATCCTCTCCACAATAGGTTGGGGCTGATTTGGCGTGGAATATTTCCTCTGGAAATATTTTTCAGCTTCCCGGTCTAGTCATTCCAGCATATATATTCCCTAGGTAAATAGTAGGGTGTAAAGCTAAAGTTCACCTTACTAGCCTTATAATTTAAAACAAATGGAAAAATTATCACTGGGGAAGCAAGAACATGCTCTTAGAAACAGATCTTCAGCTGTGCTTTCAACACTGTTCTTTTTGCCCTTTAATTTTTTAAGCATTTTTTAAAAACCTAGAATAATTTGTTTCTTGCTCCTAATGGTTTGCGTCAGTTTCTGTCTCTACTTTCCTGTCCACCTCAACCTTCCCCATCCAGTAGATCCTTTCTTTGAAGAAATCTTCCATCTCTGTCTTATCCAGCCTCCAGGCTTTCTCCTGAGCAGTGCAGGTATCATTTTCCTTGAAAGAAACTAGGAATAGACCCATTCAAAGTAATTCCACTACAATTTCATTACTATCATCACAAAAATCAAATTTCTTTGCAGATTTCCCCCCCTTAAATGAAGACAAGCATGTAGCCAAAACCCATTGTGAGTATGTTCCATTTATCAGAAAAAGAAAAATAGTGCTTTGATATGAGAGAAGACTTGGAGAAAAATAGTGCTTTCATGCTTCCATGAAAATATTGAGTTTACTATAGATAGTCCTCAATTTGTTCAGCGATTGTTGAAAGTTAAAACAACGCTGAACGATGGGGGACTTACAATGAGTTGTGGCTACCAGAGCACCCCCTCAGGACATGATTGTGATTCAGGTGCTTTGCAACTGACTTGTACTTACAATATTTGCAGCATCCTATGGTTACATATAAATCCAATAAACAAACAAACAAACAAACAAACATGATTGCCACCTGTGATCCTCACTGCTGATTTAGGACAAGCAAAGTCAATGGGGAAGCCAGCAGGAGGTCACAAATGGCAATTATGTGATGCCATGCTTAACAACTGTGTGGGATTGAATTGACAACAGTAACTGGAACTGGTACATTGACTTTCATAAGTTGTTGTGGTCATATCACATTGTGTTTTATGACTGTCACTAAGCAAGACCTCTCAGTCCCAATTACTGTCTTTAAACTATGGCTATTTATGCCGTAAACTGTATTTTAATGGTAACAGATGTATAGAAATGTTATACTGTACCTATACAGAAAAAAAACATGGGTTGCATGCTGGCTGAAATATTCCATAAAATGGGGGCCATCATTGAGAATGTCTGTTACCCAAACCATATGCCATGAACTCACAAGGTGAGAGGTACAGTAGGCCTTTTCTAGATTATTGGACTGGATGGATTTAATTTTGCCATTCAATGTTGATGTATTCCAGTGTTTGCTGTCAAGCTTTAAAATACTAACCAGCACTTGTACTATACCAAGATGTCTACTGACAATGTAGTAACTTTAGAATAGGTATTATTCTTGCTTAACTGGACTGATCCATCAGGAATCTAGTAGCTGCAGTTTGCACCAACCATTGCACTAATCAAGTCTGAGGGTGGTAAGTCATTTGTTACGTTGTCAAGACTACTTAGCACTAGCTGAAGCTGGACAAAGCCTGCCCTGTCCATGGCTTTCACCTGCTATTTAAGAAGGAAAGCCAACTTTAGGAGAATTTCCTAGTCATGAACCAACTCTGTGGGGAGAAGCATCATGTTATCCAGAGTATCTTTGGAGTAAATGTTATAAGATCACTACAACGTCTATGGATGACAAGCAATTCATAGAGAGGTTCTAGGGGCTTCATCACTGTAGGTTAGTGTGCCTTTTGGTGAGGTTAGGTTACCTTTTGGCCATCATGTGCCAAAGGCGGGGGGAGTGCAGGGGAGTCATGTATGGATGTGCCAACACCTATAATTCTATGCATGTGACCCCGCTGCACACATGCATGCATGACCTCTGCCCTCCCCCTGCTTTTGGTCCACGATGGACCCATTTCTCACCTTTCCCAGGCTCCTGAGGCTTTTTAGGAGCATGGGGAGGGCGAAAACGCCCCCCCCTGCCCCCCCCGGAGGGCGCTTTCAGAGCGTCCTCTGGAGAGGAGGGAGAAAAACAGCCCTACGGGCAACCCAGAAATCCATTCCCGAACTTCCGGTTTGTGCGTCAGGTTGTTTTCGTGTGAAAAACAGCTGAAAATGAAGGCCGAAATCAGCTGGCTAGTGCGTGCATGTGCGCTGGAGCTGACAGTGCAATGCCTCGTGTGCCCTAAGAAATGGCTCCGTGTGCCACCTGTAGCACCTGTGCCATAGGTTTGCCATCACGGCTGTAGGTTTTCAAAAAAAGACTGGGCAGTCACCTGTCTGAAATGGTATAGGGCAGTGATGGCGAACCTTTTTCTCCTCGGGTGCCAAAAGCACAAGCACTATCATGCTCGCTCGCATGCCCACCACATAATTTAATGCCTGCGCCATGTCCCCTGCGCATGCACGCTCATCCCCTCATCCCCTCACGCATGGCTTTCTTGGAGCCTGGGAAGGTGAAAAAGAGCCCAACACGCAAACTGGAAGTTCGAGAACTGACTTAAGGGTTGCCCACTGAGATGTTTTCCTTCCTCTGGAGGTCTAAAAACAGCCAAACGTGCAACCTAGAAGTCTGTTCCTGAACTTTTGGTTTGTGTGTTTGGCGGTTTTTCGCCCTCTAGAGGGTTCAGGAGGTTTCCCTGAAGCCTCCAGAGGACAAAAAACAGCCCAACATGCAAACCGGAAGTTTGGGAAGGGACTTCCAGGTTGCACGTTCAGTTGTCTTTTGTCCTCTGGAGGCTTTAGGAAAGCCTCCTGAAGCCTTCAGAGGGTGAAAAACTGGCAAACACGCAAACTGCCCACTGTATGTTTTTAAAAGAATATCGGCTCAAGCTGAGGTTACAATAGATAACTGGGGATTTTTGCCACGTTAATGATACGTCAACCATATTATGAATGATCTTCCCCAGAAATTTCTAGTGAGTGCTAAATAATATGGGGGTTGAATAACATGGGGGAAAGCACCAAACATCATTAAACCCTATACTGGGTTTTCCAGAGGTTTTAGTGCTATTCCCTGCTATGACAATTGATTTAGAATGCTCATTGAATTAGCAGTAGAAGTACTGTCAAACAATACCCACAACCTGTAATTCTCATAGACAATTTAGAAGGATTGAGACTGTCAAACATCATTAAGAGAACTAATAGAAGAATGAGTGTACTTCCCCTATTGAAGTACAGATGGAACCAACCAGAGTCACCAATGCAGCTCCTCTCCTATGACCAGATCCAAATCTTCTCTGGACAGAATCTAGGGAATCCATTTTCTCTAACTACTTTGCTGCCACCTTTTCAACTACTTTTGTAAGAAAGGGAAGATTGGAAACTGGACAAAAGCTGCCATATAAAGTTGCCTTCTTTAAGGTGTGATTTAATATCTAATAGACCTGAGGAGTACGGAAGGTGCAGAAATCTCTCTTCTCTATTACAGAAGAGAGTCTTGAATCCAAGGGAGGAGAATTGTGAGAAAGAGATTTCAGCAATTCTGCTGTCTTAAAATTGTGAGGGAGAATTACTCCGGTAGGCTTTCAAAACTTTCTCACATTATGCTGCTGGCAGTAAAAGTCTTTCCAGAAATCCATGTACTTTTGGTTTGCGAAGCTTGATAATGAAGTAGTATTGTAGTAATGAAGTAGTGAGGGTATAACAAGAAGCAATGGGTGGAAACTAATCAAGGAGAGACGCAATTTAGAACTAAGAAGTAGTTTCCTGACAGTTAGAACAATTAATCAGTGGAACAACTTGCCTCCAGAAGTTGTGAATGCTCCAATACTGGAAGTTTTTAAGAAGATGGAGAACCATTTGTCTGAAATGGTATACGGTTTCCTGCCTAAGCAGGGGGTTGGACTAGAAGACCTCCAAGGTCCCTTCCAAATCTATTATTCTATTCTATTACAGCCTCATCACTGACTATCTCCTAGTGCCAGCTGCTCACACCTCTTCCAGCATCCAAAAGAAGAGAGTCTTGCTTCAGCCTGCAGGTGGCAGAATTCAAACCATAGAGAACACTGTTAACTTTTTCAAGCTCAAGATGAATCAAATCCCCGGTAGCAACAGGGGTGGGTGGTGGGTGGAGGAGATACTTTTCATTAAAATAGATCCTTCCTAACTGGAGTGGTTATGAACAACTTTATCAAGAAACCTGAAAAAATATAACTTTCATACCAGTGGTGGGTTCCGGTACAGTTGAAACGGGGCCTGGCATCCTCCACATGAACGTGCACAGCGTGCACATGCGTCTTACCATGCGAGTGCTCAGAAGCACCAAAGACTTTAAAGACAGGTAAGGAGCACGGGGGGGGGGGGGCGCGGGCCCTCCGGAGCACCGTACTGGAACAGTACCCAGTACTCCGGGCAAGCTCTGGTACGCCCGTACCGGGGCTTACCGCCTGGAACCCACTACTGCTTCATACCTATGTTTTATCCCAAAATCTTCTCTAAAAGGTTAGGTTAGGTTAGGTTTAGGTTTATTTAGCTTGTATGCTGCTCTACTCCCGGGAGACTCAGGGCAGCTAACAATAAGAAGGGAAGGGGATACAAAAATGAAAACAACAATTAAAATTCAGCAACAGTCATAACATCAGATGGGGCTGGATAATTCAACAGCCGCAGGCCTGCCGGAACAGCCAGGTCTTAATTGCTTTGTTGATCATCTCAACAAGGCTTCAAGTGGACATCAGCAGTTAATTAAGTATTTGTATATTTAAGCTCTGTGCTCTTACTATCACTATGCCAGAGTGCTGAGTTCTTACCAGCATTCAGTCATGTCAACTAGTTTTCTCTGTTTTTTAAGTCACTTATTCCACCACAGCTGTTTAGTAAACCAAGGGACTGCTAGGGATTGGCAGCAGTCTCCTCAGTTCAACCTCATATAGTCATCTTCCCATTCCTTAAAACTATCAGACATGAGATAGAATTGCTTTCCAAACCCATACAGAAGAATAACAAAATCCATAGTAAGGTGTCCCACTACTCCTGACAACTTCCTAGCTAAAAGGGAGCATTTATTTAACAGCTAAATCTACACCAATGAGAACAGCTGTTGTAAGAATAGTAGCAGCAGTTAGTTCAAGAGGGTTGTGGGGAAGGGAGAAAGGAAGATTTTGCTCCATAAAACTAGGCATTAAAAAAAATTAAAAGATGGAGTTTGCCTGTGACTTCAGGCAGTTTAACTAATTATATAAAAAAGATGTGTCTAAAGCAAGGCATAGAGACTTGGTAAATGTACCCTGAAGTTTTAAACTCCTTTGATAATTTAGGAAGATTAACGCAACTCATTTTAATTTTCCCATGTGATTAATTGAGCCTAGTGAATACATTAAGGTGTACTCAAATCATATGTACATTTACAGCAATGATAGCTTGTTATTATGCCAAGAGTGATCCTACATAAACAAGCATAATACGACTTTTTCAAAATGTTGTTTGTGGTAATTATCAGTTGCTATGCTGCTAACCGCTTAAGGAAAATGTTTAATTGCAAGCTAAATGTATGCATGCTTTTATTTAACACATACCTTCAGGAAGCAGTCAAAGCAGTGAGAGGCAGCTTCCCAAAACGTGCCCATACATCAGGCATAACAACTGATATTTACCACTGCATTACTATGGGTGGGCCTGGTAGTTGCTTGAATTACCTGCCACATTAAAAACCTTTGAAAATTCTGCTGCAACGTCACTTATACTTTCCCTGTCTTATCCAATTCAGTAAGATAGGTTTGTAACATTTTTCAGTCCACCGAACAATGGAATAATGCAAATTCCTTTGCTTTTATATCCTGGACCTTCCTTCTGTTTTGAGGTAGTGGTTTGGTAACTACCATCATAAGCTACTACCATATATGAGGCATATCACCTTAAGTTCATTTCCTATCTGAGGTGTGCTTGAGACAAGAGGCTTCATTCCTTGGGTTGCCCTTCAGGCAATTAAGAAATCATAATGTTAAAAAAGGGAGAAAATATTCAATAATGCCATTTCTTGCAGAGGCATATGACTCACTAGAAAATTCAGCCTTTCCACCTCCAAACTTTGTTGATGATAAAGCACAGGAGATAAACAAAATCAAACTTTATTTTAAAATAGATTACATCTTCTTCGCTTCCATTTAAGGTTAAATTGTAAAACATAACTGTAAATATTTGGTGTTGAAGAAGAAAAAATAGAAATCGTCAGGTGGACAAATGGCAACTGGCAAATTGGTGGGGAAAAAAAAAACCAAAAATATATAAACATATATAGTGCGCCTGATAGTCCACAAGATGGCAGTGGTATGCTATAAATACAGTTCTCCCTGCCAGGGTCTCTTGAAATAAATTGGAAAGAGTGCATGAAACATTATAGCATACAAGAAGATTCTAATGTTAATGTATAGCATTGTGAAATAACTGAGAGGCTGAGAGCAAACATCCAATTTCTTAACTTGTCCACACAAAGAGAAATTATGAGACTTTAGCATGATGCAAAAAATATAAATAAATCTAGCATAAAGAAAGACCTATCTTTTTGGAAATGAGGACCCGGATTGTTGGGGGCAATATGCTGACTCTCTGTAAACCGCTTAGAGAGGCCTGAAAGGCCTATGAAGCGGTATATAAGTCTACTGCTATTGCTATTGCTATTGCTATATTTCTTTGCTTCAGTTACTTCTCCAATTTTGGGAGATATTTCAAGTGTTAATTCAGAAGCTACTGGAGAAATGGAAAACCTCACATCACCCACTTCAATCCATAGATACATCCCAAGCTTTCCTTTTGTTTGTTTTTTAAAGGGCTAAGTTGAGGTAACTTGAGTGTAGATGTAGGCATCACATTTCACTAATGGGGTATGGAATCTGCCATGCAGACTAATCACAAGAAATGTATGTATGAAATATATTCTATCAGTGCTTGCAACAATTTTTGTTACTCTTGTATTACCTATAGAAGACAGAACCAATCTAGACATTCAAATTAATTATATTATTTAATCTAGTGGTGGGTTCCGGGTGGTACGGCCCGGTACGGCCATACCGGTAATAGCCAGGAGCAGCGGCCACTGTATCGGTATGGTGGCTCATTTGGCCCACCTGCCCGCCCCGGTCCTTACTGGTTTTTGAAGCAAACGGCCCAATTGTGCACATGCGCACAGCTTGTGGTGCTTGCACAACCTCTGCCGAGCAGCTGGGTGTCACAGGGCAGTGGTGTGTGCATGCATGCGCAGTGCGCATGTCCAACTAAGACGCCTGGCCCCATGTGCACCGTATTGGTGGCGACAGGATCTGGAACCTACCACTGATTTAATCTCCTTGAAAATATATTATTTTGTGTTGGAACTAATAGATAAAATTGAAGGCTCTTCTTTTGATATTGTCAGCTTTCCCAGATAAACCAGATAGGAAAGCCAATCCTGCTTTATTATAAGGCTGCATTAACAGAATCTTGCAAGTCTGAAGGTACAAACTTGATTGATTAGAGTGAGTACTTCCAAATTTCTTTCTCCGACTGATATGCAACCATATTCCTCTGTCTGATTCATCTGTAGGCAGTATCTCTTCCCCTCTTCCCCAAGGAATGAGCAGAGTGTGAACAAGTCATGATAATGTTCCTGCTTTGCCTGTACAAGCCATATAGTTTTTCTTTTTTTAAAAAAGCAACCCTTTGGATTTGTTTACAATCAATCCCACCTCCATTTGAGTGCCATATCTGTAACCAGTATTTAATACGAATTTGATGAGGTTTCTGAGAGGAAATTTGGGAATAGAGAAAAATGGAACTGGAGAAAGTACCTGACATAGAATGCAAAGTTCAGAATATTTAATTATTTAATAGTACCTTCCCCAAAAAGTTCAAGATAACTGCAGTTTTCCCAATTGGGAGTCCCATCAAATAGTTTGGGGGCAGTTGGTACAGATTTTATCTTCTTCCTCAACACTGATCACAAAGATGCAGCCTGAAAACTTCACACAGACGAAACTCTGTATAGGGCTATGATGGCGAACCTATGGCACGTGTGTCACAGGTGGCACACGGAGCCTTTATTAGGGCACGCGAGGCGTTACCCTGTCAGCTCCAGCGCACATGTGCGCGCTGGCCAGCTGACTTTGAGCTTCTTTTAAGGCCATTTTTTGCCCTCCAGAGGTTTCCTTGAAGCCTCCGGAGTGTGAAAAACCAGCCCAATGGGCAAATCAGAAATTCAGGAACAGACTTCCGGTTTGCTCGTAGGGCCATTTTTTAACCCTCCAGAGCCTTCAGGAGGCTTCCCTAAAGGCTCCGGAGGGCAAAAAAGGCCCTACAAGCAAACAGGAAGTGACTTCTGGTTTGCTCGTAGGGGTTTTTTTTCCCCTCCGGAGCCTTAAGGAGGCTTCCCTGAAGGCTCCGGAGGGTGAAAAACGGCCCTGTGGCCAAACTGGAAGTCACCATTCCCAAATGTCCAGTTGCCCACTTTTTCAACCTCCGTGGGCTTCAGGGAAGCTCCTGCAGCCTCTGGAGGGGGCAGGGTGGTGTTTTCGCCTTCCTCAGGCTACTAGAAAGCCTCTGGAGCCTGGGGAGGGCGAAAAAAGTGTGCCAAAAACATGGGGGAGCACTGGTTGAATGCACATGTGCACGGGGGGGGAGTGTATCCATGCCCACTGGGGTCACAGGGATAGCATTATGGGTGTGGGCATGCCCGCATACAACCCTCCTGCACTCCCCCGCTTTTGGCACGCGATCCAAAAAAAACTTAGCTATCACTGGTATAGAGAAACCTCCCCTACCAAAGGAGAAGTGGAAGTCAAATATAAAATAATATGCATAGTAGTATGCAAGGAAGTTGGACCATATACTTTATATCATTCTGATAGTCTTCTGAAAACTTGGTTTCAACCTATTTAGGCCAGACTCCCCCCCCCCCCCCATTTTTTTCTCTCCAGGTTTGGTAAAACAATTGGTTAGGAATTCTAGGAGTTGTAATTTAAAGTTTGTTAGATGGAAAGTTTTGTTGAAAACTTTCTTTGGAGCTTCAGAAAATATGAAATGTAAGGTATTACATTTCATTGTGCATTGGCTAAAGTTTCAAATACTCACAAGTATTTCTACTTCTACAGTTGATTAATTCAAACATTCATGTAATCATTATGAAACACTCCTTTTGAAATATCTACTAATTTGAATTATCAATACTTATTAACAAGTTGTTCATGTTATTAAAATGTTGAATGGGTCGTAACAGTATCACTCAAGGAACTACACAAATGCCACAACTTAAATGACACCATTCAGCACATTCTACATCGTCATCTTTAATATCAATTGTTATCTTAAACCAACATTATTACAATCCATCTTTTAAAACATAATTCTCAGTATTGCTCTCTCATCAAAATACTGACCTGTTTTATTCATTCTATCCTGCAATAAATGGTACTAATTCAAAGTGTTGACATATAGAATCTCTTTTTCCCCAAAATGTTTTAATAACTATACTGATCTACTCTGAAGAGTAAAAAATGCTCACAACAACAACAACAACAACAACAACAAATCTGTCTGGCTTGTCTCAATATTGTCAAGACAATTTTGGGAAAAGTATTTTTGAAATGATGGTCACAACTAGTTGACTTTAGTGGGGTGCACTGTACAGTATCATTAAGGAAGTTGCCAAGTCTAAAGGAGGTAAAATTAATGTGACAATATTTCTTTATGGCAAGCTGGAACGAGGAAGAATAACTTTATTGTCACTTTGAATGTACACTAATCAACATACATTAAAATGAAATTTCGTTGCAAACAGCTCTCAAAGGCTTAACACCTCCAATATACACTAGATAAACATGACAAAATAAAAAGTATGCATATACCCACATATATGACACAGAGAAACAACACTGATGTTCATGTTTGATAATTAACACTGTTTTAAAGAGATTACAGATTAGTCTCTATACTGTAATTAGCAATCTTCCCAACTTCTGATGGTCAGATTGACTGGTTCCTAGTTTTCTGTAATTTCCCTTTTATTCTTTTTAAAGATAGTTATATTTTCTCTCCTATATTCAACCAGTATTTCCTCAGTTCTCTAAGATTTCTAAGTGATACTACATAAGGATTCAATCAAACTATTTCAGTAACCTAGGGTGCAATTAATTTGCTTCTGGAAGTTTAAATGTATTTAAGATAATGGGATTTTCTCTGATCATACTTCTATCAGTCTTAAGATTCAATCTGCCCTTCACAATCTTTTTTATTGTTGTTGGAGAAGACAGAACCAAAATAGGAGTCTATCTTTTCTTTGATAATTGTTAGCATTTGTTAGCTATCTCGGTTGAGCAATCACTATACGTGTTTTTTTCTGTTCCTTTTATTTAGAATGTATCAAAGGGCATTTTTGTAATGCTTTATATTCCTCGGTAATTTCTTTTTTCTGAGTTTTTGCTTTCCTGAAATTAACTTTATTGTTCCAGCATGCCTATGTAATCTTTCTCTTTGTCATCTGGCATTTTCCCACCATTTCCAATATAGATCCCCCCCCCCCCACCTCACAAAAAAGCTCATTTTGATTGTAGCCAAATTGACTTCTTTGTGGTATTCCATTCTAATTCTTGGAAATGTCTGCAATTATACTTTTAGTATCTCATTCTTTAAGAACTCCCACTCACCTTGGGCAACTTTTAACATTAACTTCTTCTTCCATGAGATCTTATTATATATTTTGGGAAGTCTGTGCAATTAACTATACTCACTTCTAATTTCCCTTTAAAAATGTCAGCATTTTATAGTCATTTTCTTCCAATATTTCTGCTACTTCTTAAGGAGAAGCTGAGATAACACTAGGTTGGTGAATATTTTTCTCGCTCCATATTTGCTTGGTTAATACCGAAAGTTTACAAAATAATTATTCCAGCTGGAATCACACAGCTTAAAAACATACCATATAAAACATAACATAAAAACTATACATAGTACTTCCAGACAGATAGCAAACAATTTAGCATAATTTAACTAACAGAAGTGCAACTGTACAAGAAGAATGGAAACATTAATTAAAAACTCAATTAAGTTGAGTTTAATTAACTTAATTTTTATGGGTTTTCAGGAAAGAAAAAGGAATCCTGAAGTAGTACTGTATCATAGTAATATTCAGGAATAATGATCGTGAAGAATATCATTTCTGTCAGAATTTGTGGTGTGTGTGGATGATAGTACTATACTATCCTATATATCTGGATTAGTCAACCGTTTTTGAGATGTGGCTATAATTCAGTCTTCAGATGAGTAGGTTGTGTTGTTATTAGTTACGAAGTTGTATTCGACCCATCGGCAATGTTCCTCCAGGTCTTCCTGTCCTCTACCATCCTCTGGAGTCCATTTAAGCTCACGCCTACTGCTTTGGTGACTCCATCCAGCCACATCCTTCTCTGACGTCTCCTTATTCTTTTGCCCTCAATCTTTCCCAGCATTAGGCTCTTCTCCAGTAAATCCTTCCTTCTCATTAGGTGGGCAAAGTATTTTGAGTTTCATCTTCAGGATCTGGCCTTCTAAAGAGCAGTCAGGAGCCTAGATTGTAGGAGGCTCCAAGTATCATGTGGTCAGAGAAGACGTAGGTTGAATAGTGGCAACCTGGGTTTTTTAGGGGAGTGGGGAGTCGTTTTGAGGTAATTTAAAGAGAGAAATAGGAATAATTTCACCCTCTAATGGACTTGTGGTCCCATATCTACACTTTATTTTTTTGGCCAAAAATCACTGAAATTGCTGATCAACAAATGATAAAGAGGGTATGCTGAACAATGCCCACTGCTGAACAATGCCCACTGCTATCAATGCCCACTGCTATCCTGGGTTGGAAAAATGGTCAAAATTCTGATTCAGCATTGAGAAGCTGTTAGGCTATGGATGAGAATAAACAAGTAAGCTGAATCTGAACCATTTTAGGAGAATTTGCAGAAACAATTAGATACTTTGATTGTTCCAGTGATAACTCTGGCTTCTAGACTTACAGTGACTGTCAGGAAGATTGAGACCACAATTAGTGGTTGCTTTGTCAGTTTTAAATGGGGCATAATTGCTTGGGATTCCCCATAATCTCATCTACTACAATGTACTTGGATGGCTTCCTGAAGGCTTCAGCTGTTGAAGAAGCCAGCCTTCTATCAGTATCTGCTTTCCTACAACTTAAGTTCATTATTCTGTGACCTGACATTTGGAATAATAAAGAAATCTTGAACAATCAATTAGATGTAGCATCCTTTCCACTTCTTCATCTAAATTATTAGTGAAAACATTAAATGACAATTGGCCCAGGAACAATTCCCATGGCTCATTATTTATGCTTATTAATTGAGAGAACTGTTGAGCGTTTTAAAATTTGCATTTGTTAGATGCACATCCCACCTTTCTACAGGGAGTTCAAGATTTTTCTTCATTTTATCATACAAGCAACTCTATGAAACATATTCACCTGACAGTGAAACTAACCCAAGCCAATAGCTGGGAATGGATTAGAACAGGATCTCCTTGTCAAATATGTAAGTCATTGTACCATATTGGTCTCCATTTTCAAACTATTTGTGAGTCCATGCAATGTGTATTGAAAAATTATCAATGCTTAGGTACTTGCCAATCAGCATGCCATGGATTTCTTTTTGTCAACCAATTTATTAACATTCAGATATGTGATGTCCATTATGTTTTCACATATGATTAAGAAATTCAGGATCACAATATAAAGACCTGTTCATGATCACCTCATGTGACTTTTAAGAACTGTCTCAATATTTTCAAAGCACTTGCTAAGTCAATTGCTTTATGAACTATTCTAAAAGCTTCTCAGATAACCATTGTCAGGCAGACTGATCGGTAGCCCGCCAATCCTCTTTTTAAAGATTGAAACTCCTTCAATAATTTGACTCGTCCTCTGTTCTCCAGCATTTTACAAAGATGATTCTATTTGGGTTACACTGATGTTAGCATCAGCAAGTTTCTTCAGTGTCTAAGATGTAACTAATTTGGGCCTGGAGAGCTAATAGCCTTTAAACATATTTCAGGGAATATTCTCAGTCTCGAGATTCAATCCTGTCCCTTCATCATGCTTTCTACAATATATTGGATTGGCAAAAATCAATAAGTCATTCTCCTGCTTCATTTCAGTTTCCAAGATATATGAAGTATATTTTGCTGCTTAATATTTGCAACTTTGGCATTCCAGTTTCCAGCTGCAAGCAGTACATCTTCCTTGCAAGTTCTGTCAATTTCAGATTGACCTTGACAATATAATTCAACTATTTCCTCTTCTGCACCAGTAGAGTTTAAACTTGAATAACTCTCATATTAGTTGTTCATGAAGTCTAACTGTTGTCATTCAGTCATTCACTGCATTGCATCCAAGCCCTATCTTTGCTATGTTCTTTCTGAATTTTTAAAGCTCTGAATAGTAAATGGACTAATCTTCTGAGTGAAAGTGCCCAATTGAAGTCCCTTTCAGTTTGCCGATACCCAAGATGTCAGTGTGTAATTGATTCATTTTATCTTCTACTGTGTTGAGCTTCCTCATGTTTGTGTTTTTTGCGTTTTATATTCCTGCTGGATTTCTGCCCTTGCAGCTTGAGATTTTCGTTTCCTCCTGGGTAACATCAGCAACTAGATGTCTCAAAGGCTTTAATCTTGCTATGTCATAAACTCCATTAGTATTCTGAAAAAGCCTCAGCTCCCCCTCAGTACCATGTTCATTGTAATCAAATTTAGGGGTCCCTCATCCAGCACTATACTATAGATCACTTTATAATGTTTATCAAAGTGTTTTTCATGATAAAGTATAGTGTGTTTTACTATGCCTTCTTCTGTACAGTATGAAATCATGCCTTTGTTTTTCTCACTAGAGTGTTAACTACCTCCAGCATCTTCCCATATTGGTGCTACCCAATATAGGTCTGAATATATCTTGGGCTTACTGCTGTTGTTCATCATCATCCTTCCAAGGAACACTCCTCCTCTATCACCACAATGAGCCGGCACAGCAACGAGAAGTGGGGAAGAGTTGTTGAACAATTGAGATTATTTCTTTTATTATCTGCTAGCATTTTGTGGGCTTCACTGAGCAATTGGCATATAGATATATACATTTTTAAAATTTTTTGACTATATCAGAAGAAACCCATTTTTTGTCCTTTGATAATCTTCAACAATTGCATTCTGAGCTTTAGTCTTTCTGATTCCTTACATTCCAGTTTATCTCTCTGTTCTCTTTCTTGATGGTCCCTTCCTCTTTTGAATGCTGGCATGTGTCCAACAGAATGCTGGAAGAAATTACATACTCTAATGTGGCTCGGAATTCAATTTCCAGCTACCTGTCTAACAATAGAATAATTTACCGAATAAAACAAAAGAAAAATCAAATTTGGCGTGGCAAAAGAAAGACTTTGAAATTGGCACTTTGAGATTTGGTTGGAGATTGCAGAGAAAAGCATTCCGGGGAAAAATATATCTTCCATTGCATCTTGAAATATTGCCAGGTGCTCTATTATTTTCTCCCATTTCTAGTATACATGAACAAAAATGTTTATGTATATGCATATGTAATCTACCTTATGCTTTCCATTACACACATAAATACACATAGATACAACATGAGGGGAAAATAAGAAACATACAGAGGCAACTTATATACAACCAGTCTTAATAATATCATTAGTCCTTGAAAAAAAACTAAATATACCTACACAGGCACCAGCCATTAATTACACAGAAGAAAACATGGTCACTAATTTGCAAATAAGCTGGGGGAAAAATTCCAGAAGCCATGTTCTTCATGCTTTCCCTATATTATTGAATTTCATATTTATATTAAGCTTCTTGAGAAAACACAATGGCTTCTTTTACCATCACCCTTAAAAAAAAAGATTTTAGTATCTGTGGCTCTGGAACTTTTTTTCCCTTCTGCTTCTTCTTGGAATTCCCACTTATTTGAAATTCTTTTTTTATACTTATAGTTTTAATAGACAAGATGGTATATAGCTCAAGGTAGAACTGTGGAGTCTATCAATCAATCAGAATAGAGCTGGAAGGGACCTTGGAGGTCTTCTAATCCATGCCCCTGTTGGAGGTCTTCTAATCCACTCCCTGTAGCAGGAGACCCTATACTATTTCAGACAAGTGTCTGTCCAGTCTCTTCTTAAAAACATCCAGTGATGAAACACCCACAACTTCTAACAGCAAGCTGCTCCAGTGGTTAATTGTCTTCACCGTTAGAAGTTTCTCCTTAATTCCAGGTTGCTTCTTTCCTTGATTAGTTTCCATCCATCGTTTCTTATCCTGCCCTCTGGTGCTTTGAAAAATAAGTTGACACCTTCCTCTTTGTGGCAACTTCTCAAATATTGGAAAACAGCTATCATGTCCCCCCTAGTCCTTCTTTTCTCTAGACTCACCAACCGTTCTTCTTATGTCTTTGTCTCCAGACCTTTAATCATCTTAGTTTTTCTTCTTTGCACTTTTTCCAAAGTTTCAACATCTTTTTTATAACGTGGTGCCCAAAACTGGATCAGTATTCCAAGTCTCACCTTACTAAGGCTTTATAAAACGGTACTAATCTTTCACATGTTTTTGATTCTACGCCTCTCTTTATACAACCAAAGATTGTATTAGCTCTTTTGGCTGCTTCCAAATACCACTGGCTCATATTTAAGTGATCACCCACTAGGACTCCAAGGTCCCTCTCAGAGTTACTATTTTTGAGCCAGGTTTTGCCTAATCTCTACTTGTACCTTTGGGGTTTTCTTTTGCCCAGGTATAAATCCTTGCTTTTCTCCACATTAGACACCCCTCTATGTGTGTGTGTGTGTGTGTGTGTGTGTGTGTTGGCACGCAATCTTCCCTGTCTTACATGTCTTCTGCAACCCTGAATCCCCTTCCTTTCTAGAAAAAGTATGCAAAATTTGCTGATTTTTTTGGAGTGATATGGGGGTGGAGGGGAAAAGAAGCAAAACATTGCATGTTTATGTTAAGGCATGTTAACATAAACCTGAAGCTCAATTGGCATATTTTGATTACAGACAGAAAACAAATGGTTGATGCAAAAGTTCAATCTCTATTACCTGACAGGCACCTAGAAACATGGAAGGATGTCCAACATTCTCTGAGTCTTGTAAATGTTTAAAGAACGTTCTAGCCCCAATTGTGGTTGTATGTGGAGAACTTTGTATAGGGGAACAGTCAACTGTGTAATTTGAGACTGTGGTTTTCTAATTACAGTACTTCTAAGTTTTGGAAAACTTTATTTTAGTTAATAGATAAATGAGATTTATTTGTCATACGTAAATCTTTAGCTTCAAATGGAAAACTGGAGAGAAAAACCAATTATTATAGCAATACTTAAGGTGCTATGCCTCTTATTAACAGGATAAATAGACCAAACTGTTGATTCTTGCAGAATTTGCCTATAACACATTCCTCCATTGGCAGCTGTCCCTTTCAGGCAGTCTGTGCTGCCACCCCCAAACCTTGCCCTCCAGAAGTATCCTATCTGCTCTTCCTCATGTCTCCAATTTCTTGTAGGAGAGATAATTGCTCAGCTCCTCTTAAATGAACAAGATTTGGCAAAAGCTGCACACAAGCCTGCTACAGATACACACAAGCAAGAGTCTGATAAGATTGTGGATAGGAATTTGGTGTGTGACATTCCATTAAGTTGTTACCTTCTGTCTGCCTGCATACAAGCTGGATTCAAAGTTTCTTGGTCTCTTCCCAGTTACCCAACAAAGTAACCCAGTGGCCTTTCATGGGCAATTGTCTGCTTCAATGAAGATTCAACCGTTTTTTATCAGTTCCGGCTTGTTCATGAGAACAAAAGAATAGAAAATGGAATTTTACTTTTTCTCTAGCAACCATAGCAAGCCTCTGGATACATTGTGGAAGAATGTGGAATATATTAAGGCTAATGAGTGCACCAAAATATCTGCTTATTCTTCATTTACAACAAACAAAGATCCTGTGATAATTGAGTGTGGAGAAAGAGATTGGACCACAATATGTAAGTGACTGAGTCAAGGGGTGCATTCTTCACTTAAATACATACACATGTATTATAAGAGTAGCAGAATTAGGAAATAATTAAGTTGGAATTAAGATTGAAGGTTGAAAAACTATCAGTTTAAGATATATTTTGTTAGCTAAAGTAAAGACAATTTACAAGATCCACTCAAAAAGTGAAAAAATCCAGATTAATGTTAAATATTAAGAAGACAAGTGTGACGTCAATCAGCATGTTTACTGGACTTGCAATGGATGTGAAGAATTGAAGTTTTGTTTCTAATTGTCAAGAATAGGCAGACAATGAGTCAATGAAGAGGGGAGTAGTTCTAGAGTGACAAAAGACTCTAAATACAAAACCCAAACTCATACCCATCTGTGGAGTATCTTTTGCATTATAATTATGAGAATTTCTTTGTTGAAATGAGCTGAGTTTCTACTGGAGCCACAGTCCCTAATGGGTGTCATCACAATTTTCCAAATATACAGTTGAGAAAAGAAAGACAGAAAATAAGTGATATAAATCAAAAAAGCTTTTTTTTTTTTGGCCTTGCGTGGAGAACCTTGCAAACTTGTATTATATTAGCTACAGAATTTGAAGAAAAACAGATAAAATTGAGTTGGCTTGAACTCTCTCATCAAATGGTACCAATTTATATCAATATATCCATATAGATGGATGGATGGATAGAAAAGGATGGACTTTCAACTATCTAATGGGCATCTTACATTTAGCTGCTGCCATAGATCACAGGCGGTTTTTCTTCTTGATAATATAGAGAACGATTGCAGAAGAGCTGATAGTGGAATGACATACCCACCCAAACCAGAGATTATCACTTCAATATGACATCAAAGGAAACGTGTGAAAGGAACAGTTGCTCTTACTTTCTTCCTTTTTTTTCCTGCCTCTGATCATGCAGGTTAAGTGGCTGATGGTAGAATTGCTGTCAAAGGATGTCAGCTCCTGACAAGCCTTAGAACAGAAAGACGCTATTTGCATGGAAAACAGCTCTCTCTCTTTGATCACAGCTGCATACTGCAAGCTGCACCTGCTTAAAAAAAAGAAACAGCTTATGCAGGCTACATGTTGCTTCTGTAGTCAAAACAGGAGAAACAGCGGATAAGTGCTGACTGAAAGGAGAGGACATGAATTGCTGACCCCCTTTTGCAAGTGAGTGACAAACTGCCTATTGGCATGCAACGTCAGAGAAATCAAAGCACAAACCCCAAAGAGACATCATTCAGACAGATGCTCGAGGAACAGGACAGTGGCGGGGTGGGGTTTATATTAAATGGAGAAGAAAGGCAGAAAGAGAGGAAAAAATGCCAAAAAGCAATGTGAATAAGTTGCTGGGACCATTTAAAATGCCAGGTTTTAAATCCCTGGTCTGTGGGACTGTTACGACCACAGATACCCACAAAGAAGCATGAAATACCTATTTTGCAACTCATTCCTTTCAGATCACAACCCAAAGGTGCTTTTTCAAGAGGCAACTTGACTTCCTTATTTTTCTTTGAAGAAGTTTGCTTCTCATCCAAGAAGCTTCTTGAGGTCTGATTGATTGGTAAGGAATGGAAGGATTTACGTATATTCTTTGCTGATCATTTGCATTCTTTTAGAGAGTTGTTGAGGCCACTTGGAGGCTTGTCTGTGTCCTCCAGTTGCCAAGCATCTGAATTTTGATCATGTGACCACTGAGATTTTACAACAGTTGTGTGAAAATAAGTCTGTTTTTTCAGTGCTGTTGTTAACTTTGAACAGTCAATAAATGAACTGTTGTAAGTTGAGGCAGATGAAACCACCCCCATCCACGGAGAAACATTCATTACTGCTCAGACTCTACCACCTGCTGTGGCTTGTGGCAGACCTTAATCAACCAGGAAGGACAGGGACCTAAAACACAGGTGGTTGGGTTCACAGCTCCAGTGACCATGCCCATTACATTAGGGCTAACAATTTTGAACTCTGCCCAGATAACTGGGCATGGATGTACCCCAGGTAATTCCAAAGGATATGTACAGTGGAGTAATCAACTTTGTTAATTTAATTATTTTGGTTTTGTGGAAATTGCTTTGTGTTGTTTTTGTAAACTGTCAGGAGTCACAATGAGCTTGCAGAATGAAAATACTTGTAAGTAATAAACAAATTTGGTTAGCTGTTGCTTTATCAAGATTGTGGGTGGGCACTGGGAACATATTAGAACCCATAGCATCTTGAAAGAATGGAAAAGATGAAAACTAACAGTGAAGACAGAAGTACTGAAACAAAAATGTTGTAAGTATTGTAGGAAGTTAAAACCCACCCCTCTACTAGAAAATGAAATATTTTAGGAAATATTAAAAGGACAGAATATTTCCTCCTAAAAGGGAGGCAGGAATTCATCCCCCCTTTGTCAATGGGCCAGTCTATTCTACATAACAAAGATGTACCTCCTTCAGGAGGACCCATCTAGCAAACAGAAACTCACCACATGACATCTGGGAAGATTATACCAGACAGCAAGGCAAACAAGCTTGTGTCTCAGGACAGCCTACAAAGTTACCATGTTTCCCCGAAAATACGACAGGGTCTTATTTTCTTTTTACCTACAAAATATGGCTTGGGCTTTATTATGGGGGGAGGGTTTATTGTTTTGGGGTTGCCGGGCGGCTGCTCTCTTGCGAGCAGGCTCCCGAAGAGCCGGGCACAGCTTCATGGGCGAATGGCTGTGTTGCGCTGTTGCAGCAGCGCAACCCAACAGCCATAAAGTGACCACACTCACGAGCAGCTACCCGACAAACCCCTTTTGCAGCCGGGCACAGCGCAATTCACTGACCTAGGGGTATCGCCAAGCCGCATGAGCGCCTGTTCGCTACCACCCGGCTCTCGCGGCTTGGCGCCTTCCAAATGCCAATGAATGGCACTCACCGGTGAAGAGGGGGGTTGTGCGAGTGGTTGTTCCGCTCTCGCTCATCCGCCTCCCAGTCTCACAATGCAAGGCCCAGCTCTCATTACGGAGCCAGGGCACCTCCGCCGCCGCTGCAATTCCAGCCTGGCTTTTTCCATGGCTTCCAATCCGAGTCTTTTGGCAGTAGCCGCTCTGGGCGCATGCTCTATGGTTGTGGGCCAGCCGCCTGAAGAGCGTACAACCATAGAGCATGCGCCCAAAGCAGCCACTGCCGAAAGACTCAGGTTGGAAGCCATGGAAAAAGCTGGCCGGGCTCAGTAATGAGAGCTGGGCCATGTATCGTGAGGCTGGGAGGTGGGTGAGCGAGAATGGAACAACCACTGGCTGTGCCCGGCTGCAAAGGGGGTTTGCCGGGTGGCTGCTCATGAGCGTGGTTGCTTCATAGCTGTTGTGTTGCGCTGCTGCTACAGCGCAACACAGTCATTCGCCCATGAGGCTGTGCCCGGCTCTCTGCTCGCAAGAGAGCAGCCCCCCGGCAACCCCCCTCTTTAGTTGGGCACAGCACTGCTCACCAACCTAGCAGTATCCCAAAGGCGCCAAGCAATGCAATCACCTTTGCCTCCCCCCGGGTTCCCGCGGCTTGGCACCTTCGGGATACTGCTAGGTTGTTGAGTGGTGCTCTGCCCGGCCAGATGTGGGTGGTTGTCCAGGGGGCTTATATGCGTGTGTGTGTGGGGGGTTATATTTTTGCCCACCAGAAAAATGTGGCATGGCTGTATTATGGGGACATGTCGTATTTTTGGGGAAACACGGTAGCTAAGCCCCCACCCCCAGGGAGTTTGACAATCAATCAGAATACATTTCTTACACAGGAATAGGAAACAGAGAGGTGGGGCCCAACAGAGGGCATAAAACTCAGGCTCTCTCAGAATCTCAGCCTTTTTCTTTTCTGCTCAGGCACTCAAGCCATATGATCCTGCTCAGGAAGTCAAGCCATATGATCCTGTCCATCATTAAACCATCTTTCCAAGTAGTCTCCATGTTTCCAGTGTGTTTCGGTGTGAACTGAACTCAGATGGACATTTCTTCCTACACTATAAGCAAATTAATATAAAGTATGCATCTATCCACCAGAGGATTTTTTTTTCACCCAATTTACTCTTAAAATGGAAGGACTGTTTCACTTTGCTGTTATTTCTTTTCTAGGCATTTTCATAAATTACAATATGAACGCCAAGAAGTGATCAGAAGATACATGATACAGCTGCATTGCTGAAGCTCAGTTCTGGATGAAAGAGGTGCTGAGAAATCCCTTAAAATTCCATTATGAAATAAATTATGGAACCTGAAGATAAAGACTAGAAGCCTCATCCAGAATTGCAGGTAAAGGTTTCCTCTCCCCCTTCTCATCAAATCCTTCACAGAACTTCCTGAAATCAGCATGCAGTAAAAATTTAGAAGAGGTGAAGTCATGGAAAATTGGATGCAGGAACCATATTGTTCTTCCTTTGTTTGCATTTTTACAGAACATCCAGTTTTACGTAGTTGGGCAGGCAACCATTCCCCAAATCTTGCTGGCAAGAAATTAAGGAAAGAAGGACCAGTATTTGTGTCTCTCCTTAAGCACTGATTTCATTCATGTTTGGCTTAGTTTTATTTTTTCTTTTAATCTAGCAACTCTATGTCTCTTTTATCAAATTTGTCTCCTTTTGGAATTTCCAACGTAAGAGTTTCTAATTTATTAAAGAGGTGTTAGTGGGGTGGGGTGTGTTTTCAACTTGCTCTTCTCCATTCAAGTCAAACCCTTCAGTTCTGAGCTTAAGCTTAGGTGTTGGTGGCACTTTCTTAAAGATCACAAGATTTGTGATCTTTGTCTTCAGCTGAACTCACTCCCCAAAAAAGCAATGCTGGCAGGTAATTACTATGCTCAAGGCACAACTTTTGGCTGCTTTCAGTGAGGTTTAGCAAAAATTGCCATGTGGGCAATCTTTTAGCAGCTCTGTATGTTACAGAGGTCCTGACTGTACATTCATTAAAAGGATCATACAGTTCAGACTAAAGGCTTACTTAGTCCAGGATTCTGTTTGCACAGTGGCCAACCGGAAGCCTGAGGGAAAAGTCTTTTTGAAAAAGAGGAATTTAACTGACCACAATGATCACTTAAAAAAAAAATCAGTTATGGCTGATATGGTTGGTCATGGGCTTTTTCAGTCCATTAATTTAGAAGATGAATCTATCTGATTTCTTGATGGATATAACAATTCCATTAGTTCGGTTTGCTGTTTCAGTTCTACTTCAAGACCCCTAGAACTTACTTTCTAACTTTACTTTAAATGTGCTATGAAATGAACGTATATTAGAACTGATTAACCTTGCAGTGCATTACATTGTAGACAATGCAGACATTTATAAAATTCTGCTTTCACTTTGTCATTATGGGGTACTGAGTGTAGGTTAATGAGGAAAAAAAAGGATTTTCAACAACTGTAGAATCAGGCTGCAGCATAACAACATAGACAGAAGTGAAGGGGGTCTGAATACTTTCTGAATGCACTGAGTATGAAGCCTTAAATCAAATTCAGATTAAAGGTAGTCCTTGGAAGCCTCAAGCTGTCATAAAATGTCACACTGCACCTTCTCTGTGGTCACATGACTGTATTTTGACCACTTGGTTTTATTCAACCCTCTCTCTGGTAGCATTCCTTTTTTAAAATGTGTTTTCGCTGGATATACTTTAGCAAACATTTATTTTACTTGGTTGTATTATTTAATCTTATTTTTTATGGATTGTAAAGATTGCTGTAGGATCTTCTAAGTCAAGCTTGTACAACATACAGCTTGCCAAGTAGCTTTGCAGAGCATGCCAGCTTTTTCTCTTTTTTTAAAGCACAATAAATTCACTCCTGTCAAATAATGCCATAAGGAGGGATTTGCCACCAATCCTCTGAAGGATATGCTATCAAGCATTTCTGATGCATGCAAACCTCACCATCATTGCTGCCTCCGATGCTGCTACCATTCTGCTAGTCAAGAGCCAAGGTGGCGCAGTGGTTAAATGCAGCACTGCAGGCTACTGCTAGATCAGCAGGTCAGCGGTTCAAATCTCACCGGCTCAGGGTTGACTCAGCCGTCCATCCTTCCGAGGTGGGTAAAATGAGGACCCAGATTGTTGGGGGCAATATGCTGACTCTCTGTAAACCGCTTAGAGAGGCCTGAAAGGCCTATGAAGCGGTATATAAGTCTACTGCTATTGCTATTGCTACTGCTATTGCTAGTCATGGAACAGCTGATTGGCATGTCGGATAGTCCTATGTGGTCCCTGATTATTTTTAATTTATCAAAATGGCCCCCTCCAGAGGTGGAATTCAGCAGGTTCTGGAGAATCGGTAGCGGAAATTTTGAGCAGTTTGGAGAACCGCAAATACCACCTCTGGCTGGCCTCAGAGTGGGGTGGGAATGGGGATTTTGCAATATCCTTCCCCTGGAGTTCATTTCATTTCATTTTCATTTCATTTATTGGGATTTATATGCCGCCCTTTTCCCTGAGGGGACTCAGGGCGGCTTACAACCACAGGGGGGGGGAAGTGCAAGGTCAAAACAAACAATTAGTGAACAAAAGAAAAATGATAAAACACAACTTTCATTCAGCAATCAAACACTCGGGCGGGTGATTGGAAACCTATTCCCAGGCCTGCTGGGAGAGCCAGATCTTGAGGGCTGCGCGGAAGGTCTGGATCGTGGTGAGGGTGCGGATCTCCATGGGGAGCTCGTTCCATAGGGTCGGGGCAGCAGCAGAGAAGGCTCTCCTCCGTGTGGTCGCCAGTCGACATTGACCGGCTGATGGAATTCGGAGGAGGCCTAGTCTGTGCGATCTAATTGGTCGGTTTAGGGAGGTAATCGGCAGAAGGCGGTCTCTCAAGTACCCAGATCCACTACCATGGAGTGCTTTAAAGGTGGTCATTAGTATCCTGAAGCGCACCCGGAGACCAACAGGTAGCCAGTGCAGCTCGCGGAGGACAGGTGTAACGTGGGCGAACCGAGGTGCGCCCACTATCACTCGCGCGGCTGCATTTTGGACTAGCTGTAGTCGCCGGATGCACTTCAGGGGCAGCCCCATGTAGAGCCCATTGCAGTATTCCAGTCTGGAGATCACAAGGGCTCGAGTGACTGTTGTGAGGGCCCCCCGATCTAGGTAGGGCCGCAACTGGCGGACCAGGCGAACCTGGGCAAATGCCCCCCTGGTCACAGCTGACAGCTGGTGGTCAAAAGTCAGCTGTGGATCCAGGAGGACTCCTAAGTTGCGGACCCTATCTGAGGGGTATAAAATTTGACCCCCCAGCCTAAGCGTTGGTGTATTAGCCAAATTATTGGGGGGGAAACACAACAGCCACTCGGTTTTATCCGGGTTGAGCACCAGTTTGTTAGCACTCATCCAGTCCTTAACGGCCTCCAGACCCTGGTTCATCACGTCCACCGCTTCATTGAGTTGGCACGGGGCGGACAGATACAATTGCGTATCGTCCGCATATTGATGGTATTTTATCCCGTGCCTCCGAATGATCTCGCCCAGCGGTTTCATGTATATGTTAAATAGTAGGGGGGATAAGACCGAACCCTGGGGTACCCCACATGTTAGGGGCCTCAGGGACGATCTCTGCCCCCCGACTAACACCGACTGCGACCTGTCCGAGAGGTAGGAGGAGAACCACCGCAGAACAGTGCCTCCCACTCCCACCTCCCGCAGTCGTCGCAGAAGGATACCATGGTCGATGGTATCGAAAGCCGCTGAGAGGTCAAGGAGAACCAGGATGGACGCATAGCCTCCATCTCTGGCCCTCCAGAGATCATCGGTCAATGCGACCAAAGCGGTTTCTGTGCTGTAACCAGGTCTGAAGCCGGACTGGAAGGGGTCAAGATAGCTAGCTTCCTCCAAGGCCCGTCGAAGCTGAAAGGCCACCACCTTCTCAACAACCTTCCCGATAAAGGGGAGGTTGGAGACAGGACGAAAGTTGTTTAAGATGGCTGGATCTAACGATGGTTTCTTTAGGAGGGGTCTCACCACCGCCGTTTTGAGTACGGCGGGGAGGTGCCCCTCCCGAAGGGAGGCGGTGACAACCGCCTGGATCCAGCCATGTGTCACCTCCCTGCTGTTAGCCACCAGCCAGGAGGGACACGGGTCCAGAATACAAGTGGAGGCACTTACAGCTCGGATGGCCTTGTCCACATCCCCAGAGGCAACTTCCTGGAACTCAACCCAGAGTTGATGTGGCAGATGATCCTCCTGTGTCTCAGCTGGATCTACTGCGGTGGAGTCCAAGTCCGATCGAAACCGAGCTACTTTGTCCGCCAAGAATTGAGCATAATCCTCAGCCCTACCCTGCAAGGGGTCTCCCGCATCCCTCCTATTAAGGAGGGAGCGGGTTATCCTGAACAGGGCGGCTGGGCGTGACTCGGCGGACGCAACCAAGGAAGAAATATATGATCTTTTTGCAGTTCTTAATGCTCGAACATAGTCCTTGGTGCAGGTGGTTAAGAGTGCTCGGTTTGCCTCGGACTTATCCGACCTCCACTGGTGCTCTAGGCATCTCCTCCGGCGTTTCTTCTCCCGGAGTTCCTCGGTGAACCAGGGAACTCTCCGGGATCCACTGACCCGGAGGGGCCGTAGTGGCGCAATCCGGTCGAGAGACTCCGACGCCGCCGAGTACCAGGCGGCAGCCAGAGTCTCCGCCGAACTGTGGGCGAGGGTATCAGGAATAACCCCAAGCTCCGTCTGGAACCTCTGAGGGTCCATAAGTCGCCTGGGGCGGAACCACCTGGTCGGTTCCTCCTCCCTACGGTGGGGGTTTGGCCTCCGGAAGTCGAGCCTCAGTAGGCAATGGTCTGACCACGACAGGGGTATGATCTCATTACCCCTCAGACCAAGATCACACATCCACTGCTCCGAGAGGAATACGAGGTCGAGCATGTGACCCGCTGCATGGGTTGGGCCCCGAATTACCTGGGTCAAGCCCATGGCTGTCATGGAAGCCATGAACTCCTGCGCCCCGTCAGAGCGTTCACCGAGCGATGGCAAGTTGAAATCCCCCAGAACAATAAGCCTGGGGAACTCAACTGCCAGCTCGGCTACTGACTCGAGGAGCGAGGGGAGGGATGCTGCAACGCAGTTGGGAGGCAGGTACGTTAGCAGCAAACCCACTTGACCCTTGAGGTCCAACTTTATCAGCAGAGACTCACACCCGACAAGCTCCGGAGCAGGGACCCTACGAGGTAACAGAGACTCCCGGATTACAATAGCCACACCGCCACCCCTTCCCTGGGCTCTCGGCTGATGAAGCACCTGAAATCCCTCTGGGCACATCTCTACGAGGGGGACTCCTCCTTCTGTGCCCAGCCAGGTTTCAGTAATACATGCCAGGTCTGCCCTCTCGTCAACAATTAAGTCCCGGACGAGGGGAGCTTTGTGAACAACAGACCTGGCATTTAGCGACAACAGCCTGAGCCCAGGGTCCTGACTACTCGCGCCATCTGGTCTTGGAGTGGGACTCCTAGGGCCGGAAGGAGGGATCTCTGTAATGTAGCGAACCCTCCTTCCCCGGTAATGGCCAGCCCTAAGGTCCCCGCCGTATCTGCCTCTCCCTGTCACGACCGCTATGCTCCGACCCACTCCCATGTCCATGGCCCCCCCAACCACCCCGGTTCCTCCCGCCTTCCCCAGCAGGTCCTCCGAGTCAAACATTCTCATTTAGTTGGGTGGGAATGGAGATTTTTCAGTATTCTTCCCCTGCCATGCCCAAGCCACGCCCACAGAACCAGTTGTAAAAAAAAATGTGAATTTCACCACTGGCCCCTTCCCCTCTATAAGTTGTGCAGACATGCTCTAGATGGTAGAAAGAGCATAAAGCTTTTTTTAAAAAATTACATCCAGTTTGATAAACCATAACAAGTGTCATTTTTGTGCCCCTGTATATTATCATGTGACCATAACCTGTTTTTCAAAAATCTTATATATGCCCGGGCAAACAATCTTTGCTGATAGCTAAAGCTTCTTCAGTTAGAACTGAAGAAACTTCTTGGATGAGAAGTAATCACTTTTTTAAAAAAACAACCCCCACCAAGAAAGTCAATTTGCCCTTTGGAAAAATCTTGGGACAACCATGACCTGGATGATCGGCAATTTCCATAGAGATTGAAGTATCCAAGACCAATTCTAAGAGACAATGAGAATAGATTGGAAGTGTTTGTAGAATAGCAATAGCATTTAGACTTATATATCACTTCACAGTGCTTTACAGCCTTCTCTTAAACTGTTTACAGAGTCAGCATATTGCCTCCAACAATCTGGGTCCTCATTTTACTGCCCTCGGAAGAATGGAAGGTTGAG